>NW_024713059.1:0-610000 GCF_018991925.1 Homarus americanus
AGAAGCACCAATGACACTCAGGTACACTTGATACACCCTTCCAGCAGGCACTAATGATATCAAACACCGCTGACACCCAGGCACACCCGCACTGCCAGATACACCTCTGACACCCCAGTAACACCCCAGACACTCCCAGCAACACCAGACACTGATGTGCACCCAGACACCTGACACCCCCAGACACACTGACACCCCTGCACACCCTGACACTCCCAGGAACACCCCACACTCAGGCACACCCCTGACACTCCCAGGCACACCTCAGACACCCCAGGCACACCTCTCACACCCCAGGTACACCTCTGACACTCCCAGGTACACCCTGACACCCCCTGGAGGCCAACTTGACACTCAGTACACCCCCAGACACTCCCCAGGCACACCTGACACTCCCAGGCACACCTCCGATACTCCCCAGGTACACCTCTGACACTCCCCAGGCACACCCTCTCTGACACTCCCAGGCACACCTCTGACACTCCCCAGGCACACCTATGACACTCCCAGGCACACCCTTGACACTCCAGGCAAATCAAGACACACCAGGCACACCCCTGACACTCCCAGGCCTCTGACACCCCAGGCACACCCCTGACACCCCAGGCACACCTGACACTCCAGGATACCTCAGACACTCCCAGGTACACCTCTGACACTCCCAGACACACCTCTGACAATCCGTGCTCACCAAGGACACTCCCAGTACACCTCTGACACTCCCAGTAGCACCTCCGACACCCCAGGCACACCTCTGACACTCCCAGGAACCTAATCCACCTGCACACTCTCTGAAGGTTCTCAGACCACCCCAGGCACACCCCTGACACTCCCCAGGCACACCCATGATGCCCCAGGCACACCCCTGACACCCCAGGCACACCCCAGACACTCCAGGCACACCCCAGACACCCCAGGCACACCCCAGACACCCCAGGCACACCTCTGACACACCAGGTGCACACCCTCAAACACCCCAGGCTACACCCCCTGACACTCCCAGGCACACCCCGACACTCCCAGGTACACTCGACACTCCCAGGCACACCTCTGACACCCCAGCACCTCTGACATCACAGGCCCACCCCTGAAACTCCAGGCACACCTCTGACACCCCAGGCACACCCCTGACACCCCAGAACACCTCTGACACCCCAGGCACACCCCTGACACTCCCCAGGCACACCCCTGACACCCCCAGGCACACCTATCACTTCCCAGGCACACCTGACACTCCAGGCTACACCGACATTCTGGCACACCTCTGACACTCCCCAGGCACACCTTGACACTCCCCAGGTACACCCAGACACTCCCAGGCACACCTGACACTCAGCAGGCACACCCCTGACACTCCCCAGGTACCTCTGACACTCCAGGTACACCCCGACAATCCCAGACACCCTGACACCCAGGCACACCCCTGACACTTCCAGGTACACCCTGACAGGCACACCAATGACACCCCCAGGCACACCTCTGACACCCCTGGCACACTGACACTCCTGAGGTACACCTGGATAACTCCCCAGGCACACCTGAGCCCAGACATTCCCTGGCACCCCCTTCCTGACACTCCCCTGTGCACCCCTGACACCCCAGGCACACCCTGACACCCATGCTCACCCTGACACCCCAGGCACACCTCAGACACTCCCAGGCACACCTCTGACACCCCAGGTACCACGAACTCCCAGGCACCCTCTGACAATCCCAGGCACACCCCTGACACTCAGGCACACCTCTGACACTCCCAGGTACACCCCTGACACTCCAAAGCACACCCCTGACACCCAGGCACACCACTGACACTCCCAGGCACACCTGACACTCCCACATACACCCTGACACTCCCAGGCACACCCCTGACACTCCAGGCAATTCTCTGACACTTCCAGGCACACCTCTGACACTCCCAGGTACACCTCTGACACTCCCAGGACACCTCTGACACTCTTGGTACTCACCTGACACTCCCCAGGTACACCTCTGACACTCCCAGGCACACCTCGAAACTCCCAGATACACCTCTGACACTCAGGTACACCCCTGACACTCCCCAGGTACACCCCTGACACTCCCAGGCACACCACTGACACAGGCACACCTCTGACACCCCCAGGCACACCAATGACACCCCAGGCACAACCTCTGACACTCCCAGGCACTCTGACACTTCCAGGCACACCCCTGACACTTCCAGGCACACCTCTCACACTCCCAGGTACACCAATGACACCCCAGGCACACCAATGACTCTCCCAGGCACACCTCTGACACCTCCAGGTACACCTCTGACACTCCCAGGCACACCCTGACACTTCCAGGTACTCCCCTGACACTTCCAGGCACACCCCTGACACTTCCAGGCACACCTCTGACACTCCCAGGCACACCAATGACACTCCCAGGTACACCACTGACACCCCTGGTACACCTCTGACACCCAGGTACACCAATGACACTCAGGCACACCAATGACTCCTCCCAGGTACACCTCTGACACTTCCAGGTACACCTCTGACACCCCAGGCACACCTCTGCCACCCCAGGTACACCTCTGACACTCCCTGGTACACCTCTGACACGCACAATCACCAATGACACTCCCCAGGCACACCAATGACTTCTCCCAGGTACTCCTCTGACACTCCAGGCATACCCTGACACTCCCCAGGCACACCTCTGACACCCCAGGCACACCGATGACACTGCAAGATACACCTAACAATCCATGCCACCCCAGACACTTCCAGGCACACCCCAGACACCCCAGGCACACCCCAGACACTCCCAGGCACACCCCTGACACCCCAGGCACACCGCTGACACTGCCTGGCACACCCCAGACACCGCCCAGGTACACCCCAGACACTTCCAGGCACCACCAGACACCCCAGGCACACCCCAGACACTCCCCAGGCACACCTCTGACACTCCCAGGCACACCGCTGTCACTCCCAGGCACACCCCTGACACTCCCAGCCACACCCCTTACACTCCCAGGCACACCTCTGACAATCCCAGGTACACCTCTGACACTTCCATGTACACCCCTGACACTTCCAGGCACACCCTGACACTCCCAGGCACACCAATGACACTCCCAGGCACACCACTGACACTCCCTGGTACACCTTGACACTCCCAGGCACACCAATGACACCCAGGCACACCTCTGATACTTCTAGGTAAACCCTTGCCACTTCCAGGCACACCAATGATACCCCAGGCACACCGCTGACACTCCCAGGCACACCGCTGACACTGCCAGGCACACCTCAGACACCCCAGGCAAAGCCCAGACACCCCAGCAACACCCCAGACACTCCCAGGCATTCTGACACTCCCCAAGTGCACCCTCTGACACCCCAGGCACACCTCTGACACTCCCAGGCACACCTCTGACACTCTCAGGAACACTGACACTCCCAGGCACACCTCTGACACTCCCAGGCACACCTCTGACACCCCCAGGCACACCTATCAAACCCCAGGCACACCCTGACACTCCCAGGCATTCCACTGACATTCCCTGGTTCACCTCTGACACCCCCTGGCACACCTTGACACTCCCAGGTACACCTCTGACACTCCCAGGTACACCAATGATACTACCAGCACACCTCTGACACTGCACACCTCCATACCCCAGGCACACCTCCGGTACTCCCAGGCACACCAGACAATCCCAGGCACACCTCAGATAATCCATACCTCTGACACTTCCAGATACACCTCTGACACCCCAGGCACACCAAGGATACTACCAGGCACACCTCTGACACTGGCAACACAGCCACTCCCAGGCACACCTCTGACACCAGGTACCCCTGACACCTTCCAGGCACACCCCTGACACTTCCAGGCACACCTCTGACACTCTGGTTCACCTCTGACACTCCCTGGTTCACCTCTGACACTCCCTGGTTCAACACACCCTCTGGCACACCCTGACACTCCCAGGTACACTGATAATTCCCAGGCACCCTCTGACACCCCTGGCACACTCCCTGACACCCCAGATATACCTCTGACACTCCCAGGCACACCTCTGACACTCCAGATACCCCTGACACTCCCTGGCACACCAATGACACCACCAGGCACACTCTGACACCCCAGGCACACCTCACACTTCCAGGCACACCTGACACTCCAGGCACTCTGACACTCCAGGCACACCCTGACACTCCAGGCACACCTCACACCCGGCACACCAATGACTCCCAGGCACACCAATGACCTCCCAGGCACACCCTGACACTTCCAGGCACACCTCTGACACCCCAGGTACGCCTCTGACACCCCAGGCACACCTCTGACACTCTCAGGAACACCCCTGACACTCCCCAGGCACACCTCTGACACCCCAGGCACACCTCTGACACCCCAGGCACACCTATCACACTCCCAGGCACACCTCTGACACTCCCAGGTATTCCACTGACATTCCCTGTTCACCCTCTGACACCCCCTGCACACACCTCACACCTCTGACACCCCAGGTACACCTCCGATACTCCCCAGGCACACCTGATACTCCCAGGCACTACCTCTGACACTCCCCTGCACACCTCTGACACTCCCCAGATACACCTCTGACACCCCAGGTACACCTCTGACACTTCCAGATACACCTCTGACACTCCCCTGGCACACCAATGATACCACCAGGCACACCTCTGACACCCCAGGCACACCCTCCCATCTCCCCAGGCACACCTCCGGCACTCCCAGGTACACCTCAGACACCCCTGGTTCACCTCTGACATTCCCTGGTTCACCTCTGACACTCCCTGGCATACCTCTGATAATCCCAGACACACCCCACACTCCCTGGTTCTCCCCGACACTCCAGACACACCACAGACACCCAGGCACACCTCCTGACACCAGGTACCACACTCTGACACCAGGCACACCTCTGACACTGGCACACCACTGACACCCCAGTCACACCTCCACACTCCAGGCACACCTGACACTCAGGCACACCCCTGACACTCCCAGGCATACACCCTGACACCTTAACACCCCTACCCAGGCACACCCCTGTCACTCCCAGGCACACCAATGACACCCCAGGCACACCTCTGACACTCCCAGGCACACCTCTGACACCCCAATCCCCACACTCCCAGGCACACCCCACACTCCCCAGGCACACCCTTACACTCCCCTGGCTCTCCCCTGACACTCCAGGCACACCTCAGACACCCCCAGGCACACCTCTGACACTCCCAGGTACTACTTGATACCCCAGGTACACCCTGACACCCCAAGCACACCTCTGAAACCCCAGTTACACTCCACACTCCAGCTACACCTGTGACACTCCCAGGCACACCCCTGACACCCCAGGTACACCTCTGATACCCCAGGCACACCCTGACACTTCCACACACCTCTGACACTTCCACACACACCTCTGACACTCCCAGGCACACCAATCACACTCCCCAAGTACAACTCTGACACTCCCAGGCACACCACTGACACTACCAGGCACACCTCTGACACTCCTACTCCTTGACGCTGCCAGGTACTCCTTCGACACCCAGGAACACCTCTGACACTCCCAGGCACACCTCTGACACTCCCAGGCACACCTCTGACACCCCCAGGTACACCTCTGACACTCCCAAGCACCTCTGACACTCGGCACACCTCTGACACTCCCAGGCACACCGCTGACACTCCCAGTTCACACTGACACTTCCAGATACCCTCTGACACTCCCCAGGCACACTCATACCCCCAGGCACACCTCTGACACTCTAGATACACCTCTGACAATCTCTGTACCCAATGATACTACCAGGTACATCTCTGACACTCCCAGGTACATCTTCTGACACCTTGAGGTACACCCCTCTGACACCTCAGGAACACCTCTGACACTCCCCAAGTACACCCTGACACTCCCAGGCACACTCTGACACTTCCAGGTACACCCTGACATCAGGTACACCCTTGACACTTCAGGCACACCAATGACAATTCCAGGCACACCTCTGACACCCCCTGGTACACACCTCTGACACTCAGGTACACCAATGACACACTCCAGGTACACCTTCTGACACTTCCAGAACACCCCTGACACTTCCAGGCACACCACGGATACTCCCAGGCCACACAGGACACCCCAGTAGGTACACCGCTGACACTGCCTGCACACCTCAGACACCTGCCACAGGCACCCCAGACACCCTCAGGCAAAGCTCAGACACTCCCAGCAACACCAGACTCCCCAGGTGCACCTGTGTACACTCCCAAGGCACTCTGACACTTAGGCACACCTTGACACTCCAGGTACACTTCGACACTGGTGTACACCTCTACAATTCCCCAGGCCAATTTCTCACACACCAGGTACAACTTGACACTCCCCATTTACACCTCTCATACTCCTAGGTACAATCTTCGACACTCCCCAGATACACTCTGACACTTAGTACACCAATGATACTACCTGTACACTCTCTGACACTCCTAGGCACACCTGATACTCCAGGCACACTCCGATACTCACAGGCACACCCCCTGTGACACTCCTTGGTTCACCTCTCTGACACCCAGATACACCTCTGACACCCCAGGTACACCAATGATACCACCAGGTACACTTGGACACCCCAGGCACACCTCCGATACTCCCCAGGCACACCTCCGATACTCCCAGGTACACCCCAGACACTCCCTGGCTAACCTCTGACACTTCCTTGTTCACCCCTGACACTCTCTGGCACACCCCTGACACCCTGTGCACACCCCACACTTCCTGGTTCTCCCCACACCCCAGGTACACCTCAGACACTCCCAGGTGCGCCCCACACCCCAGGTACTACTCTGACACCTAGTGGCCACCTCTGACACTCCCCAGGCACACCACGACACTCTAGTACACCTCCGACACTCCAGTTACACCCCACACCCCAGGCACACCCCTGACACTCTAGGCACACCCCTGACACCCTTGTGCACACCTTCTACACTTCCAGGTACACCCCCTGACACTTCCAGGTGCCACCCTGAGCACTTCCAGGTACACCTCTGACACTTCCAGATACACCCCTGACACCCTAGGTACACCAATCACACTGGGCACAACTCTGACACTTGGGTACACCACTGCCACTACCAGTGGGAAAACCTTAGTGATGGTCAGTACAAAACTGATATGTAACACAAATATATGTCAGTACAAAACTGATATGTAACGCAAATATATGTGTTAGTGGCCCAAGGTTAAAACTGCTTTGAAAGCATTTGAGATAGATGTAGGATAGATTAGTGGGTCTCATATATTTTTTACCTGACTTACCATGACTAGTTTTGTCGACCTTTCTTATAAGCTCCTCTTGTGTTTGCGGTAGTGGTGGTTGTGTGGATTAGTGGATGTCATGTTTTGTTAGGTCACCCTGTGTACATAAGCATCTCTCGGTGCTTGTAATTCAGTTGCCTCTGAAGATGTCTTGAATAAAGACAAAAGATAAGATGCTCCATTGTTTTCTTTTTTCCTGTGTGATTTTATCAAAATTTATCTTATTCATGTTTCCATTGTGGATCTACACACACACACACACACACTCTACTTTTCGGGTAGGTAGATTATCGACCTTTGGGGAAATATTACCTAATTTCTGAAGCAGATTATCATAGAAAACGGGAAATTTGTATCATGGAAAATGGGAAATATCTACTTTCTGGGAAAGTTGGTTATCTACTTTCCCGAAAAGTAGATTATCTACTTTTCGGGAAAGTAGATAATCGACTTTTTGAGGAAGTAGATTATCGAATTTTGGGGAAATATTACCTAATTTTCTGAAGTAGATTATCATAGAAAACGGGAAATTTGTATCATGGAAAATGGGAAATATCTACTTTCTGGGAAAGTTGGTTATCTACTTATCATAGAAAACGGGAAAATTGTATCATAGAAAATGGGAAATATCTACTTTCCGGGAAAGTTGGTTATCTACTTTCCCGAAAAGTAGATTATCTACTTTTCAGGAAAGTAGATTATCGACTTTTTGGGGAAGTAGATTATCGAATTTTGGGGAAATATTACCTAATTTCTGAAGTAGATTATCATAGAAAACGGGAAATTTGTATTACAGAAAATGGGAAATATCTACTTTCTGGGAAAGTTGGTTATCTACTTTCCCGAAAAGTAGATTATCTACTTTTCAAAGTAGATTATCGAATTTTTGGGGAAGTAGATTATCGAATTTTGGGGAAATATTACCTAATTTCTGAAGTAGATTATCATAGAAAACGGGAAATTTGTATTACAGAAAATGGGAAATATCTACTTTCTGGGAAAGTTGGTATCTACTTTCCAGAAAAGTAGATTATCTACTTTTCAGGAAAGTAGATTATCGAGTTTTTGGGGAAGTAGATTATCGAATTTTGGGGAAATATTACCTAATTTTCCGAAGTAGATTATCATAGAAAATGGGAAATTTGTATCACAGAAAATGGGAAATATCTACTGTCTGGGAAAGTTGGTTATCTACTTATCATAGAAAACGGGAAAATTGTATCATAGAAAATGGGAAATATCTACTTTCCGGGAAAGTTGGTTATCTACTTTCCCGAAAAGTAGATTATCTACTTTTCAGGAAAGTAGATTATCGACTTTCCCGGAAAGTAGATTATCGAATTTTTGGGAAATATTACCTAATTTTCTGAAGTAGATTATCATAGAAAACGGGAAATTTGTATTATGGAAAATGGGAAATATCTACTTTCTGGGAAAGTTGGTTATCTACTTTTCCGAAAAGTAGATTATCTACTTTTCGGGAAAGTAGATAATCGACTTTTTGGGGAAGTAGATTATCGAATTTTGGGGAAATATTACCTAATTTTCCGAAGTAGATTATCATAGAAAACGGGAAATTTGTATCACAGAAAATGGGAAATATCTACTTTCTGGGAAAATTGGTTATCTACTTTCCCGAAAAGTAGATTATCTACTTTTCAAGAAGGTAGATTATCGAGTTTTTGGGGAAGTAGATTATCGAATTTTGGGGAAATATTACCTAATTTTCTGAAGTAGATTATCATAGAAAACGGGAAATTTGTATTATGGAAAATGGGAAATATCTACTTTCTGGGAAAGTTGGTTATCTACTTTCCCGAAAAGTAGATTATCTACTTTTCAGAAAGTAGATTATCTACTTTTAAAGTAGATTATCGAGTTTTTGAAGTAGATTATCGAATTTTGGGGAAATATTACCTAATTTTTGAAGTAGATTATCATAGAAAATGGGAAATATCTACTTTCTGGGAAAGTTGGTTATCTACTTATCATGAAAAAGGAAAATTGTATCATAGAAAATGAAATATCTACTTTCCGAAAGTAGATTATCTACTTTTCAGGAAAGTAGATTATCGACTTCCTGAAAGTAGATTATCGAATTTTGGGAATTTTTCGAAGTAGATTATTTTATCATGGAAAATGGGAAATATTCACTTTCTCTGGGAAAGTTGGTTATCTACTTTTCCAAAAAGTAGATAATCATTCTTCTGAAAAGTAGATAATCTACTTGGAAAATTAGGTAATATTTCCCAAAATTCGATAATCTACTTCCAATATCGATAATCTACTTTCCTGAAAGTAGATAATCCACTTTTCGAAAAGTAGATAACCAACTTTCCCAGAAAGTAGATATTTCCATTTTCCATAATACAAATTTCGACCTCTACTTCAAACCAAAAGTCAATAATCTACTTCCCCAAAAAGTCGATAATCTACTTCCCCAAAATCGATAATCTACTTTCCGAAAAATAGAAATCTACTTTTCGGGAAAGTAGATAACCAACTTTCCGGAAGTAGATATTTCATTTCCTTAATACAAATTTCCCGTTTTCTATGATAATCTACTTCGAAAATTAGGTAATATTTCCCCAAATTCGATAATCTATTCCCCAAAAACTCGATAATCTACCTTCCTGAAAGTAGATAATCTACTTTTCGGAAAAATGAATAACCAACTTTCCCGAAAGTAGATATTTCTCATTTTCTACTTTCCGTTTTCTATGATAAGTAGATAACCAACTTTCCCAGAAAGTAGATATTTCCATTTTACATAATACAAATTTCCGTTTTCTATGATAATCTACTTCAGAAATTAGGTAATATTTCCCCAAAATTCGATAATCTACTTCCCCAAAAAGTCGATAATCTACTTTCCTGAAAAGTGGATAATCTACTTTTCGGAAAGTGAATAACAACTTCGGAAAGTAGATATTTCCCATTTTCTATGATAAATTTTCCGTTTTCTATGATAAGTAGATAACCAACTTTCGAAAGTAGATATTTCCCATTTTCTGTGATACAAATTTCCTATTTTCTATGATAATCTACTTCGACAAATTAGGTAATATTTCCCCAAAATTCGATAATCTACTTCCCCAAACTTGATAATCTACTTTCCTGGAAAGTAGATAATCTCTATTCGGAAAAGTAGATAACCAACTTTCCCAGAAAGTAGATATTTCCCATTTTCATAATACAAATTTCCCTTTTCGATAATCTACTTCAGAAAATTAGGTAATATTTCCCAAAATTCGATAATCTACTTCCCAAAAAGTCGATAATCTCCCCAAAAGTCGTTAATCTACTTTCCTGAAAAGTGGAATAATCTACTTTTAGGAAAATGAATAACCAACTTTCAGAAAGTGGATATTTATTTTATACAAATTTCCCGTTTTCTATGATAATCTACTTCGAAATTAGGTAAATTCCCCAAAATTCGATAATCTACTCCCCAAAAGTCAATCTACTTTTGAAGTAGATAATCTTCTTTAGGAAAGTGAATAACCAACTTCCCAGAAGTAGATATTTCCATTTTCTGTCTCAATTTCCGTTTTCAATCTTTGAAAATTAGGTAATTTTCAATTCGAATAATCTACTTCCCCGAAATGGATAATCTTTAAAATCGTCTTTTCAGTAATCTAGGAAAGTGAATATTATTTCCCAGAAAGTAGATATTTCATTTTCCATAATACAAATTTTCCGTTTTTAGGTAATCTACTGAAAATTAGGTAATATTTCCCAAAATTCGATAATCTACTTCCCAAAAACTCGATAATCTACCTTCCTGAAAAGTAGATAATCTACTTTTCAAATGGATAACCAACTTTCCCAGAAAGTAGATATTTCATTTCTATGATACAACTTTTCGTTTTCTATGATAAATGATAACCAACTTTCCCAAGTAGATATTTCCCATTTTACAAATTCCGTTTTCTTTGATAATCTACTTTGAAATTAGGTAATATTTCCCAAAATTCGATATTCTCTTCCAAAAAGTCGATAATCTACTTTCCTGAAAAGTAGATAATCTACTTTCGGGAAAGTAGATAACCAACTTTCGGAAAGTAGATATTTCCCATTTTCTATGATACAATTTTCCGTTTTCTATGATGATAGAATAAACCAACTTTCCCAAAGTAGATATTTCCCATTTCTGTGATACAAATTTCTATTTTCTGTAATAATCTACTTCGGAAAATTAGGTAATATTTCCCAAAATTCGATAATCTACTTCCCAAAAACTTGATAATCTACTTTCCAGTAAATAATCTACTATTCGGAAAAATGAATAACCTTTCCAGAAAGTAGATATTTCCATTTTCCATAATACAAATTTCCGTTTTCTATGATAATCTACTTCAGATTATAATATTTCCCCCAAAATTCGATAATCTACTTCCCAAAAGTCGATAATCTACTCCCAAAAATTAATAATCTACCTGAAAAGTAGATAATCTACTTTCGGGAAAGTAGATAACCAACTTTCCGAAAGTGGATATTTCCCATTTTCTATGATGCAAATTTCCGTTTCTATGATAATCTACTTCGGGAAATTAGTGTACCTACAAAATTCAAATCATACTCCCCAAAAGTCGATAATCTACTTTCCGAAAGTAGATAATCACTTTGGGAAAATAGATAACCAACTTTCCCAGAAAGTAGATATTTTCAATTTTCTGTCATACAAATTTCCGTTTTTCTATGATAATCTACTTCAGAAAATTAGTTAATATTTCCCCAAAATTCGTTAATCTACTTCCCCAAAAGTCGATAATCTGCTGAAAGTGAATAATCTACTTTTCAAAATAGAATCTCTTCCCGGAAAGTAGATATTTCATTTTCCATATTACAAATTTCCGTTTTCTATGATAAGTAGATAACAACTCCAGAAAGTAGATATTTCTTTTCCAACCAAATTTCGTTTTCTATGATAATCTACTTCCGAAAATTGGGTAATATTTCCCCAAAATTCGATAATCTACTTCCCCAAAAACTCGTAATCTACCTTCCTGAAAAGTAGATAATCTACTTTTCGGAAAAGTAGATAACCAACTCCCGAAAGTAGATATTTCCATTTTCTATGATACAACTTTCTCGTTTTCTATGATAAGTAGATAACCAACTTTCGAAAGTAGATATTTCCCATTTTCCATAATACAAATTTCCCGTTTTCTATGATAATCTATTGCAGAAATTAGGTAATATTTCCAAAATTCGATAATCTACTTCCCAAAAGTCGATAATCTACTTTCCTGAAAAGTAGATAATCACTTTTCAAGAATGAATAACCAACTTTCGGAAAGTAGATATTTCCCATTTTCTGTGATACAATTTTCCCGTTTTCTTGTTAAGTAGTAACTAACTTTCCCAGAAAGTAGATATTTATTTTCTGTATAAATTCCTATTTTCTATGATAATCTACTTCGGAGAAAATTGGTAATATTTCCCAAAAATTCGATAATCTACTTTCAACTCGATAATCTACAGAAGTAGATAATCTACTGGAAAAGTAGATAACCAACTTTCCCAGAAAGTAGATATTTCCCATTTTCCATAATACAAATTTGTTTTATGATAATCCTTGAAAGAATTAAATTTCCCCAAAATTCGATAATCTACTTCCCCAAAAGTCGATAATCAATTCCCCAAAAGTCGATAATCTCCTCTGCAGAAAGTAGATAATCTACTTTCGGGAAAATAGATAACCAACTCTCCGGAAAAGTGGATATTTCCATTTCTATGATTCAAATTTCCGTTTTCTGTATAATCTACTTCGGAAATTAGGTATTCCCCAAAATTCGATAATACTCCCCAAAAATTGATAATCTTCCTGAAGTAGATAATCTTAGAAATGAATAATCAACTTTCCCAAGTAGATATTTCAATTTTCTGTCATACAAATTTTCCCTTCTATGATAATCTACTTCAGAAAATTAGGTAATATTTCCCCAAATTCGATAATCTTCCCAAAAGTCGATAATACCCTTCAAAGTCGATAATCTACTTTCCAGAAAAGTGAATAATCTACTTTTCAAATAGATAACCAACTTTCGGAAAGTAGATATTTCCCATTTTCCATAATACAAATTTCCGTTTTCTATGATAAGTAGATAACCAACTCCAGTAGATATTTCCATTTTCCATAATACAAATTTCCGTTTTCTATGATAATCTACTTCAGAAAATTGTAATATTTCCCAAAAATTCGATAATCTACTTCCCCAAAACACCGATAATCTACTTTCCCGAAAAGTAGATAATCTTTTCGGAAAAGTAGATAACCAACTTTCCCAGTAGATATTTCCCATTTTCTTGATTGACTTTTCTTTTATATGATAGATAACCAACTTTCCCAAAGTAGATATTTCCCATTTACATAATACAAATTTCCCGTTTTCTGTGATAATCTACTTCAGAAAATTAGGTAATATTTCCCCAAATTCGATAATCTACTTCCCAAAAGTCGATAATCTACCCTAAAAAGTCGATAATCTACTTTCCTGAAAATGAATAATCCTTTCAGGAAAGTAGATAACCAACTTTCGGAAAGTAGATATTTCATTTTCCATAATACAAATTTCCGTTTTCTATGATAATCTACTTCGAAAATTAGGTAATATTTCCCCAAAATTCGATAATCTACTTCCCCAAAAACTCGATAATCTACCTTCCTGAAAAGTAGATAATCTACTTTTCGGAAAAGTAGATAACCAACTTTCCCAGAAAGTAGATATTTCCCATTTTCTATGATACAACTTTCGTTTTCTATGATAAGTAGATAACCAACTTTCCCAGAAAGTAGATATTTCCCATTTTCCATAATACAAATTTCCCATTTTCTATGATAATCTACTTCAGAAATTAGGTAATATTTCCCCAAAATTCGATAATCTTCCCCAAAAGTCGATAATCTACTTTCTGAAAAGTAGATAATCTACTTTTCGGAAAATAGATAACCAACTTTCGGAAAGTAGATATTTCCCATTTTCTATGATACAATTTTCCGTTTCTATGATAAGTAGATAACCAACTTTCCCAGAAAGTAGATATTTCCCATTTTCTGTGATACAAATTTCCTATTTTCTATGATAATCTACTTCGGAAAATTAGGTAATATTTCTCCAAAATTCGATAATCTACTTCCAAAAACTCGATAATCTACTTTCCTGGAAAGTAGTTAATTCTACTTTCGGAAAAGTAGATAACCAACTTTCCCAGAAAGTAGATATTTCCCATTTCCATAATACAAATTTCCGTTTTCTATGATAATCTACTTCAGAAAATTAGGTAATATTTCCCCAAAATTCGATAATCTACTTCCCCAAAAAGTCGATAATCTACTCCCCTAAAAAGTCGATAATCTACTTTCCTAAAAAGTAGATAATCTACTTTTCGGGAAAGTAGATAACCAACTTTCCCGGAAAGTAGATATTTCCCATTTTCCATAATACAAATTTCCCGTTTTCTATGATAATCTACTTCCGAAAATTAGGTAATATTTCCCCAAAATTCGATAATCTACTTCCCCAAAAACTCGATAATCTAACTTCCTGAAAAGTAGATAATCTACTTTTCGGAAAAGGAGACTAACTTTCCCAGAAAGTAGATATTTCCATTTTCTATGATACAACTTTCCCGTTTTCTATGATAAGTAGATAACCAACTTTCGAAAGTAGATATTTCCCATTTTCCATAATACAATTTCGTTTTCTATGATAATCCTTCAGAAATTAGGTAATATTTCCCAAAATTCGATAATCTACTTCCCCAAAGTCGATAATCTACTTTCCTGAAAGTAGATAATCTACTTTTCGGGAAAATAAATAACCAACTTTCGGAAAGTAGATATTTCCATTTTCTATGATACAATTTTCCCGTTTCTATGATAAGTAGATAACCAACTTTCCCAGAAAGTAGATATTTCCCATTTTCTGTGATACAAATTTCCTATTTTCTATGATAATCTAGTTCGGAAAATTAGGTAATATTTCCCCACTATTCGATAATCTACTTCCCAAAAACTCGATAATCTACTTTCCTGGAAAGTAGATAATCTACTAGTAGATAACCAACTTCAGAAAGTAGATATTTCCCATTTCCATAATACAAATTTCCCGTTTTCTATGATAATCTACTTCAGAAAATTGGTAATATTTCCCAAAATTCGATAATCTACTTCCCCAAAGTCGATAATCTACTCCCCAAAAAGTCGATAATCTACTTTCTGAAAGTAGATAATCTACTTTTCGGGAAAGTAGATAACCAACTCCGGAAAGTAGATATTTCCATTTTCTATGATACAAATTTCTATGATAATCTACTTCGGGAAATTAAAATTTCCAAAATTCGATAATCTACTCCCCAAAAGTCGATAATCTACTTTCCTGAAAAGTGAATAATCTACTGGGAAAATAAATAACCAACTTTCCCAGAAAGTAGATATTTCCAATTTTCTGTCATACAAATTTCCGTTTTCTATGATAATCTACTTCAGAAAATTAGGTAATATTTCCCCAAAATTCGATAATCTACTTCCCAAAGTCGATAAATGCTACTTCCCCAAAAAGTCGATAATCTTTCCTGAAAAGTAGATAATCTACTTTTCGGAAAAGTAGATAACCAACTTTCCCGGAAAGTAGATATTTCCCATTTTCTATGATACAATTTTCCCGTTTTCTATGATAAGTAGATAACCAACTTTCCCAGAAAGTAGATATTTCCCATTTTCTGTGATACAAATTTCCTATTTTCTATGATAATCTACTTCGGAAAATTAGGTAATATTTCCCCACTATTCGATAATCTACTTCCCCAAAAACTCGATAATCTACTTTCCTGGAAAGAAGATAATCTACTTTTCGGAAAAGTAGATAACCAACTTTCACAGAAAGTAGATATTTCCCATTTTCCATAATACAAATTTCCCGTTTTCTATAATAATCTACTTCAGAAAATTAGGTAATATTTCCCCAAAAAGTCGATAATCTACTCCCCCCAAAAAGTCGATAATCTACTTTCCTGAAAAGTAGATAATCTACTTTTCGGGAAAGTAGATAACCAACTTTCCCGGAAAGTAGATATTTCCCATTTTCTATGATACAAATTTCCCGTTTTCTATGATAATCTACTTCGGGAAATTAGGTAAAATTTCCCCAAAATTCGATAATCTACTCCCCCAAAAAGTCGATAATCTACTTTCCTGAAAAGTAGATAATCTACTTTTAGGGAAATGAATAACCAACTTTCCCAGTAGATATTTCCAATTTTTGCAATAATACAAATTTCCGTTTTCTATGATAATCTAGCTTGAAAATTGGAGTATGTTTTGAAATTCAGTAATCTGCTTCCCCAAAAGTCGATAATCCTACTTCCCCAAAAAGTCGATAATCTACTTTCCCGAAAAGTAGATAATCTACTTTTCCGGAAAGTAGATAACCAACTTTCCCGGAAAGTAGATATTTCCCATTTTTTATGATACAAATTTCCCGTTTTCTATGATAATCTACTTCGCAAAATTAGGTAATATTTCCCCAAAAATCGACAATCTACTTTCCCGAAAAATCGATAATCTACTTTCCCGAAAAGTAGATAATCTACTTTTCCGGAAAGAAGTAAAGATAACCAACTTTTGAAAAGTAGATATTTCCCATTTTCTATGATACAACTTTCCCGTTTTCTATGATAAGTAGATAACCAACTTTCCCAGAAAGTAGATATTTCCCATTTTCCATAATACAAATTTCCCGTTTTCTATGATAATCTACTTCAGAAATTAGGTAATATTTCCCCAAAATTCGATAATCTACTTCCCCAAAAAGTCGATAATCTACTTTCCTGAAAAGTAGATAATCTACTTTTCGGGAAAGTAGATAACCAACTTTCCCGGAAAGTAGATATTTCCCATTTTCTATGATACAATTTTCCCGTTTTCTATGATAAGTAGATAACCAACTTTCCCAGAAAGTAGAAATTTCCCATTTTCTGTGATACAAATTTCCTATTTTCTATGATAATCTACTTCGGAAAATTAGGTAATATTTCCCCAAAATTCGATAATCTACTTCCCCAAAAACTCGATAATCTACTTTCCTGGAAAGTAGATAATCTACTTTTCGGAAAAGTAGATAACCAACTTTCCCAGAAAGTAGATATTTCCCATTTTCCATAATACAAATTTCCCGTTTTCTATGATAATCTACTTCAGAAAATTAGGTAATTTTTCCCCAAAATTCGATAATCTACTTCCCCAAAAAGTCGATAATCTACTCCCCTAAAAAGTCGATAATCTACTTTCCTGAAAAGTAGATAATCTACTTTTCGGGAAAGTAGATAACCAACTTTCCCGGAAAGTAGATATTTCCCATTTTCTATGATACAAATTTCCCGTTTTCTATGATAATCTACTTCGGGAAATTAGGTAAAATTTCCCCAAAATTCGTTAATCTACTCCCCCAAAAAGTCGATAATCTACTTTCCTGAAAAGTAGATAATCTACTTTTAGGGAAAGTAGATAACCAACTTTCCCAGAAAGTAGATATTTCCAATTTTCTGTCATACAAATTTCCCGTTTTCTATGATAATCTACTTCGGAAAATTATGTAATATTTCCCCAAAAGTATATAATCTACTTCCCCCAAAAAAGTCGATATTCTACTGTGGGGTATGAGATTGTTTGGTGTTCACTCAGGATGGTTTGGAGAAAGGAAACTCACAATGTGCTCTCTATATACATGTTGTATTGGATGTACAATGCAGCTTGGTGCTGGGAAGGCAACATGGTTACAAGCGTGATGTAGAGAGAGCTGGTTGGTGAGGATGCTCAGAGAAGGACAGCTTGTGGGTCGCCATGCTCGCCGGCGGGAGAGAGGACCGCCAGGCAGGCGGAGGAGCGAGGGCCGCCAGGCAGCGGCGGAGGAGGAGGTGTTGCTGGCTGCGGCTGTAGGTAGAAAGAGAGAGATCACCACGAGGTCAGGTCTTAAATAGCAGGGGTAGGCGTGGCTTAGTAGTTGACCCCCGCTCCGTGATGTATGGCGGCGCTGGTTGACCCAGACCACGAGGCATACACTGGGGAATTGGTGGGGTCGACTACTCAGCGACAAACAGCGTTTGTAGGGGAGAATTCCGCTACACTACTTTCCCGAAAAGTAGATAATCTACTTTTTGGGAAAGTAGATAACCAACTTTCCCGGAAAGTAGACATTTCCCATTTTCTATGAGACAAATTTTCCCTTTTTTTGAAAGTAGATAACCAACATTCCCAGAAAGTAGATTTTCCCTTTTTCTGTGACAGAAATTTCCCGTTTTCTATGATAATCTACTTAGGAAAATTAAGTAATATTTCCCAAAAAGTCGATAATCTACTTCCCCAAAAAGTCGATAATCTACTTTCCTGAAAAGTAGATAATCTACTTTTCGGGTAGTAGATAATCAACTTTCCTTAGGGACATTGGTGCCCGTCAGGGACCATCCCAGGGGCGGCTGCCTCCCAAGGTTCTTTGCAGAGGCAGTTGTGCTCTCCCAAGGGTGGCGGCCCACCCAGGAATGCATACACGAATGGCGGTGCTCCCAGTGGCCAACCCATGGACGGCTGCGCCCCCAAGGGCCTTCCGAGGGGCGGCGCACCGTCGGAGGTTTTCTCAGGGGGGTGTGCCCCCAGGGCCTACTCGAAATGGCAAAGGCTTCCCTAGGGGTCCTCCCAAGGGTGGTGGTGCCCACAAGGGTCCTTGTTATGGATGGCGGCGATCCCACGGGCCATCCCAGGCGCGGTAGTGCCATTAGGAGCCCTCCCATGGATGGCGGCACCCACAGGAGATCTGCCAGGCGTGGTTGTGCCCTAGGGGCCCTCCCAGGGGCGGCGGCGCCCTTAGGATCCTTCCCAAAGACGGAGGCGCTCCCACGGGCACTGCCAGGTGCTGTGGCATCCCCAGGGCCCCTCCCAGGAGTTGTGACGCCGAAGGGGCTCTCTCAGAAGCGGTGACACTGCCAGGGGTTCTCCCAGGGGCGGTGGCACCCCCAGACGGTGCACATACTGCATACGTCCAGCAATTACTTACTTCACTGTGATTGGTGGACTAAAATGTATATTCACCAAATTACAGCCAGTATGAGAACAGTGCAATCAGTGTTTTCCTGTTGGATATTTATTCTCCTCTTCATTGTTCAGGATGCGTGGATACTGGAAATGTGATGGGCGGTGCATGTATTTTAGGTCATATCTCTCCGAGTTCAAAATAGTACAAGAACAACTGTCCCAGGGGGACCTCCAAGGGGCAACGGCGCCTTAGGGGCTCTCCCAGGGGCAGTGGTGCAACCACCACCAACAACATTCCAACACACCACCAACAACATTCCAACACACCACCACCACCACCAACAACACTCACCACCAACAACAACAACACTCACCACCAACAACACTCACCACCAACAAAAACAACACTCACCTGTAGCCTCTGCCAACAGCACTCTACCATAAAATAACCTCACCCACCAACAACACTCTTTCCAACCAAAAGCTCTTACTCACCTGTAACAGCACTCTACCAGCAAAAAACAACACTCACCAACAACACTCTACCAGCAACGCTCACACAGCAGCACTCTACCAGCAACAACACCACCACCAGCAAAATGGCACTCACACCAACAACACTCACCTGTGTACTCCTACCTGTAGCACTCTACCAACAACAGCAACATACACCATAGCAACAACCTCTACCAGCAAACAACTCACCTACCAGCAACCTCCACCACCAACAACAACACTCACCACCAGCAAAACAACTCACACACCAAGCAACCTCACCACCAGCAAGCCTCCAACACACACCAAGCAACCTTAACAACACTCACACACACCACCAACAACATTGTACACACACCACCAACAACAGCAACACTCACACCACCTGTAGCACTCTACCAACAACAGCAACCTCTGCAACAGCACTCCTACCAGCAAAAACAACACTCACTACCAACCAGCACTCACCACCAACAACACACTCACACAGCAACCTCAACACACCAGCAACAACCTCTGCAAACAACATACACAACTGCTTATATACTAACTAGCACATACCACAAACAACACTCACCACCACCAACAACACTCACCACTAACAACACTTGCCACCACCACCACCAACAACACTCACCACCAACAACACTCACCACCAACAACACTTGCCACCACCACCACAAACAACACTCACCACCAACAACACTTGCCACCACCACCACAAACAACACTCACCACCAACAACACTTGCCACCACCACCACAAAAAACACATCGTACTGTACTTGTACAATATTTCAGTTTGTTTGAAAAATATTCTGGTCATTTAGATTAATGTATTGTGATAAGACTAAATATTCATGAAATAAGTCCGGTTCTAAGACACCCTTTCTCATGACAGCAGTCTGCCGAGAAGGAGGTCCCCAATGCTGACGAGAATGTCGGCCACTGCTGGGCACAAAAGGCTCCAGAGTGGCCACTAAAGGTGTTCCAGGAGATTGGTCCATTGATAAGCCAGGGTCATTAGGGTTGGTGTCAGGCTTGGAATTTAAGGGTATGGATGCCATAATTTTTTTTCCATTCTTCCACCTCCCTCCTCACCCACCCACTATGGAGTCCAACAAGGAGCGGCCACAAAATAGCCCCAGGGGTAGTGGGGAGGTATAAGCAGGCTCCCACTAAGTCTGATGACACCCATGGGACCAAAGGGGTGTCGACTTTGTGGCGCCTGCTTCACCCTAGCCAAATGAGTGGCCCAGAGGTCAGCCATACTGACCTGACTGGGCCATAAATCAAGCCTCCTGTCTTACTAGAAAAAGGGACTGTAAAGGTGTATTGCTAGCCACAGGGCGAAACATCGGTCAACCTCCAGGATTCCCGTCTCCCAGCCTTACAGGTCGCCACATATCCACATATGGCAAACATGTGGGAGAGCTACTCTCCAGCCCTTGCAGACTGGGCTGGAGGAAAGATCCACTAGCTAGCTCTCAAGGCTAGCAGCCCTGATGACCCTTCTAGTACGGGAAGCTCTTTCCTCCTTGAGGAGGAAGGGAGGCAACACCCCCCCCCCTCTCACACCACATTATAAAAGGAATAAAAGGGCTGTACCACTGCAGTGGTGTGTGTGTGTAATCCTGGAGTACAGTAGCAGATACAGTTATTTGTTGAGCTTGAGTAAATATGGGTACAGTAATCACTTAGTTCATTACTCTTTTTCAGACTTGTTAAGTTCCTTAAACACTAAAATTCCTCAAGATTACACTTAAAACTAGTTTTTCTTCACTAAGGGCACTGCAATGGTAGTGTCCAGTGTGTTTGGCCAACATGGAGGATGCAAACAACACCTTTAGTGGCCAGAAATGGAACCCTGAGTGAAGAAGTGCCAAATTCAAACCGATTTACTTGAGTTTTTAATAAGTGATTAGACATTACTTACTGGAAATTGACCCCCACCAAAAAAATGCCAACTGCTTGAGAGTTCCGGATGGTTAAATGCTGGATATCTGAGGTTATACAGAACTGTACATTATTAAGGTTGGTATTAACTAACAATGGCAATTAAAAGAATGGCTGAAAATTTATACCTCTTCACTTGGTTTATTATGTTTCTTCAATGGTAAAATTTCGTTCTCAATAACCCTTCCACTTTCACACAACTTGTCCTTACAGTCTCCTCTTATTCACATGGTATATTCCTAGACCTAAATAAGTTTAGCATGAACTTGACCATAATTCTTTCCAGCATATCTCTTCCCATGCACTAACTACAAATATTCTTCATCAAAGCACAATAAGCTTTTTGAGTAATTTAACAGGAGAGAGAGACAATGCTCTTGATGAGTGGGTTTTACATACCGTACTCATATTAAAATCATCCAGATCTGAATCATCTTCTGAAATAATTTAATAAAAACTTGATATCCTTCTGTTAGATTTGGGTCTCCTTTTTGTGTTGCATAATTCTGAAAATATAAAAAAATAGATTAAAATATTTTTATATTATATAGATGTACAGGTACAACATAAAGCACTTAATGTGAAACGACTTTAAATATTCTTTTCTACAAATCGTTATTGTAAGTACAGGTATGTACACCCTTGACTGCATGAAGATTAAAATTTACCTCAGTTTCATCCCTCCATGCCACACCGTGTAAACGTGCATCCATTGTTCTGAAAAATGGCTTCCGCTTGACCACCGCCCCCAGAGAGAAACCTTGCCTTACCTGGACCCAGCTGCCCTAAGCCAAAGAAGATACGACGTTCCCTAAGCTACGAAGTGAAATACAAGATCATTCAAGATTTGGAGAAAGGAACATGTCAAGCTGATCTCGCGTGCCAGCATGGAGTCAACGAATCTACGATTCGTACTATTAAGAAGGATGCAGCCAAGATCAAAGAGCACATGAAAATCACAAAGTCTGCAGGTGCTTCAATGATCAAGTATTGCCAGAACAAGGTGCTGCTAAAAGTTGAAAATTTGCTGGCAAGTTACTTGATTCGTCAGGCGCGACGCAACATGGCGGTGCACACGCGATCCGTTCAAGAGTACGCCCGTGAACTGTACGCAGCAGTGTCATGTAAGATGGGAATTGTAGAACCCAAACCCTTCAATGCTTCCTCTGGTTGGCTGCATAGGTTTAAGAAGAGGAACAAGATCACCAACATCAACATTGGTGGTGAAGAAGCGACTGCTGACCGTGTGGCGGCTAGAGATTTTCCTCTGTTCTTACGTGAGGTTATGGAGGAAGGACAGTACACCGACGACCAGGTGTTCAACATGGACGAATCCGGTCTATCTTGGGAAAAGCTGCCTACCAAGACCTTCATTATCCAGTCTGCCAGCAAGATTCGGGGCCGGAAGTTGCAGAAGGAGCGCATCACCGTCCTCTTTACCACCAATGCCTCCGGTACCTGTAAACTCAAGTTATCAGTGATCCACACAGCCTGCAAAACGCACACCTACAAGAACGTGGACATGAGCACGAGTAATGTCCACTGGCTGACCTCACGTAAGGCGTGGATGTTTTCTGCTCTGTCACTCTCCTGGTTTGATGACTGTTTCGTTCCCGACGTGAAGAAATTCTGCGAGCAACAGAATGTTCCATTCAACATTCTGTTGCTCCTTGACAATGCACCAGGACACTCGCTACTACTTATGGATTGTCACCCCAAAGTAAAAGTGGTCTTCCTTCCTCCCAACACTACGACATTAATCCAGCCCATGGACCAGGAGTTGATATGCAATGTGAAAGCTGCATACTCTGCAAAGAAGTTTAAGCTCCTGAATGACTGTACCAACACCAAGGATGAGTTGCGTAACCTGGGTGACACCGATAGCGAGAGCAAAAGCGACGAGGACAAGGAACAACAGGTGGTGAATCAAGAAGTTCTCGTCAAACAGTTTTGGAAAAAATTTAACGTCAAACAAGCTGTGGACTTCTTGGTGGAGGCATGGGATCAGCTGTCTGTAGCTACGATTCGTCACGCATGGAGGCATGTGTTGCATGGTATCCCAGGTGAGAGGTGGAGTCAACCTGTGACTGGTGAGGTTCAGTCTGTTACAGTGGCATTGGACCTTGCAAGAGAAGCTGCACACAGTATTACAGCTGAAGGCTTCTCCGAGACCACCAACAAAGACATCCTGGAGGTGATCAGAGATCCTGAAATGACTGCCGACGAGATGTTGGAAGATGATCACGTCAGTGAAGAGGCAGGTGGTGCGTCAACCCCAGAAGAACACAAGTTAACGCATAGTAATGTTAAGGGTGCCATCGAGTGTGCAGAGAAATTGAAGCTCTTCCTTTCCAACGACCATGACGATGACCGCTATGAAATCTTCCATACCCGGCTGGCGCAGGCTATGGAGCCGTACATCAAGGTGTATCAAGACAACATCAACAGTAGCTGTCAAAAAAGCATTACCGAGTTCTTCGCCCGCAACCCACCACAGCCAGCCCGAGCCAGTGATAGTGACAGTGAAGGTGACTTTGAGGGATTTGTCAGGGAGGCCCTGACAACTATGGCAGATAGTAATGGTGATCACCTGAGGGCCAGTAATATGCCCTCTGCCTCGGAACCAGCCTCCATACCCGTATGCCGACCCATCTTTTCTACTAACGTAAGTGTTAAACCTAACCTTTATTTTTCGTAACAGAACCTTTATTTTTCCTAACCTAACCTCTTCTATATTAATTGTGTGTGCATACCATCATAAAGTTAAGATAATCTTTTTACTACAACATAGTTTTGTGTCGTCAAAAAGTGGCGTTTGGGGGTCGGGTCAGTCTCTATTGGAATTAATCCCATATGTTCTGTTGTTCACTTTACGCGGTTTTCACTTTCCGCGTACCCTGTGGGTTCAATTGACCGAAATCCTGGGTACTATTGTATATATATATATATATATATATATATATATATATATATATATATATATATATATATATATATATATATATATATATATATATATATATATATATATAATATCTGTACTGTAGGTGCGCGGATCTAGGTATATGCTGATAACCACAAGGAAAGAAGAAAACACGAAGTTCCCAAGCGCTTTCGTGTAATTCACATCTTCAGGGGTGAGTACAGACTAAGGAGAAATACAAATCAAGGTGTATATATACAGAGGAGGGTGAGACCAGGTCCACAATGGTCAGGTATTAGGTAATGACCCTACTAATCTTTAAATAGCACACAACGGTTGGTGGTCAGGTCAGATGGTCAAGTGACCTGGCCTTCTAACCTGATCACAAATCTTCTTAATTACAAAATTGTCCAGCTTGTACATGCTGTATATATATATAGTTAGTCTGGATTTACGCGGTCAATTGAATCTGTGGAGGTCCGCGTAAAATGAGAAATGCGTTAATGAAATAACAGAACAGGATTAATTGAAATAGAGACTGGGCCGACCCCCAAACTCCACTTTTTGCCGACACAATAAGTACTTTGTAGTAAAAATAGTATCTTAACTTTATGATGGTATGCACACACATAATATCTAAATAAAAAACTACACTACTGTACAAATAACGGTGTTTAACACTTACGTTAGTAGAAGAGATGGGTCGGCATACATGGATGGCAGCTGGTTCCGAGGCAGAGGACAGATTAGAGGCCCTCAGGTGAATCACCGTCACTATCCACCACAGTTGTCAGGGCCTCCCTGACAAATCCCTCAAAGTCAACATCACTGTCACTATCACTGACTTGGGCTGGCTGTGGTTGGTTGCGGGCGAAGAAGTCCGTGATGTTACGCTGACGGCTAGTGTTGACGTGTTCGTGATACTGCTCCATACCTTGCTTTAGATGGTTATTGAAGACTTCATACCGTTGATTGTCAGGGTCGTTGGAAAGGATGAGCTTCAGTTTCTCTGCAAACTCAATGGCATCCTTAACATTACCATGTGTTAACTTGTGTTCTTCTCGGGCTGACGCACCAACTGCGTCTTCACTGACGTCATCGTCTTCCAACATCTCGTCGGCAGTCACCCCAGGATCCCTGATCACCTCCATAATGTCTTCGTTGGCGGTCTCGGAAAAGCCTGCAGCTGTAACACTCTGCGCAGCTTCTCTTGCAAGGTCCACTGTCACTGCAACAGACTGAACCTCACCAGTCACAGGTTGACTCTGCCTCTCACCTGGGATACCTTGCAACACATGCCGCCATGCGTGACGAATCGTTGCCACAGACAGCTGATCCCATGCCTCCACCAAGAAATCAACAGCTTTCTTGACGTTGAATTTCTTCCAAAACTGTTTGACGCGAACTTCTTGCTCCGCCAACTCTTCTTCCTCGTCGTCGCTCTCGCTATCGGTGTCACCCAGGTTACGCAACTCATCCTTGGTGTTGGTACAGTCGTTCAAGAGCTTAAACTTATTTGCAGAGAATGCAGCCTTTATGTTACATATCAACTCCTGGTCCATGGGCTGGATTAACGACGTAGTGTTCGGAGGAAGGAAGACCACTTTTACGTTGGGGAGATGATCCAACAGTAGGGGCGAGTCTCCTGGTGCGTTGTCAAGGAGCAACAAAATGTTAAATGGAACATTATGTTGCTCGCAGAATTTCTTAACGTCGGGAACGAAACAGTCGTCAAACCAGGAGAGGGACAGAGCAGTGAACTCCATGCCTTACGTGCGGTTAGCCAGTGGACATTTAGCTTGGTCATGTCCATGTTCTTGTAGGCGTGTGGCTTGAGGGCTGTGTGGATCACCGACAATTTGAGCTTACAGGTACCGGAGGCATTGGTGGTAAACAAAACGGTGATGCGCTCCTGCAATTTCCGGCCCCGACACTTGCTGGCAGACTTGACAATGAAGGTCTTGGTAGGTAGCTTTTTCCAAAACAGACCGGATTCATCCATGCGGAACACCTGGTTGTCGGTGTACTGTCCTTCCTCCATAACTTCATGTAAGAATGGAGGAAAATCAATCGCTGCAACACGGTCAGCACTTGCTCCTTCACCAACAATGTTACTGTTGGTGATCTTGTTCCTCTTCTTAAACCCTTGCAGCCACCCAGAGGAAGCAGTGAAGGGTCTGGGCTCTGCAATTCCCATCTTGAGTGCCACTGCCACATACAGCTCACGGGCGTACTCTTGAACTGAGCGCGTGTCCACCGCCATGTTCCGTCTCGCCTGATGAATCAAGTAGCTCACCAGCAAATTCTCAGTCTTGAGCAGCACCTTGTTCTGGCAGTACTTCACCATTGAAGCACCTGCAGACTTTGTGATGCTCATGTGTTCTTTTATCTTGGCGGCATCCTTCTTGATCATCCGGATCGTAGACTCGTTCACACCATGCTGGCGCACCAGATCAACTTGCCTCGTACCTTTTTCAAACTCCTGCATGATCTTATACTTAACTTCAGAGCTTAAAGCTTGTAGTATCTTCTTAGGCTTGGGGCAACTTGGGCCAGGTAGTTCAAGGTTTTTCTGTGGTGGGGGGGGTCCAGCGGAAGTCATTGTTTCGAGATTAGCGGGCACACGAGACAATTGTATACGCGGGGTAGGTCAGCAGCTTCTTCCCTCCCGTGGCAGGGCACGTCATATTACATTAAACCAATCACAGCTAGCGGGGAAGGGAGGTAAGGATGCGTGGCCCAATCACAGTCCGATATGTCATATGACGTCACCGATAACGCAACAGCGACATACTTCGCAACCTTACTCGCGCCGCTTACCCTCGCTTGTGGTGAAACATGGCGGGATGGCGGGAGGTTTGAATCCAAAATGGCACGCAGCCGGACCACCAGCTGCTTTCCGCGTAAATGACCAAATTTACCGTGTAATTAAAGCATTTCAATTCTGGCAGGGCACCGCGTAAATGACCAAGCGCGTTAACCAAAACCGCGTAAATCCAGAATATATATATATATATATATATATATATATATATATATATATATATATATATATATATATATATATATATATATATATATATATATATATATATATATATATATATATATATATATATATATATATATATATATATATATATATATATATATATTAACTTTTATAATGGGAGTCCTTGGTAAAATGTTATCCAATTTATGAAAGGTTTTTAGGAATTGAACCCTTTCATAGCTTAGGGTACACCTTTTATTCACCTTGAAAGGTAATCGGTTTTCTAAATACTCTTGTGACATTTTTAGGAATACTTGTACTCAGTACTGTAGTAATAAATTGGAATCAAACATTATCCTCAGTGCCGTATTAACCATGCGGCACTTGAGGCACTGGCCTCAGGCCCCCCGACTCTAAGGGGCCCCCAAATCCAAACATTCTCAAAGTTCAAGCGTATAAAACATGAACTTCGTTCAACGATGTCCTAGCAACTTCTCAATTTTCTGTCTCGTATGAACATTGAATGTGTTATTTTGCAGAAGCTTAATATTGATGAAATCATTGAAAAATTTTGGTATATTTTGTTCTTGCTATATATATATACCTTGAGGGTAGGGGGCCCCAAGTTGATCTGTGCCTCAGGCCCCTATTAAGCTTAATCCGGCCCTGATTATCCTTGTCATTTCCTTGGAGCTTAGATAAACAATGATAGTAAAATTAAAAATACTTTTTGTGCTTCTCATTTATTTTATCTAATTTGTCAAATATATACCTTTTTATGCTTTATATATGTGCAAATATTTTTCACTAAAATAGTTTTAAAGTACATATAATATGCAAATTTTAATCATAATTTCTTAATAAATATTAATCACTGGCACCACTTACAAGAAATAATTAAGTTCCTCAAGACTGATCTGATTCTGACCCTGGAGACAGCTGGAATGTTACAGAGTTGTGGCGACTCTTACTAAAAATTGCAGTATCACTGAAGTGGCACCACATTATGTTTATACTATAGTCTGATCAGCTACATGGCAGTGCTGGGAATTTACAGAAATTGGTGTTTACAAGTAGCATAATGCCAAGTACCTGTACCTGTACTGTGTATTTTACAGTGCCACAGGCACAAAACACAAATGCTTAGCACATGCTATGGTGAAGCCAGTGCATCAACTAGAATTTTCCAATATTTTATATTTTAAAATTGAAATAGATGTTACAGGAGCTTTAACTGATATGATAATAATGTGCTACACCTCACTGCAATCTCCACTAATTCACAATACATTAGATTATTCTATAGTCTTTATTGAAAATATCCAAGTGATGGGTTACATAGGCATCGATCACTATTTAAGATGTGGGAGGTGAGAAGCGTAATATAAACCAATACAGTTCCAAATATTGTAAAGTACAGTACAGTATGTATTAAGTTTATTTTTCAACTAGGGCTTACAGAATGCATTAAAAAATGCTTGAAATACAATTTAAAAAAATTACACCAATTCATTTTTTGAAATATAAAAAAATAAATAAAATTCCCCAACATACTGTAGGTATGGCATGTGCAAAAAATGACCCCTTCGCGGGAATGGAAATAAAGAGACATAAATCCTCCAGCCTCCACTGTCCACTTCGGATCGACACCTATGTTTGGATGTACTGTACAGTATATAGTATGCCAATTGTCTGATTTTTACTTTTAAGGGTTGATTCGTCAACCTTCGTTTATTTTTAGGATTTGGATGGAGCTAAGAGGTGCCAAAACATACTGGTATTCAACATCACCAACATGTGTACGATATATTTTTTTATAGAAGAATATAATTTGTCATAAGTAAAAATTTACACCCTGAAACTACCATAATCATGGGCAGCAGTCTCATTTTCATAATTTTAAGTATTTTCATTTATAAATGCTTGAATTTTTCTTAATTTTTACCATTAGTCTCTGAATGTGCAGTGCTTTGTTACTACCTAAAAGGAGTACAAGAATAATTAGTACTCTTTAGGTGAACACTGTGTTCAGGGAAGCACAGCTTTATAGTGTATATTCCTGCTCTTTTCTGGCTACTTTGCATCAAAATACAGTACAAGAAATAAATATTCTGTGCATGACTAAATACTTGGATTCAAATTATGGAAACGTTTTGTGCCTTCACATATTAAGCAGTCACAGTAATATGTTAGTTCTCATAAACATGTTAAGTACATATGTCCTAAAATAAGTTTCTACTTTGTACAGGATTTAAGATTAAATTATAACATGTCCCATTAGGTTTTATGTGTTTACAGTTTGGTGAAAATAATGGTTACAGATTATTACTTCAGATGTGTAGTCATAAAACGGTTGATCTAAATTTACATAGTCATCAGATGACGATAATATCACACCACTGTAATGTACTGTAAGTAAGCACTGTACATTCCTCATTCTGTATTCAGGCCGGAACTACTGTTGGTGATTACATAACAGTTTGAAAATATACTCTTAGGTCATGCCCTGGTACCACCATAAGGGAAGAGGTCATTGCAATGAAAAAATTAATGAGCTTATATACCTTTTGAAAACAGAGATGATATATTGGAACCCCTGTACTTGGGATTAAAACCTTGCAGGTTAAGACACAAACCTAATTGACAAAGCATTCAGTATGTACCAAATAGTATGACTCCTTCAATATCACCATTAGTCACTTAGAGTTTAAGGTATTTTAATGATTAAATTATAACTGACGATGAAACTCCCTTAACAATTTTCCTTAAATCAGGAGTAAAAACGAGGATACTACAGTATTTTATTTCTTTCATGTACAATTAGACATATTATGAGTAACAAAATATAGTAGTTATAATAACATCAATAATTACCATGTACTGTAATAGTTATTCAAACCCGTGAGCCTGACCAGCATAGTGTGTAAAGTACTAGAGAGTATTATAAGAGATGCCATGATGGAACATTTACTATGAAACAACCTTGTAAAGGATTGCTAAATGTTTTTATGCCAAGACACTCCTGTTTGACACAATTACTCAAGGTGCTGGATGTTTGGACTCAAATTCTGGAACAGGGTGGCAATATCGACAAAACTGTATACCTGTACTGTACAGTATATCTGGATCTGGCCATGGCTTTTGACAATGTACCTCATGAAAAGCTGAGAATTAAACTGGAAGGGTACAGGATTTGGGGAGGTGTCCTATCGTGAATCAGAGACTTTTTTCATGACCGCAAACAGTGTGTGGTGATTAATGGCACAAAATCATCACATGTACCCATATAAAAAAAATTTCCATCAAAAGGAAATGTTCCATAAGTACAAACTTGAGAGTGAGAAATCCATATTAAGTGTGTTTTGTTATGCAATACTTATGACTATTGGCTCAGGCAGGAATGTCTTGGGATTGGTTGAGGGGGAAGCCCCAGATATAGGTATCAAGACACTGGCATTCCTTTATCCCCCCAAAGCTGTAAATTATAAGCATCTCTTTCCAAAATTCCAAGCACTGTTCTGTAACAAGTCTTTTGTGAGGAGGAGACTAACGCTGTTAATATTTTAGAGGAAATGTTTTGCTCCCTCACTTTGAGTACTATACAATAGTTCTATTTGGTCTCACAGGTAAAATAAGGACTGCCAATTGATTGAGAACATCCAAAAGATGGCCAATCAGATACTGCTTTTACCAAAAGACTGGAATGTCTTCAACTGTCTAGTTTATGCTATACTGTACTGTAGAAGAGCAAAGGGAAATTTCATAAAAGTTTATAAGCACCTCAAAGGACATTACTCAGTCAAAAGTGCATACTGTGTTTGGAGTTGGCAGATGGCTGCCTCACTAAGGGTCACAGCCTCAGGTTAAAGAAGCTTTCAATACAGAGAGCTGTAAGAACGAAGTTCTTGGAGTAAAGGCTGTGAACTCATGAATAACTTGTATGAGATTGTTGTGGCAGCATCAAGTGTGAGCTCATATAAAAACCAATAGTGTCACATGTTCAAGAGCCTGTACATGCCCATTACAGTAATATCTCCGTTTGCCGGAATCCCTCTTAACAAGAACTCTCCGATAGCTGGAATTGAAATTTTCTCGGAAAATTGTTCCCAAAGCCGGAATTTTTGGAAAATTCCAGCTTTGGGAAAAATTTTCTGAGGGGCACATTTTCTGGAAAATTTAGAGAAAATTTTCCCAGTACCCAGAATATTCCAGGGATAGGGAAGTTTTTCCAGGTTTGAGAGAGGAAAATCAGGTGCATTTTCTGAAAATTCTGAGAAAAATTTTCAAAGTACGAATTCTGGGAATGGTTGATATTTTTCCGGGTTCGAGAGATGGTGTAACTTGCAATTTCTGGTACTTCCGAGAACATTTTTCCATTACCAGGAAAAATACGGAAAATCCCAGAGATGAGGGATTTGAGATGATGTAATGCGCAATTTCTGGAACTTCCGAGAACATTTTTCCGTTACCAGAAAAATTCCGGGGATGAGGGATTTTTTCTGGCATTGAGAGAGTTGTCTCGTTACCTGGAAATCTTTCATTCCCAAAAGTGCTCTGCACCAATTGTTCCAGCTTACGAAGATATCACTATACCTGTCAACAGTGTCTAGCAGAGAACAGACCAACTTCCCAACCACCAAATACGCTGACAAGTGGTGAAGAAAAGTAAGTAAGCAAGGACTATGCCTGGCATCTCCAGGGCACCAAATGTGTCATTCCCAAAGATTTCTGTCTCTAACACTTGACAAAAGCCTTCAGTATGATAATGAACAAATTATAGCGTGTGCAGATATTGCATAGTACAACCATGTTGTAATGCAGACCATGGCTATAGAGATTGTTTGTAAGCATGGAATTACAATATTATATTTTCAGATTTCAGTTTATATTTTACCTTAACCCTTTAGTGGGTAGGGGCTCCCCTCGGCTGAATTAAATCGTCTGGCGTAAGCCAGAATAAAATACCTACGGGATACTGTGCCCTCCAAGGGGTTAATTGCTCCCAACAGTTCCCTAAAAAAAAGTTAATTTCTATTCAATGATATCCTACCATTGTTGACAGTCAGCTGCACAGTTATGTATGCGACTAAAATATTTTAACGTACATCAACAACAGATACAGACGAGCAGAAAATAGCTCCAGTTGGCTGACTGAATTAGATATTTTTATAGAAGAAAAATAAATTTTGGCTGCAGCAGGCATAAAATCTCAGACTACAAATTAAATCAATTTAAATTTTATATTATATCCTTGAAGAAACTGTTTAAGAACAGCAGTTGTGTGTGACTAACATTGAATATATGAACTTATTGAAATTTTATAAATGAGCACAATATTAACTTCATTTCATATCAAGTGTATGTATGTCCCACAGGATATTTTACCCATGTTTGCCTGGTTAGCAAATCAGTCAATCAGATGCTGTTGTTTTATTTAGCTATTCCTGTTATTGACATTTGTCAAGAAAAGGGAACCAGTTTAGTGTTTATGTTGGTCATATATTGTTGTGTGAGTGGTGTGGGGTCTTACACTGGTCATGTGTTTCTACATACTAGTTAGAAGTCAATGTGTGTGTATGTACATACAGTATTCAGCTATCAAGATGTTTCACTCCCAATTAACTGAGGTAGAAAAAAATGCCCACAGTTAGTCATTAATTTCTATAGTATATTAAGTGTTACACCTAGGTAATGGAAGTCACAGATCCTTGAAAACACTTGTTTACTTATAGAGTTCATTAGACAAAATATTAAAGCTCTGTTTGTAAAAATAAGTTAACTGCTTCTGGTCTTACCCGGTTAGAATTATCCTCACCCACAATACCTTGTAATTAAAATGTTTCCCCCAAGAGTTAAAGAATAGTGGTCCCTGCAAGTGGGTGGAGCCATTAGAGAATACTACAGTGTTATGTGGTAAGGCAGTAGCACTAGTAATTGTAATAAGGCAATAGTATTTCTTAGGTCAAATTTTACCAAGCTTAGTGTAAAATAATAAAATTTCACAAGTGAAAATCAAGAAAGTTTACAGAATTCTGAAAACGGAAGTACACTACAGTATAGGTGGAATTGATTAAAGTACAGTCAGCGCCCGCTTATCATATGTACATACAGATGCAGTCAAAAGTAATCATCCACTCCACCACCTAACCCCTGCATCTTCCGGGGTCCTTTCTACACGGCAAGTCACAAGGGGTGGACGGGGGAATGGTTGATTTGGGGTAGGGCCATTTGTTGGAGGGGTGGGAGGGTGGTATGCAATGCAAACTGCTAATTGAAGAAAGCAGGTAAATTCATGAAAGAAGGAAGGGAAGGATGGATGTAAGTTTTTTCTTCAGTATATTATCTTAAGTTTACATGCTCGAAAGAGAAATACAGTAGATGAGGTCCCTTATTTTATTATTATACTGTGTCATCCATCTCCTTATTTGTCATTTTTTCGGGTTGTGTTTCAGATTTTGAACAATGGTAATTTCTGTAGGTATTTACAATAATGTTGGAATGAGGAGAAATATTTAATATGCAAACCGTGCACAAACCAATAATTTGCCCACGACTCACCAATCTACTTTCCTTACCATCCATCCTGGGTTGGGGGTGGTGGAGCAGTGGCTAAACACCATTGCCACTACCACCTCATAACCTCGCATTGATTTTCACAACTCTTAATAAACATAATATAGGGTGGACAAGTCTAAATTTATTCAACAATTCATTCTTAATTTTTTTTTAAACAATTAATAGTGATTTTTTTTCAAGAATGCTAGTGGTGAGAGATGGAAGTGATCAAGAAACAGCCTAATTTAATAATACTGGTGGTGTCAAGGCTGAACGCAAATCCACGCCCCCCCTTCTCTCTTAGATTGTTATATTAGTGGCATTCCCTCATGGAAGCCTTACCAAACCTAACGGCATATTACCTCCCAAAAAGTACACTTGCATTAGTTCCCAAAATCTTAAGTAACGACATAGATAACTAAAAGAAAATTAAGTCTATGTGACACCTCCCCTTCACCTTCCTGAACACCCGCCCTCCTGGTTGGTTGGTTGTTTGAGTTTTCAGGCTATGAACTACCAGGGCTATTAAGGCTGCCAACATCAAGCTACAACCACTAACTTGATTCAGGTGTTAAGGATTATTCTAAGTCCCCGTATACTTTCACTATGTATGTGGTCCTTGATTTGCGCCCTCCTACCCTACCCGGGTCTGCCACCCCTAACTCAACCCCTCATCCTCTTGTGACTCGTCCTGTAGAAAGACCTTCAGCTTACAGGTATGGTAGTAGGAGGGATGGGTAATTACTTTCGACTGTGATTGTACATTGCATCCATGCTGGACCTGCTCACCGTCACATGCTCACTGACGCTCTATGTTTTGTTTTGTTACAGTACTCTCCATTAGAGTGTGATCACAGCTGGTTGTGTCAAGTGTATTTTACAGGTTATTTTGCAGTGACTGAATATTTTGTTATACCCTACTTGACTATTACTTGCTGTTACTTTTGATGAAAAAATTAGAATAATCCCTTTGATAATGCCCCAAGAGCTTCCCTTTAACCCAAAACAATAATTTATCTTCTCATCTGTAACTACTCCTCAAGTCCAGCGTGCAAGTGGACACAGTAATTCCAGGTAAGAAACTGAGAAATTATCAGAATATTCTTACTGTAGGGCTGGCAACATTATTTCAGAAGGCAAAATTACTCAGTAAAATTAGGGTGAAAATGTTCTAGAATATACCTCAGTCAAGTTTCTTCCACACCATTATTATCATAAACATAATTTTATTAGTTGTGTTTAACTTATTATTTGTAATTTTTTATGATATTTTTTGCACATAAAAGATCCTATACATCACTAAAACACAAAAGTTTGATCCAAACTTCATGATTTTGTTTTAAATGAAAAACAAACAAAACAAAAATGAAAAGATCAGAAATGTTAAAATTTACTTTAAACAAAACTTTTGAAGAATTATTTTTTTTTAATCAAATGGGAAGCCCGGGAGAGCACAGCGATATTCACTGAATGACATAAAGGCAAGGGATAGTCACAACGATCTAAACGATTTCACAAAGAAAATGTGTTTTGGTTGCCATGCTGACCAAAGGTCGTACAAGAAAATGCCCCAAATACAATAAATGAGAGACATAACAAAATAAAAGTCACTCTACTTCATCACTGTGCTATTAAGTACAAATACCATATATAATATCCTTGCGGAGGTGAGTATTTCAGCAATTAGAACAAAAATTTGCGGAGCTTTCCTTTGTGTACATTTAAAGCTGAATCGCCAGGCAAGAGATGAGGGTCGTGATGCTTATAGTGGGGGGTGAAGGAGGGGGTTTTGAGAATTGCAGTTAAATGCCAGGTAGCGGTGTGCCCTCCTAATATTACTTATTAAGTAATTATTAGATGTTTTAATTGCCTGTATGTTGGCCTGGCGAATTGGCTAGGAATTACCTAGGTAATATTGCTGACGTCGCATTCCAGCTTGAACAAACATATCATCAATCAATCAGAGTACCGTCCTCACATCTGACTACAGTATTGGCAACCAAAGTCCTTCACTCTAAATGTTAAACATTGAGATTTTATTTTAAACAGAGCTCTTTAATTAAAAGAAAAAAGAAAAACTATGAAAACAACAGAAATTTACCTTAGTTTGGCTAAAGCATTTTCATAATTAAATATTTAGCTCAAGGCTGTATTTATATCCACCTTAACACTCATTTTTACATCTAAACAAACACAAACACATGGGTTTCGATACAAAATTAACATTTGAATAACTTGCAGCTTTTCAGGAAAGCATCATGTGTGTTAAGCGGGCGGGTACTGTACTGTACAGGTGAGTATTATATTATGGTGGAAAGAACTCTTGTAGCAGTTGCATAACTGTATTGTAAAAGAAGCAGTCTTTAGATAACACTATATAAATGTACACCACAGTAGTATTTTATAAAATAATAAGAAAATGTACAGTTAAATCATTTATATATAAATATTGTCAGAAAAATAAAATAGTAAAAATATATACATAATATAAATAAGGAGTCATTAAGAAAATGTTAATTCTGCTATCTATAAAGCTCTTAACAGGAATCATTATTAGACAAATGGTGAACATTATAGTACAGTACAGGACTGTACTGTACAGAAGTAAACAGACATAAATGTTGTACTTCATCCCTCAACAAAGTGTGTACTGTACAGTGCAGCCATTTCTATTTCCCATTTTCCCAGAATTTCATTAGGTTTGTATATATAATAAGCACTTGTTTATAATTTACTATGACAGTCACTTACCTCACCTCTGACAACAACACTGCCTCATAGGAATTCCTCTCCATCATCCAACAATACTAGCATCATCCTCATTCTTAAGACTCTCTATTTTGCCCTTGCTTCAGATATATAGGCCTCATCAGTGCTTCTGAAACCCTCTTACAAGTGTTAAGTCAGTTATTAAAATTTGGTAATTTCATTCAGAACTGCTTGTAGACACATTAGAAAATGTTGAAAGCTTTTTTGTATGTCTTTCATGAGAATATTCATTTTATTACAAAACAAACAAAAAATATTTCACTAATGCCACAGTGTACTAAACTACACAGAATTTGATCATAAAGCAACACCATTGTTTTGCTCAGATTAAATTCTTCGAGACCAATGAGTTATTTTTCTTATACTTCATGGTAATAAAACTTAAACCTGAAAATGTGTTCATATTACAGTGTAATGACCACGGTCTTACACGTCAGTTAGCGCCAAAAGCAAATGATTCATATTACGCTCAATAGCCCACAAAACATGTAACTCGGCTTTCGTTTGAGTCCTCCATCTGAGGAGTCCGTTTTCTCATCACTTCAAGACGCCTCAGTCCTCCGTTATCCCATTTTCTCTGACTTACTGAAACCAACCTCTCTATAAAATGAATTTGAGTGTGAGAGAGAACACCCTTGTTTTGAGTCAACTTAGATATGTCTGTTTACAGTTGGAACATTCAAGATCCATTGTGAGTGGGGTAGAATGCTTCAACTGTCCTTATCGTTAGTAGAACGTGTCAAGTAAGTGAGTGTCGAGTTTGCCAGCTAGAGTGGCGTATTTTATGTCGTCCGTGGGGGTATCCATGAGTTTCTGATCGCGCCTGAAGTTATATCATTTTGTCGCCCCGACATCAGAGAATCTGATGTTTATAGTTTAATTAGTGTCAGTTGTCTATTTGAGAAAGTCATTAATCTCCTGAACTATTCTGTCAACTGGTATAATCTCCAAGATCTAGCGCCTCCCCGTGACTAGCTCCTTGTTCGCCTCAGGCCTGAGCTTGCAGAATTAATGTTATCGACGTGTATATCCCACCTTTTCCTGGCAAGCTCAACCTCTGATTAGATTATATGAATAGACATAGGAAATTACCCTGATCAAGAACACCGGAGTTCATAACTAAGTATACAGTGATCCAAAATGATAGAGAAGTTATGTTGTTGGTAAGATCGACCCTTCTGGTATGAATATGGAGGCCCAAGCTGCCCAGCAGGTGCACATATATACCTCTACATGAGGGAGAATCACGCATTCGTGACTTCCTCAACGTCTCTCCAGGTATGTTAACGTGTGTTCCCGCCGCCTATTAATTCAGTTTAACTTAGTCAATTTTGGTGAATATCAGTGCTCATGTGTTAACATAGTGAATTCTGTGCCAATTAAGTCGAGTAACGTAGAGATTTAGATATTGTCTGAACCGTTGCCAGGCGTATGTTTTGTATAGTTGAAGTTAGACCTTTAGGCATTCGTGACTTCCTCAACGTCTCTCCAGTGTGTTGAGCTGAATACTCATCGGCTAACGTGGGGCGGTAACCGGGTTGGACGATGCCGTTAATTCGACAGGACTGAACTGGGAAGTCCGTTTCCTGCAAATCAGGCGCCCACTCCCTGAGCGTGTGTCGGTCTACAACCGACCCCTAACAGCGATCTTCATTTGTTGTAGAGACCAGCGTTACCCTGGGGCACTCCTCACGGTTACATAGGCCTAAGTATTATGGTATCTTGTTTGGGGGATACCTAGCAGAAATATAGTATCCCAGGTTAAGTATTGAACCACTGAATGAGAGTTAAAAGTGCCATGTTGTTCCTTGTGAATTAACCGGAGGTATTGTATGTTGAGATAATTGTGGAGTTGTCCAGTGTGCTATGTATTCATCGGTAGTGACCATGAAATGATAATCTGAGAGTATAATGATATAACCAAGAAGTGAAGAGTTAATTTGCTACTTGGTAAGGTAAGACCGAAGGGTCCAGTGATATCATGTGGCAGAGTGACAATACCACAATTGTCGATTGAAGTAATAAGTATTTGGAGGTACTTAATGAGGTAATAAGTTCTTGAAGTGTTTGATGACTTAAGAAATAAATTGCAGTTCTGCTTTGTCAGAGTGAATCTATGATGCATCTTATCCAATCACTGTGTTAATAAATATTGAACTAGTAATCTACGTCTACGAGTATCACCACTCTATCCTTTCCCACATTGGTTCTCAGAAAATAACTAATTCACGTGCCTAGAAGCTCGCTACCTAACAGTTAACTAAGAGATGTTATATTCTAGAAAAATCCTGGGTGGTGGCAGGCTATCGTTGTAAGTATAATAAGTGTGGTAATAACAAAGACATGGTTCCCAGGTTAATCCATGGTTTAGAATATAACTAGAACAAAATATATGGAAGAGATCATAATATATGAAAGGAAAGGAAAAGAAAGAACATTGACTTGGAAAACATAAGCAGAGAAGCATAAGAGTTACTTATATAAGACTATATAAGAATATAAGGTATATAGAGATAAAGAACATATAAGAATATAAGCAAGAATATATAAAGTAAGTATGTGTGTAAAGAACTGAAGAAGGATAAGTATATAAAACAGGATACTCATTGGAAAGACTGCTACAGAACAAATAAGTATATGAATGAATAGAATACTAACTGAAAAATAATATCTATATGGTAAATTATTGAAAAGAGGAAACTCGGCCCGTTACAACGGCACATGTAACTGTAGAGCTTGTTTATGAAAGAACACAAATAGAACAGATGGTTGTATCCACCGAACATCAAGAATACTTGGTTTTCAGCACATTCGTTAAAAGAAAATTGCTAACAAAACCAGATTTTAGCACAATTTATGAATAGACCAGGAATGCACAGACGATCACACTGTTCTCTCACTGCAACTTCTGCTTATCTAGTTTATTAAGGCAATTTTCAGTAAGCAAGATGTCAGCATCATTTACAGTCAGGGAGCATCTAGCTACAGTGCTACTAAGACATAAGGTATAAAAAAACATTTGTTGTGTCAATTTAGATTGCGGATCTTTTTCGAAGATTTGTATTTTAAATTTGTACAAAGTAAATTTGACTTTACATTGTACACTATTTGGTTGATTTGTTCCAATCACTGTTTTCCAAAATGAATATAAAAAATCTTAAATGATTCCTTTTCTCAGGATATGTTTTCAGAAATTACTCTACTTTCGTTTAAATATTTATCATGATCACAACATGGTAATTCATAACCTGGTAATGTCTAGTCAAAAGAGGACATATGTACAAGATTTTACAGTATGCTGCACAGTATTTCAAATTCATGCTCAAATATTGAATACAGTGAACTTTTTTATCGATACAGTACATTTTTTTTTACTATCAACACAGGATATTTTACAATTTACTGTATTATGAGAAATTTTCATGACTCAATATTTTGTCTGGAGAATTACCAGAATTAAGGAACCTCAAATGTTAAATTACCTCCTGGTAGTCTGCTCGTAGAACCCCAACCACTGATGCAACACTGTGTGTTGATAGTTCAGAACTTAGCTTCATTTCTGAACTCATTTGTCAAAAACAGGGAATAATGTATCCCAAAACTATGACAAAATTTGGTCTTGCATGACTGTATCATGAAAGAGTTTTTTACTCCAAGGTATATGGCACTGTCTTTTAGCATTTCTGGATATGCTTTAGTAGGAAACAATGTAATGATCTCACATTTCATCCTTACAAGCACTACTAACATATCTCAACAATTATGAAAAAACATTTCTGCTTTTGATTTGCTACCCTTACAAAAGTGTAGAACTCATATCTGTACCTGATATGCTTTATGTACACTACTTTTGAAATGCTTCCTTTGTATAAAAGTCTTATTTTAACCTGATATTGCACGTGAAGTTCATTATCTTACGTGTCATCTTCTTTTCCAGCATCATTTTTCCCATCAACACATTCATCATCAATTTCTTCTATAGTTTCTTCACCTTCCTCCTCTTCATTAACCTCCTCTATTCCTGTATCAGTTTCTTCCCCATCCTCTTCTTTAATCTTACTGGCTTCCTTTTTCTTATCCTCAGCAATCTGCTTCCACCTTTGTAGGTTTTCCTTGCAGCCATTAAGTAGTGGCTCAGTGTCAGGAATGAGCTTGTGAAGCAGCTCATAGCATGGGATGCAGATGCCAGACAGGAAACCAACCTTCAAGAAAAATGTAGGATTAATCCTGAGGTCCCATTTTACGATGACCATGGATAACACAATTTATTTACTGTACCATCAAGCTTGCAGGATGACCCATATAGCTCCCAGGAATTCTTCATTTGTATGATTGGACTAAACTCCAGAATTCCAATAAAACTAGAAAACCATAGATATAATCTCTTCGAGCTTTACAGAAAGATCTAGGGCAGTTGTTGAAGCTCAGAACTGAGTGGGTCTGCCAACTCATCTACACACAAGGTATTTAGAACCAATGGGGGGAACGAGGCATGAACTGCAAACTACTGAATAGCACAACTTGCACCCAGGATCCAGGGTATAGAACTTATCTCTTCAGCATCACACTGTCCATATCCAGTGATGAATATCTTTAAAGATGTTTGTTCTCCTCTAGAGTATGGACATCAGTGTAACCCACTGGAGGAAAAGTAAGAAGCATACCACTGTGCAGAGAGCATGACCACAAAGGATACAAGCTAGTTGAAAGAGCTGAATGGTTCTCACAAAGTTAGAAACACAAACCTTAGAGGTTCCATCTATAAACTTATGATCCATAATAAAGAACTGCTGATTAACCTGTCTGTTAACTGAATGTAGTTGTAAACAGGTCAAATAAAGTGATGTGATCTTCCTTCCAGTTCCGATGCTTGAAACTGTTCTGGTCTAAGATTGGAGGTTCAATTTTTTTTAAAAACTTAGCACTTTGAAACAGATTCACAACATTGAAGATCTGATAAAAATAAAACTGTTGTCCACCCTTACAGCCAAAAGAAACACTACTTTCATGATAGCCTATTCCAACCCTGACTCAATTAGGGTCCTGTTGTCATCTAAAAACCTTAAAACCAGTTTGAGGGACCATTTTAGGAAAAAGAAACATGAATAGGGTGCCAAAAGCCTTCGATGAACAGTAAATAGAAAAGTTCCTTCAACAGGCATGGTAATGCATACTTGCAGACCAAAGTATAACTAACTAGTGCATGATGCTGAAACTTCCTTAGGAGTCATCAACCTAATATAAATTTGGAATCCTTGGTATTTCCCAACCAACAGCTACTGCCTACTGGTGGATTCCTGAAAGTTCTACAAACTGAGCAATGGTGGTACACTCGGTAAAAAAACTACGTACAGGTGGGGTCCGATGATTTTCCAACTGAACATTCCCATTGTCTTGCAAGGGTTGGTCGGCCTGAATGTAAGACATTTTGTACTTAATTTGGTCAGCCGAAATTAGCTACCTGTATTTCATTGACAATATTGAATTACTTTATTACAATATGACTGGAGAATGTCAGCATATCTAGATAAGTTAAACTGTATGGACTACAGTAACAATGAAAGTGGATGAGTTACCATATAGGAATGCATTATATGTTTGGCAGAATTAGTGGATATAGTAAAGGTATAAGATAATTTTGCAACCGAATTTCGAATCTGTATTTGTATTGCTACTTCACTTTGGGCTAATGCCACATTATGTCACTCTTTATTTGTATTGTAAAATATACCATGCTATTCCAAAACATCTGAACAGCTTCACAGTTTCGCATGCAGTCATAATGGAACCCGACCCAAAGACGTTTTACCCTATGGTCGATAATTCCGGAAAGTCTAGTACTGCACTGGGTTTCGTTTCAGAGTGCCGATCACTTGATTCGAGCACGTGTGGCCGAACCCATACACGTGCAGGTCTACCAATGAGAAAAATGCCTCAGGGGCTTTTTTGAAACACTTCGTTTGTAGTGTTAGTTTGTTTTGTGCAGGAATTGTAATGGTAGTTTTTTTTACCGAGTGTACATTATTTAACCCAAATTGTATCCTAAAATTCTGCAACACTGTAGAGATTGATAGAAGGTTACTTCCCTCTAAAAACAAAGCAATTGTTGAATAATGTCAAAATACAGTACAGTACTGTATTTCAAATTCGGTTATTCATATTTTTCGGTAATTTGAGTGACCCAGAGCCCCTTTTTTGTCAAACTAATGAGGGTATATTGTATTTCATAGACTGTAAAGTACACTGCATAATAGTTGTAAATATTTAATAATTTTTAAAGTTACTATAAAAAAATCAGTCAAAGCACCCTTAAAATTTTTAGCCATGAACACATTCCCCTTCATGGAAAAATTAGCCGTGTATATTGCAATTATGCATATGACAAAAAACTCCGTGAACAGAACCACTGCAATAAACGAGGACTACTGTACCCGTAGTTCTCACCCTTTGGAAGCAAGTTTCCTTTTTCCTTTGTTAACTTTTTTGGTGTTTTTAGGTTTTTAGTTATATTTTGTTTGGTTTTATTAGGAGATGCCAAATATTACATTTTGGTAAAAAAAGATCAGATCAAAGAAAAGACACACACACACTATGATGCTTTGTGTGGTAAACTTGGAACTGCAACTATATCTTTCTTAATAGCTGTAAATATCTAGGTCCCTAGGAGTCCTGCTGCAAAGACTTTCCCAGCAATAAATAAGAGAGTTTCATCATGGTTTGATCGAGGATTCCTTTTAAAGTACCTGGCTTTACATTATAGAAGCAAAAATTTACTGCTCATAAATACTACAATACTGTAGTTGTAAATTTAACATTTGGAATAAGAGTAAAATCCATATTGCTGTGGGTGAGATTAAGAAAATGTAAGAGTAATGTTGGCAAATGAATCACTCACCTGAGACTCTGCCTGATCATCTGTCCTTGTTCTGTCCATCATTGGTATGGGTTTCTTCCCAACAGCTTTCTCAGCATCACCCTACAGGTAAAGCCATATACTGTACTGTAAACTCCTCTATAAAATCATCAAACATTATAAAATACAGTTTGGTACAGTACTGTACAACAATACAGTACACTATAAAAAATATTAAACAATAATATGGCTGGTACTATAAACATACCGGTAATTAAGATATATGAAGAATTGTTCCCAAAATCCTATTTAATGGCTGAGCTAGGAAGGTGTTGACTTGTGCATTACAGCCACGAGTCTTGAGAATGTAAACCAGAGTTTAACCTTTAGAAATTATAGACTGAGACAACTTATTAATTAGTGATGTTTCCCTATCATAAATAAGTACGAAAAGGGATCTTTTAAATACTGTATGAATTATGGTGCGGTTACAATGAAGGTGAGAAAATCTGTCAAACAAGATTTTTTCCTAATGAAGTGAAGCTATGATGCAGTGATGAGACTGCTCTGTTTGCAGGTATGTTTGGCTGATTGGCATAACTCTTCAGCTGCAACTTATAGACCATTTGTCGTACACCTGTAAAAACCCCATATTTCGTACCACTCATAATTCATAGTGTTTTGCTATTACAAAATATACATTACAAATTTCTTAATACATGTACAAGTATTTGGTTAAATTTTGGATTATGACACACATTTATGAATACAGGTATATGCAACGCATATATTAGCATGGGATGCGACTGCCCGGCTCACCTCAGTGTAAACAAGTACATGTAGTATTATTCGTGTCACCTGTCGGTCAGTTCACATTGGTCAGTCATGGAGTACACATCTAACGTCTCCCACAAAAGTTTTTTCCACTTGTTTTTCTATCATTGCCCAGTGTTTGAGCCACTATGTCTGATAACCCTGGACCAAGCACCTCAACAGGTACTGTACCGTACTTAGAAATGTTTAAATTTGAATTGGGAGAATGTGTCCCTCATATTTTGTAAAACTTCATAATTTGTAAGGGCTAGACTTCCTATTACTGTATTTCGAATTATGGGATTTTTACTATATAACAAAAAGAGAAATTTCTCAAAAAAAAAATTTTACAATACGTATAGTACATTAAAAGTTATTCAAAATGTATTTTCTTCAGACAAAATTAAAGATACTGCACACATATAGACTAATTGGAAACAAAAGAATTAAATATTTATCTAGTTTGATTAAGTTGTAGTGAAGAGCTCCTGTGTGTGTGAACTGAAGTGCAGTTTGGAGTCAGGAAACTTAGAGACTGATGGGAAAGTTTATTGATGTATCACTTGACACACAATTTTATGAATGGATGCCAAGATCTTGGCAGCTAGCTGACTTATCTCAGCCTCTACATTGGACCACTGTTAATTGTTTCAGCTGTATTACAGCCCTTCTTAAGTGAAGGAGCGACACAGGCTGATTTTCAACTTTTTCAGCAATTCTCCTTACCCAGGAATTTCCTGAATAGCCATTTGCTACCTCATCACATTAGCCGTGTTCCATGATCACAGCTCATCTTAAACTCAGCTTTTCATCATAATTATTCACTCATACTTAATTACCTTATGAAAACACATTCATATTCTGTCTTTTCTCATTTATGTCCTCTCACACTTGTTCTTCCTGGTACTCATCCTGCCATACCATTTCTTACCTGTTTTTATTCATCTCATCTTACCTGTTCTTACTCATCTAAGATGTTTTATCTGTTTCCTCACATATCTCAATGTTGTTCTTCCATTTTCTTCACAAATTGATATGCTGGACAAAATGTTTTGAAATATTCTCCAGCGCATCATATGGTGATATGCCTGTTACCCATATTGACATAGTAACAGTATTCAAATTTACTGTACATACACACCATTTGTATTTATAAAATATCTGTAGGAATAAAACTTAAATTATTGGTCAGTACAGAATTTATTTTTTTGGGTTGTACATCTCCCACACTAGTCTTACCTCCTTTGCCTTACCTGTGCTCATTAATTAAGTCAGTAACTGAAGTGTACTTTATTGTATTATGCTGTTGTTAACAATGTTGCAGCTATATAATCCAATAGCGTATTACAAATACAGTATAGTCTGCATTTACGCAGATTTGGTTTACGAGTTTGGTCATTTACGTGGCACCTTGCCAGAATGAAAATTTTAAGTTACGCAGTTCATTCCATCATTTACGCGGGAAGCGGCGCCTGGAGGGTGCACATTAGGTCGCTCTTACGTTATCGCTGACGCCATATGACGTATCGGACTGTGATTGGGCCACGCACCCTTACCTCTCTCCGCCGCTAGCTGTGATTGGGCCACGCACCCTTACCTCTCTCCGCCGCTAGCTGTGATTGGGCCACGCACCCTTACCTCTCTCCGCCGCTAGCTGTGATTGGTCTAATGTAACATGACGTGCCCTGCCACCAGAGGGAAGAAGTCGCTGACCTAGCCGGGCCAGTCTCATTGTTCTCAGTTCTCCGCATATACTGTTCTCTCTTGTGCCCACTATTCCCCTCATAATGGCTTCCGCTGGACCCCCACCACCCCCGAGAAACCTTGAACTACCTGGACCAAGCCATGGTTATGTTAAGGAAGTCATTGAGTTGGGGGAAAAAATCAAGACTCATCCTTAACAAAGACACAAGTCAAGCATCGGTATGAAGTGTCTAATAACCTTCTGTCAAAAATTATGGAGCCGTATGTCCAGATGTATCACGACAACATCAATGCTAGTCTTCAACGTAGTATAACGGACTTATTCGCCCACAACTCACCGCAACCACAGCCAGCCCAAGTCAGTGATAGTGACAGTGAGGATATGGACTTTGAGGTGTTTGTCAGGGAGGCCCTGCAAACCTCTGTGAATAGTGATAGTGATTCACCGGAGGGCCACTAATCTGAGCTCTGCCTCGGAACCAGCCGCCATCCCCGTGTACAGACCCATCTCTTCTACTAACGTAAGTGTTAAACACCTTTATATTTGTACAGTAGTGTAGTTTTTTTATTTAGATATTATGTGTGTGTCAATACCATCATAAAATTATGATATTATTTTTACTACAAGGTACGTATTGTGTCGGAAAAAGTGGAGTTTGAGAGTCGGCCCAGTCTCTGTTTCAATTAATCCCATATGTTCTGTTATTTCGTTTACGCATTTCTCGTTTTACGCGGACCTCCACGGGTTCAATTGACTGCGTAAATGCAGACTATACTGTACAATACTGAGTTTGTCTTGTTTTCAGGTATAATGTTGTAATAAGTTGAATAAAGCTTCCAAGTGCTCAACTCTAGTATCCATAGCAGTAGCATTCTTCTTCTGCTCATCTAATGTATGCAGTTCTGCAACTGCTTCATTTGTGCTCACTCAACTCACTTGGCCCAGCTTTGCTCATTCATCCATCTGTTGTCTGATTATACAGTACTCATCTTACTTGGCTTACCACTGCCCATGTTCATTTAACTACCTCAGTCATTCTGATAACAACCATTAAATTCTCACACATATTTCTACCTCACGTCCATGCATTAATTTTCTCAGAGACTCTGTGGCTAATGGTCTCAAATTAAACAAATGCTGGTTTTCTGTGAAGCTATAAAATGCTTCCCAGTAATCATAAATGGGATATACAGTATCTTTATCAAGTAAAGACAAAAAAGAATCAAGGTGTTATCATATTAGAGACAATCTTCATTCAAGGTTACGTGCCATACCTGTTCATAAAACTCCTCAAAAATGACCTTGACAGTCTCAACTTGAACATCCCAAGGCTTGGCAGAGGCACACAGGTCACATGCTGTCATGGCAATAGCCTCAATTAGGAGTCTGTCAGGAAAGAAATAATCAGTTAGGTTACAAGGAAGGAATACCCCGGTAATTGTTCTATATTTAGTCTGGAGTGTGGATTTGTGTGTTGGGGTACATGTTGTGTTTCGAGGTGGATGTAATATCAGGTGGATGTGGGATGGTTTGCTGCTGAAAATTGAGATCTATTGTACTAAATGGTGTACTGTATTCCCAATTGAAAATGGCCATATAATAAATCCCCTCCAATTTAGACCCCTTGAATCTGGAGTCTGCCTCAAAACAGATGCCTTGGGAGGATTTTTGATCAACCTTCAATCCAGACAGAAGTCCAGAATGTGGCAAAATAAAGTCCAGGTACCTGGTAGCACATATGTCTCTCATGTGGCCATGAGCACTTTTAACAAGTGCATATATGAAAAGCATTTTTATACAGAGTTCTATGCAAAAGCAAATGAAAAAAAAGTGTGTGAAGCAGGGGTCTGCAACCTTTATACTGTGATTGGCCACATTACAAACAACAAACAAAAACCAGTAATTGGCTGCAGTCAACACAGTGAAATCATGCATTATGTATTAAATAAAAATAATAAAACATGAAATTTGGCATTAAGATACTGTATATATAACTAAACCATATACAGTATTCAAACAAGTATTGGTTTACATGTACTATACACAACAAACATTTACACAACTAAATTGGTGACAATAAATATTAATGAACATAAAACAATGTTACATATTCAACAAAACAAATAAATGATTACTAAACTCATATGAAATTTGACACTGAATATTCTCTGCAATTTTTGTGAAATCTAGTTCAAATTTAGTAAAAACTACTTCCACAAGATCTGTTGTGAGTGTTAGTGAACTCCGAGCAGTACAGTACGGTAATTGTTCATTACATTAGTCTGCTGGCAACAATAGGTTGACCTAAATATTGAAAACACTATGAAGTTTACTCGTTTCACTGGTAACTGATACAATATTTGTTTTCCAAAAGTTAAAAAATTACTCTATGGTTTTGTGAATGTTTCATGATATTAATCAGCAGGTCCAGAAGCTACAACTGTGTATCAGCAAGATTTTCCGCATCAGTATATGGTGGACAATGAGTGACCTCATCTGCTTACAAAGAAAAGTGTTTGAAGCAAATGAAAACACAATTTTCTTACTCTGAATCTCAGAAAAGACTAACTGTGAATTCTGACTATAATCGCTCCAAGGAGAGAGAGAGAGAGAGAGAGAGAGAGAGAGAGAGAGAGAGAGAGAGACAGAAGTGCGCGTGCGTGCGTGTGTGTGTGTGTGTGTGTGTGTGTGTTGCCAACTGTCAGGTACTATAATGTATCAAATATATTAAACATAAAATAATGAAAGAAAGTTTGTCGTCATACAGTCCTGCCCAGTGACTACTAAATCATTTCACCTTGCCCTTTACTTGTGCCCCCCTGCCTAGTCGATATGTCCCATTGCCTAGTCACCGAGTCCCCCAGCTTAGTCATTTATACCCCTCTGCCAAGTCCTCTCTAGTCTTTTTGTCCCCTCCCTGGTCCATTGTGTCCTTCCCTAGTACTTAGTGTCCAAGCCTCTAGTTCTTTGTCCCCATTTCTGGTCTTCTGTGTTCCCCTGCCTAGTCCTTTGTGTCCCCTTTTTCTATTCCTTCGTGAAACAACTAAGCAGAGGGACACAAAAAACTAAGGTGGGGAACACAAGGGATTACCGGTAGGCAGTGGGACACAAAGTACGAGGTAGGAGGCCATAAAAGACTAGACAGGAAGACAGACACCACTTGATGGCAAACTTGTCCATGATCTTGCTGAAGTCTAATTCTTGTGGTGAATCTGCAGCAGAGCCAGCACCTGTGATAAACTATAATCTGGTGGTAGAAGCGGTAACCTTTTTGTCATGTGAGGCTAAAACTCACGTCACCTTACGACTAAAGTCTCTCAGCTTGGTGATTCCTTTGAAATGTTGACAACTTGACACCGAATAACTAGTGTCGGGTTGGCGGCATAATGTAGAGATAAATTACCTTCACCCGACATAGGTCACTGATCCTGGTACACTAATGACAAGTGGCTTGTTTATGTTGTTTACCACTAGCCAGGAATATGTACGAGTTGGTCTTGGCACGAGTCGACACTTGACCTGACATGATTCAGTCTAATGTGACATCATGTGAGTCTTCTGAGAAAAGGTCCCCCCCCCCCTTAATCCGCCACTGTCCAGATTTATAAAGAGTACTGTATTAGATTTGGTGTTTGATGCATCAAGTGTTTAGACAACCTTAATTTACCTTAGCCAGCCCCTCATTTCATATTTTGGATGCCGTCATGCCAGCCACATATAAATTTTCTTGCCACACATGGCCAGAAATGCAAGGATTGTGGCCCTGAGGTCTAAATAAAAGAGGAGGGAAATATTGTGTGTTTTATTGCCTGAGGTACGAGTGAGTGTTTTGAGAAAGCCTTTGGAGTGTGGATCAATTTAGTGGAGAAGACTATAATATTAGAGTACAGGTAATTAATTGTTTCATAATATTTTGTAATTTTAAAGTCATTAGAGCTGAAAACTAAGAACATTTAAACTTTCTGGATAAAAACACCCAGCGATATCAAACTCGAATGACTAGCCAATTTAGGACCCCTTCTGTTCAATTTGTGAGCATTTATGAGGGGGATTTCTCAAGAGAGATGTCATCAAATTGCACCTTCCACTGTGGTCTGGCACCCTCACAAGTAACCCAATACCTGCTTAGCCTATTTGAATAGTATAGTACACTCACCTGTGGTCTGGATTTTCCCACTCAAAAAGTTTATCTTCAACCAGTTTGATGAGTCTGGCCTTGTTTGGGAAGAACAGTGCTAAGTCTGTAGCAAGGATGCAGTGTTTTATGTTTCCCAACACTTGCTTATACTCTGTTGAAGTCAGCTTCCCAAAGATGTTGTGGCCCTCCTGCAATGATCTCAACAATTATATATCTGTACAAACTCTTTCTACACCACTAACATAGTTTCACTTAACATCAAATATTATTATTATCATAGCTAACCTTTTCACCTTCAGATCTACTTCCACAAAACAGTGGTTCATATATAACTAGACGAGTTACCCTGTTTTGCCTGAGTGGAAGGACAGGAGATAGTGCATTAGGGGGCAGGGAAAAAACACTTTTATTTGAGTTGCAGGCTGCACTTTTCAGGCATCGTTTGTATGGCTGTAACAAACACCTGTGCAAAATTTCATGCCATTTCATGCATACCTACCCTGCCGCATCGCGAACGACTTTTTGTCAACTTTTAGTGTATACCAAAAATTAGGTGTCATTTAATGTTTTCCAGGATAATGATAAATTTTACATGGGTGACATCGATTTAATTCACATGTTATTTTACAGGTACACCGTATAGAAAATCATTACAAGTTCATATTGAAATTCTTTTTTGTGCGGAACCTTGGCATCATTTTCCTAGACAATAATCTTTGCCTAATATATCCATCTCTCGATTCGTATCCCGTCACTTCAGTGCAAGCTTCAGTCATCACTTTTATGCCTCTCTCGACCGCCTGAGTGCTGTTTGGCCACTTGGGCACCACTAATGGTGTCTCAAGAATGTCATTAACCTGTAGATTTGACAGAGAAGCAATGTAAGGAGGCTCAGTCTTGAGTTCATTCCTCCAGTTAATCATGGAATGATAGTTTTTTGCTTGCCACTTTAGTTTCGGAGTCACCACCTTTCTCATGTTGACTACAGGAGGCACATCCTCATTCCCATCTCCATCTTTACCCTCCTCATCAGTATAGTTTAACAAATTCTCGTCAACAGCAGCATCAGAATCTTCCTCCTCCTCTTCAGATCTGCCAGTGCATTCTTCCTTTTGCTGATTCTCCTCTCTAATTTTTCTTATCATTGAGACAGCTTTTTCTCTAACAGTCATGTCCTCATCTGCACACATACCAAGAAGAAGTTGATCTGTGTGGGCGAAGTATGCATTTCTCTGGACAGCCTTCTTCACTATCGTCTCCTCCTCACTATTCAGGTGTTTCATATATAGCAGGGACTGGAATACGTTCCTTGAGCCGTGTGTTACGTAAGGGTGTATCTTGATGTAAAACCACATTGGAGCACTGAACTTTATTATTGTAATGACAATTCTTTTCAACTCATGGCTGGGTCTTGATGTTGCTACATACAGCCTGAGGATTCTACTCCATAAGGTGTTCCACCTTGACACACAGGGAGGACCTGGCTCAATAGCAGCCAAGTCATCTTCAACAACACCTGTGATAACTCCTTTACAATTCCTATACAGGTATTTCTGATCCCAGGACAGATTTTTCTCCACTTCATCATTAAACACAGGGAAATCAGGGAAACTGACTGGCTGGAAGACGACAACTGGAAGCTCAGACAAAGACTCCTTGATCTGCTTTCCAATGGGACCACGCCAATGCTCAGGACCACTTGGTTTACCATCATAGTGATAAAAAACTGCGCGGAAAGGCAGCTCATTTCCGTGAAGCTGACATATGAAATAATGGAGCGGGTGACCAAGTAACATTTCAAGATGATGAATGACTCCATTTTCTGATCCTACATTTACATTGGTTCCATCACAACCAACACACACAATGGGCTGCTGGGTTAGATTTTTCTCCACCAGAAACTCGTGAATAGTTTTGGCAATCTGCTTTCCGTGTCCAGTCTTGGGAGTCACATGTGTGAGATATTCATTGCCAGGCTCAACCATGATGACATAATGATCTTTCACCATCATCCTCGAACTCCATTTCTCGGTCTTCTCATTCTTTATCATCACACGAGTGGCAGTCTTCTTACCATCAAAATAGAGTGACGTCAAATTATCTAAACTAGCCATCTCAATTTCTTGCCTCTTAAATCGGTATTTTTGTCTCGCATCCCGCAGCTTATGTGGTCCAATAACCTGACTCTTGTCATCCTTTGTGAGAATGCCATAGTCAGTTAAGGTGGCAGTAGCAATGGCAGCTCCAGCATAATCACTAATCAAGTATCGGTCACAAGCGGCAGCCAGTGTAGGGAGTCTTGTCCGGTTCTGTGAACTGGTGTCTGTCAGAGCCCTTGGATCAGGGACAAAATCAGCATCAGTATTGACGAGAGGAATATCTCTTGAATCATCTGAATTATCCTCAACATCAGGAATATCTCCAGCTACCAGATATTTATGTTTTTGCTCAAGCTGTCTCCTAACTCTGTCCGCATCATGCTTCTCTCTTGCCGTCACTCTGTCCCACATCTTCGTCACTTTCATGTCAACCCCTGCAATCTTCATCTTCCTGTCACCTCGCTGGTCAAGGACAAGACAACTTAAATGAAATAAGAGATATGAAAAAAAAGTTGATAAACACTGAACAGAACATTGCACCGCCACAGCGGCTGTTTGGCTAGTACTGTAGGTAAATTTAAAAATTTCAGTAGAAAATGCGGCAGACTAAACCTCGACATATCAGCTTCAAATTTGGCATGGAGTCTTAGATATGTATAAGGAACAATGCCTGAAGAGTGCAGCTTTGAGCAAAATTTCACTGCCCCCTATACTAGTGCATGGTCTAGAGACCACCCACACCTCCCTATCAAATTTAAGCTCTATCTTCAAAACTGTGGTAATGTATAAGAAAAAAAACACACGCACGCACGCACGCACACACACAGTATTCTACATACCCGGTATATAGATGGCAGATACTCTACATTAATTACTATTCAATGACTTGTATTGTTGTTTCTTTTGAGCATCAAATAGGAAATTTTCATATATACTTATACAACTGAACTCTTCACAAAGTTCAGAACTTGTGATTAAAAAGCCAGGAACAGTAATGTAACAGCAAATGACAATATCATATGACTTTCAGACTAGATTCTGGAAATATTGTGACCCCCAAAAGAGGATCCTATATACGTATAAGCCCGAGAATCATGGAAATGAACCACCTGGAACAATGTGTATACAACCACACTTTGCAGAATTCCACTTCATTGCATATGGCAGGTCCCTTAAAACCTGAGATGCGATATATCAAAGACTGATTAATATACATGAGACTGGTCTATACTGTTTGGTTTATGTACAATCAAAAGTTTGTGTTTGTTCGTAACACATTAATAGCGCTCTCTCCACCAACATATGGCAGCATCATCTTGTTGTGACTGGACTGCAGGTCACTTGCCCTGTATGTCCCGCCAGCAGATCATACAGGGCAAGTGAGCACGACTGCTGGTGGGCAGGTAAGCAGGGCAGGTGAGCCCTTGGGAAATATTGGTCATTTTAGAGCGACTGCCTGTAGGACATACGAGGCAGGTGAACATGACAGCTGATGAAACATACAGTCCAGGTGAGCTCAACAGACAGAAGGACATACAGGGCAGGTGAGTGACTGCTGATGAGACATATGGGGCAGGTAAGCGTGACCGCTGGTGGAACATATGGTACAGGTGAGCTTCAAAGCCGGTGGGATACACAGGACAGGTGAGCGTGATCACCGCTGGGACATACAGGGCAGGTGAGCGTGACCTTGAGTGGGACATACAGGGCACGTGAACACAAAGGAACAAGCGGGGCAGGTGGGCATAAAGGAACACATGGGGCAGGTTAGCTTATCCCCCACTAATGAAAATGCAGCCCACATTGTTCTGATGAATGAGTAGACATGAGGTATTTTCAGTTGGTCAGTGGTTGGGGGAAAAGAGGTAGTCACGTGTCCGGATTATGACTGAGCTTGAGGTGAATGGGTCTTGCTCGAGCTATGTGATAACTGACCCATTAGCTCCCAGACAACTGTAACTTCTTTCTCACCCTTTAAGCACTAAAGCATAGGTTAGAAGGGTAAACTTTAAATTATTGCCCCAACTTGCTTAGGTTTGAGGTTTTCTGGGATCCAGGAAAGGAGTATCTCACCTGCTGAAGGATGGTGACAGTCTGGTTGAAGTGGTGGTGCTCAAGAGTAGAGGTGGTGTAGATGGCTGCCAGTGGACTTTCAGTCTCCAGCATGAATTTGTTGTTCTTACCACGATGGTCCAGGTCATGACAGAGGGACCCAATGAACAGGGCGAGGCACTGTGTGCGCCATAGCAAAATAAAATAAAATAATTGAAATTTTTATTATGGAAAATCTAAGGCAACTAGAAAAAATATATGCACCCACCGGCAAAAAAAAAATCAAAGTCCAAAAACAATTGAGAATTTAGAATACTGTATTGAAGTCATTCAAACAGCTTGAAGTGCTCGTCAAGAATTCAATGAAGCCTTTAAAATTTCATTACTCTCCACTGAATAACTTTTCATAATCTTACTAACAACATTGAGCTGGACACAAGTACTTTCTATTTCTACTTTAATGGTTTTTCTACTTCCCTGGCCGTTCTCTTCCTCTGGTTCCTCTGTACCTCAGATGACCCTATCCCAAGTTCATTCTGCTCCCTTGGTCTCCATACTATTCTAGCTATCCCATGCCTACATACTCCCTGGCTTTCCCCACTCCAGAAACCCCAATGGGAGCATGTGTGTGTCACCTCGAGGGGTCGGAAGGCCTTGGGGGCGTGCTTGATGATGGTGTACATGGAGTTGGCGACGCTGAAGCCATGCGTCCAATTGTGGTAAGGCACCCGTCGGTAGTTCTTCTTCACCGTCAGCGTGAACCGGATCAGGTTATCCTTTTCAAACCGTGACAAACCGAACAAGTCCACAAACATATAGATGGCGTGACGCACCTTGTCCATGTCCTCCAGGAATATGGGGCAGAAGTAGTAGCTGTAGAAGGTGGCAGAGTTAGAACAAGTTGGCTGATGTTAAACAGATGGAAGCAGGTGGTGAAGGGTGAGGAGTTACAGGCAGGGCAGGTGGTGAAGGGTGAGGAGTTACAGGCAGGGCAGGTGGTGAAGGGTGAGGAGTTACAGGCAGGTGGTGAAGGGTGAGGAGTTACAGGCAGGGTAGGTGGTGAAGGGTGAGGAGTTACAGGCAGGTGGTGAAGGGTGAGGAGTTGCAGGCAGGTGGTGAAGGGTGAGGAGTTACAGTTGCAGGCAGGTGATGAAGGGTGAGGAGTTACAAGAAGATGGTGAAGGGTGAGGAGTTACAGGCAGGTGGTGAAGGGTGAGGAGTTACAGGCAGGTGATGAAGGGTGAGGAGTTACAGGCAGGTGGTGAAGGGTGAGGAGTTACAGGCAGGTGGTGAAGGGGTGAGAGTTACAGGCAGGGTAGGTGGTGAAGGGTGAAGAGTTACAAGGTGGTGAAGGGTGAAGAGTTACAGGTGGGTGGTGAAGGGTGAGGAGTTAGGCAGGGTAGGTGGTGAAGGGTGAGAGTTACAGGCAGGTGAAGGGTGAGGAGTTACAGGCAGGGCAGCAGGCAGGTGGTGAAGGGTGAGGAGTTACAGGCAGGTGGTGAAGGGTGAGGAGTTACAGGCAGGGCAGGTGGTGAAGGGTGAGGAGTTACAGGCAGGTGAGGGACTGGAGGATCCACAGAATACTGTCCTTAGGTAGTGATGTGGCACGCACACATACACACAGGCACACTCGCACGTCATCATCAAGGATTTTGTACTGTAGGAGGTGCACATTTTGGTTGAATGATTTTTTTTTATCGTCTTGTGCACATTCTCCTACCATATGTAGTGGGATACAATTACTGTGTAACTATTAATTTTTCCAATAACATTAAGGAACAGGAATCTGTCTTTCTTCAGTTTTCCAAAGGATCCAGTACGCCTCATTCCCCAATTGTAAATGTCTAGATCCACCATTGAAAATTATGTAGCCTCAAAAAATAACTCTCCTGGAAATAAGCATCTGACAGCATTGTTGGCTATTTTTGGTCAAACAGCCAAACTGTTTACCACTGTTGTATACCTGCACTGTCTTAGACACATAGAAAACTGTACACTCCCACGGCCCTACATTGTCTATAGTCATGATGAACTGTTCACCTGCATAGTTTAAATAACATGCCTATCCAATTTAATTGTAAACCTGTATGACAATTTCACTGAATAAATTTTATTATTATTTCTATTTCAAACATCAAATAATGTAGCTTGATCTTCAAACTTTTCCACTGTAGTAGCTTAATCTTATTACCCCCAGTATTAAATTTCCAGCAATACATCAGTAGTTGTGTAGTTTTGCAGCTGTACGGTAGATTTTTAAAAACGTTGGACATCATTAAACTAGCGAGCACAAAATAAGATGTGAAAAGGTAACGTCACTGCCAACTCCGTTATCAACTTGTAAAAGCAGTGATGTTCTGTACATAACTACTAACATAGTAACCTGTTCAAAACATTTACTACCAAGTGCAATAGTTAACTGTCTGTGATCTTTTTTCCTATTAAATGTTGCAAAACTGGTGTAAGAAGTAGCTATCACCACCACTACTACTGAAGAGTTTATTCCCCTAAGGATGTAAACTCGCTTTTGTTCTTGGATGAGACAAAACAAAAGGCTAGGATAATGATTTTTTTTACCCTTAATTGTGAATCTTGTATCTTGGCATATCTTGGAATTTTTTTAATCATATACAGTACCTGTATATCACAAAATAAAGGTAATAAAAATTTAATGTTAATTTTTTTTTATAAAATATGACAGCTTTTTACCATGAATAAAGTCAGTAGCTATTAGGATCTGTGTATTGAGATTTCTTGGTGGTAATATTTAGGATATGGCTGTAAAATTGTACTATACCGTATTTCTTTATGGTTTAGTTATTATGGTAATATACTGGATCAAAGAAAAAATCATGTACAGTACCTATATAATAGGAAAAATAATCAACTTAGAAATATCTAAATGCACATGTTGTGCATAAAAGTATGAGGATAAAACAAAACGAGACTCATAAAATTGAATAAGAATTGGTGGAGCCTTAGTGGTATAAAGCTCAATAATTTGGCGATAAAAAAATCCGAGAAAAAGAGCTTCAAAGTTATATATCACTAATTATTGTACATGGTAGATGGGATATGCTTTGAATAAAATTAATGAGGCATTTTACGTGACATGACTGTGGTGTGCATATGTTAGATATGTTAGTACTGGAATTATTTTGGCCTTTACCAGTTGTAATAAACCTCATCATCAGCAGGCAACAAGGGTCAAGGCGTGGTTTCTCCCCCCACCTTTCTCTTACCTCTACGTGTTTTTCCATTCTCCCTGCTTTCCAATATCTTTCTTCAGTCTTAGTGGCATGTCTAATTATGATTACCCAAAAAGGTAGAAAAATAAAGCGTACACGAGGTGGCAATCACTAGAACTCAGTGCGTCTTTTTCGGTCGATTACAAGCACCAGTCACCAGTAGCACCACCATCGAGGGGAATGAAAATTTTAACACTGAGTGAACCATCCTCCTATAGTACAGAATCCTTGTCCTCATCCACAACAAACCTGATATAAATTAGTACAATTCTCTCTCTGTGTATTTAAACAAACAAATTCTTTCCTTGTATCTATGCCATAAACTTTCACTTACACCATCTTGTACAGGGGGTATTCATTTATTCTACAGGCCAGTACACTTTTCCCATCTCTCATTCTCTTTATATTCATCTTCTCATAAGTTAACTGTTGTTATTACATTGTTTACACCTACACTGTGTTCATTAATCAGTCAGTCCTTCTCTATTCACATTAAACTAAGATTATTCCTCGGAACTTTCACTCAGGCGACATCTTATTCCATATTTCACTAATAATAAAAAAAGCGAGATTAGGTAATTTCTTTCTGGAAACCCTAAACATAGACATTTACTTACTTTTGTCTGTGATGTTATTGGTGTGCATGTGTGTGTGCATGTGTGTGTGTGTGTGTGTGTGTGTGTAAACTGATTAACTAAAATAGAGTAAAGGACACTGTTTAAGATCTGACTTGAAGTGTATATAAGAAAAAGTATTGTTGCTGATTTACTGAGATTTAGAGGACCATTGTGACTCTTAAGCTACAAAAGGAAGGTGAACATCAAACAGGCTGCCACACGGTACATAATTCAGCCATCATCATGACATTGGTCGATTAATTAATACAAACATGACTGTAAAAGGCCTTTATACACTTAATGGTGGTAATGCGAGCAGCACGGCGGTTTGACAACAGGTAGGAGGGTGAACCTCTCTGGTTATGGGGTAGCCTAATAAGTTAGGAGACATCTGGGGGTAAAGTCTCCTGTACAGTACTTTGTATTGTGCATATTGGTGATTCATTTCAGTCTAGAAAAAATCATGAAATTATTTATTCTGTCTATGTAACTTCCCTCATTCTGTGACACATTTATATGGTATTTATCTAATGTTGTACCATTTCAAAGGCAACAAGTTGTTTAATCCGACTTTAATGTTAGAACGAACGTCTACCACACGTCGCTGCTGCCATCATACTTAACTTCAACATCACCCAAAATATTAACAAGAAAATATTAACTTAATTAACTACTTCAAGCCAAATATAAACATGAATAGTGTCTCAGCTGTTGACTGGTTGTGCTCACTAATGCTACGTGAGATGAAGTCTACTCTACAGTACTTGACTGTAAACAGTATAAAGCATAAACAAACCAATATAAAGACTACAGCAGCACCTACAGTAAGCAGATCACATATCTACAACAACTCTGAGATAGTAAACATATTGACTGTAGTTAGAGAAGACAGTAGCCAACACATGAGTACAGTAGTTGAAATGAGTAGAACGGTCAATATGATGGGACGGTGATAAAGGAAGATTATTCAGTGTTTAAGAATAAACCACTTAGCAATATTGGTCTTGGCTTGAACTGCACACTTAACTGTTGAGGGTTTTACCATTTAACACATTTAAAATCTATCTCAACTAACCTTTTATGGAGTAGTGTTGCAGGTAGTTATTTTATTCTGGCTAACACTCAATGGATTAAACTGTTGTCCTTTCTCAATAGTCATAACTTTTTGCAGATGTGGACAACTTTCACCTCCCGAGTCATCAGAAGTGACTATCTCCAGAAATATTTTTATCACTCACGCGTTAACGGCTGCATCTCGTTTTGCTGCTTAAATGTAACGAGAAGAGGGAGAACAGGTATGAGGAAGTGGCCTTGATGCCAAGGTCACTCACAAATGTTAAGTAAAATGGTAGTGTTACATATGTGCCTCAGGGACAATACAGGTAAACCTCTACAGGTATTTACGATATCCCAATCTATGATAATCCGTGTTTATGATGTGGATATATTAAGACCACTTCCCTATTTGCAACTTGCCAAATCAGCAAATGGAATGCATCAGCCGAGACGTCATCTATCTGAATGCTGCCTCGTGGCCATCTGGTGAACTACACTCCAGCCATTGCTTCTTCTTGGTTACATGTGTATAAGAAATGTAGCTCAATGTTTATCGGTGACCATCAGTGTTATTTTTTTACCTTACAGTGAGGGGACATCACTAAAGTTCACCATGTATTCTGTTTTAGTGACTGAAAAGTTCTTTCAGTCTGACTATGAAGTGTTTTCCCTGTTTGTGACTGAAGTTTTTTTGCTCTGATCCCCCACCCTGACAATGGGTGGACCTGACTTTGCATCAGGTCAGGTCACTAACAGTAACAGGTGACCCATTAATCCCCGGCCACACCTCCAACAAAAGTGTTAAAAGACGTAAAAAGTTACGTATTATATTCAGGAGATTGGACAGTATTCCCTGACTGTAGGCTCAACACGATGGTACATAGTATTGTAATATTCATTATTTTGTTTATAATAAACTGTATGTATGCGGTGGTTTTTGCGTAAATAAATACAGTGCAGTACACATGTTTTCAGAGTTAATGTGTGAGTGTACAGAGTGGATTGTAGTTCATTGTATAACCAAGCCTGCATTTGAGATTATCTTGAGCTCATGTGACAATGCAGTTTGTTATGACTGAAATCTTGGGGGGTTGGCATTCAGCAGATAAACAGCACTACCAGCTCAGTAAATCAGGCTACTGGCTGACCCCTCTTCTGCACATGCTCCTACAAGCATGTTCCAGGTATGAAGGCTAATTTTCACCATACATAATGAACTGTGCAGTTGTTTCCTCTGCTAATCACCAAGAAAATGGTAGTACTGCATAGAAGTTGCATTTTGCCTGGACATTATTTGACATTTGGTAAGTGACATGGTACACGAGACCATGTAAAGCACAAATTGGGCTAGAATCTAGTACTTATTGTATGCTGGTATATTTAGATAGACTATCACATGATTTAGTTTTATATATACAATTCTGTAATGAGAACCACATGATGTTAGGCAAGGATGCAGAACCTTCCCTGTGTCAAACAGTAAAACCCTCATCAGTCAGTACCTTGGTACTGATATAAAATCCCTGCACTACATAAAATGTACAACAATAAATAAAAATTGATAAGGACAGCTAAATTACCTATTTTTAGACGACACAAACCAATTAAACGAAATCTAACAATACTGAAACAGTTAGAATTAGGTTAGGCTGGTGTTGTCTATTAAATAAAACAGATTAGTCGTCCTCTTCACTGTACTTTCCAACATTAACCAGTTTGCATGACTCGATCACAGTAAGGTAAGTTTGGTGTTAATAGTGGGAGACAGAACATCATCCTTAGTTATATACTTGTGGTGTTGTACTCCTGTGACTGGTTGTGCTGCAACCTATTTCTGAACACTATAAATTCCAAGCAATTCTGGTTTGTGCAAGACAAGTACTTAGAAAATTGCATTACTTCACCACTGACATAAAAAGAGCAGGACCGTGCCAGACTCAGTGCCACTGGTAATCTGTATGCAATCATCCTTTATCACACTGGGAGTTTAAGCTGTACTGTACACCGGGTAAGCTTGGTTGAGCATGAGTAAGCATTTCTGCATTAGGTGACTGGTCAAATGGGATTCCAGTCATAATAGGCTGAATTCGTACTGGACCTTAATCTCACCTAACACCAGTCCTAAGGGATCCTGAATTCTAATGGACCGTAATTCTAATGAGCCCCAATCTTAATGGTTAGGGTAAGACAGACTGAACCCTATTAGGACTGTGGTTGATTTGACTTGCAACCTCTAAATTAGAGGCAGGATTTTGAGATGTTCAGCTCTGCAATTACTTGGGTCAGCCACTAATGGAAAGATAAGCCCACTAATAGTTGCAAAAGGCTTTACATTTGATAAACCTCTAACTTAAGCCCAATATAGCAAGGATTGCCTAGTGATGGATGATAGCTGGTGTCTTCTAGCTGTGTAAAGCCCACTAATGGTCAAAAATGCTAATTAAAAGGAAAAGCCCACTAGTTGCATTAAAAGTTTATTTACAAAAAGATAAACAGGATCTAGACACTAAAACCCACTAATTAAATAATTCAAAGAAGGAAAAGTTAGCCTAGTAGAGCATAAATAAATGTCCAGGCTATTTCATACATCCCCACGATCCCTGCAACATGATCCTCATAAGCTAGGAGAGTTACTGCGCTATTTCCCTTAATATGGGGGATTAGCCAATGTAAGGCTGCGTTAGACAATTGATTTACTCTGTTAGTGGCATACACCATCCACAAGGAATATTCCAGTACCTTGCAGAGGTCTCACCAACTCCCTCACAAGTAAAATACCATACTAAAGGAAATTCAAGAGGGACAATATGTAATGGCTTTATTATTTTATATTTTTACTAATTACTGCTTTTAACTTTTTCATTAAAAATAAAAGTAGACACAACTCCCGAGAGCCTTAGCTCTTTACCTAATTGTCGAACGCAACCTCATCACCTGTCCCTGTCCTGTACTTACTTATCCACGCCAGCCAACTGATTGGGCACTTCCTCCCTTGACAACAAGCCAAGTTCGTCTTCCCCACAACTGCTGTGGTAGCTCATCATTTCCAGAGCTACCTGGAAAAGTTGACAAGGAAGGAGCTATTTAGAAGTTAAGTGGATACAGGTGATGTGAACTGGGAGGTAAGAACCGACAGAAGGGCTTAGCAGTAGCCTTTGAAACAACAAAGCAATGTTTTCATTCCATGTTGAAATGTGATGACTAATTTATCAACCCACAAAATGGCAAAACTGCCAATATTTCTCAAATGTTCTAAAGTGCTTTCATGGAACGTTCATTGTTACAAATGAAACAAAATTTAATAATTGATTTTGCATAAACATTCCTTGGTATAATTCAATAGGCCCTGCAAAGAAAGAAGGGAAGAAGATGGGTTAGTTATCCCTGGATAGAAGCATGGAAAGAAAACGTGATTACCCACAGACATCAAGAGTACGGCGCCAGACACATCTAGACGGTTAGCTACGGTGACTGGGGTTACAGTTTTACTTACTCGTCCACACCTGGCAGTGCCTGCGTTAAAGGGTCTGCTTGAAGAGTCTCAAACTCATCATCTGTGCAAGAGTTGTGGTAACTTAGCACCTCAAGGGCTACCTGAAAGGGGATGCAACTTATATATTAATTAAAGTACACATTGGAAGACCCATGAAATGATCAATGGCAGACTTCACATGAATTACACCCCAACCATACATTACAGGCAGGGACTGGCCAAGAGGTAATGTCACACAATGTATTTTTCCTGAACAATGTGCTTTTTAACCTCATGCTCTCAGCTTTTAGTATATTAGCTGCATGATGGACTTACCATTCAAGAGATCAAGACATTGTTACTTCAACAGACCCTCATTGGGATAACTGGGACATGCCTTATTGCTGCAACAAACTTATCACAATCTTTGTTTTATCATAAAGAATGAAAAGCTGTCCATAACACCTCACAACATCTCCTTTATTTTGACGAACGAGAATATCAACAGAAAATGTCTGCCAGCCTACAACAGGACTTACAACTTGAGTACTGTACAGGTATTATACAGTGATATCTGTCATATCTCCATTGGCCGGGACAATTGGTGCAGAGCACTTCCAGGAATGAGAGATTTCCAGGTGACGAGACAATGCTCTCAAAGCCGGAAAAAATCCCTCATCCACAGAATTTTCCGGAATTTTTTGGCTACCGGGAAAATTTTCTCGGAAGTTCCAGAAACTGCATATTACATCATCTCTTGAACCCAGAAAGAAATCTTCCATCCCCCGAATTTTTCAAGGTACTGGAATTTTCTCTGAATATTCCAGAATGATGCATTATTTCATCTCTCAAACCCGGAAAAAATCCCCCATCCCCGGAATTTTTCGGGTACCGGCTTTGATGTATGAGAGGATCATCCTGTCATGTTTTATTTGAAGAGTAGTCCTTTCAGGGCTTTCAGCCTACCTTGATAATCAAACTGTATTATTACATTACTATTTTTGGTCACCCAGCATTGCATTTTCCAAGTGAAGTTACCAGATATGATTTTTTTACAGATGTGGTCTCCCTGCTTGTATACAGTGCCTTCTATCGCTGCTTGTATGCAGCCTGATCTAAATTGTGTCTGTTTCTTGGCTCTTGGTGTTATATCCTTAACCCTTAAGTCCCGGGTTAGGGTGATGATGGTAGTACAACGCGGGGATAAATCAAGAAAAAAAAACCTTTAAGAAATAAATAAATATATAAAAATAAATATAAAAAAAGGCGGGAAAATAGGCGGACGTTCTGGAACATCACACGGGGCCTAAGGGTTAAATCTAACCAAAGTTATATGAAAAATGCTGATGCCTGTCACTTAGCCAATCACATGATTTGAAACATTTCATTCCCTCATCTTCACTAGTGTTGCCCAGACTCATCAGCGGTGAAAGGACAGCGCACTACAAGGGACAAAGCAACAGATCAATGTGACCAACGTCCTTCTGACAAGTCCCTAAAAAAAAAATGTACCTTCCAACATCAACATTGTGGCTGCACACTAAATGGGAACTGACATTTTTTACCTATGTATCTCTTGATATTCAGAGCAAGAGTCCTTCAAGAGGTAAATCAATGCAACACCAAAGACAAGACCTCAAAGGGCACTCCTTTTTTTTAATAATATTTGTGTAGGTATTAAGCAAAAAATTTTTACACCTCATTAGAATTTTGTTGTATTATATTTACAAGTTGCACAAATATTTCTGGGAAATACCAATAGAGATGTTGACAAAAGCTCACCGTGAACCTTTCATGGGTTTACAGACCCTAGATCAAATTGAAGTAGTATATACTGCACTGCAGGATATGAGTGTGCCGAGACTAGGTGAACATTGGTTTCTAAACAGTGGAAATGAAACTTGACCAGACATAAATAAAACAATATTTATCCAGACTTCAACTTTAGTTGTTTAAAATTACTGGATACTTTTGGAATTCTTTATCATCATCCCAAGGCAGGAAGTGTAATACAGTAAGGAAGTGCACTAAGGTGGGAGAATGCCCCTGAGGCCGAGAAGAGGGTGTTCATCAAGGAAGAGAAATGGGTAGGTATGCCCCAAGGGAGAGAACAAGGCATGCCCAGATAGGATGGGCAGAGAAGGGAAGGAGTGGTGAAGGGTGTTGGGGAGAGAGATCTTACCTTGTACTTCTGCTCAGAGCGTCGTATCTTATCGTACAACTTGGCGTGGTGCAGCGCCAGTCCGCAGTAGATAGCGAACATCTCAAATGACTCCTCGTCCTCCTGTGGGTGAAACACGACAGGTGGAGGGTGAAACATGGCAGGTGGAGGGTGAAACACGACAGGTGGAAGGTGAAAGACGACAGGTGGAGGGTGAAACACGACAGGTGGAGGGTGAAACACGACAGGGTGGAGGTGAAACACGGCAAGTGGAGGTGAAACAGTGGAGGGTGAAACATTGCAGGTGGAGGTGAAACACGGCAGGTGGAGGGGTGAAACACGGCAGGTGGAGGTAAAAACACGACAGATGGAGGGTGAAACATTGCAGGTGGAGGGTGAAACACGACGGAGGTGAAACATGGCAGGAGGGTGAAACATGGCAGGTGGAGGTGAAACACGGCAGGTGGAGGGTGAAACACGGCGGCAGGTGGAGGGTGAAACACGACAGGTAGGTGGAGGGTGAAACACGACAGGTGGAGGGGTGAAACATGGCAGGTGGAGGGTGAAACATGGCAGATTGAGGTGAAACACGACAGGTGGAGGTGGAAACAACACGACAGGTGGAGGGTGAAACACGACAGGTGGAGGGGTGAAACACGACAGGTGGTGAGGGTGAAACACGACAGGTGGAGGTGAAACATGGCAGGTGGAGGTGAAACACGACAGGTGAGTGAAACATGGCAGTGGAGGTGAAACACGACAGGTGGAGGGGTGAAACAGGTGGAGGTGGAGCAGGTGAGGGTGAAACACGACAGGTGTAGGGTGAAACACGACAGGTGGAGGTGAAACATGGCAGATTGAGGTGAAACGACAGGTTGACAGGTGGAGGTGAAACACGGCAGGTGGAGGTGAAACACGACAGGTGGAGGGTGGACAGGTGAAACATGGCAGATTGAGGTGAAACACGACAGGTGGAGGATGAAACATGGCAGGTGGAGGTGAAACACGACAGGTGGAGGTGAAACATGGCAGATTGAGGGTGAAACACGACAGGTGGAGGGTGAAACACGGCAGGTGGAGGTGAAACAGACAGGTGGAGGTGAAACATGGCAGGTGGAGGGTGAAACACGACGGCAGGTGGAGGGTGAAACATGCAGATTGAGGGTGAAACACGACACAGGTGGGTGAAACAGGTGGAGGGGAACACGACAGGTGGAGGTGAAACACGACAGGTGGAGGGTGAAACGACAGGTGGAGGTGAGACAGGTGGCAGGTGGAGGTGAAACACGACAGGTGGAGGGTGAAACATGGCAGATTGAGGTGGACAGGTGGAGGTGAAACACGGCAGGTGGAGGTGAAACACGGCAGGAGGGTGAAACACGACAGGTGTAGGGGTGAACACGACGAACATGGCAGATTGAGGGTGAAACGACAGGTGGAGGATGAAACATGGCAGGTGGAGGTGAAACACGACAGGTGGAGGGTGAAACATGGCAGATTGAGGTGAAACACGACAGGTGGAGGGTGAAACACGGCAGGTGGAGAAACACGACAGGTGGAGTGTGAAACATGGCAGGTGGAGGGTGAAACACGACAGGTGGAGGTGAAATATGGCAGGTGGAGGGTGAAACACGACAGGTGGAGGGTGAAACACGACAGGTGGAGGGTGAAACACGACAGGTGGAGGGTGAAACACGACAGATGGAGGGTGAAACACGGCAGATGGAGGGTGAAACACGGCAGGTGGAGGGTGAAACACGGAAGGTGGAGGGTGAAACACGGAAGGTGGAGGGTGAAACACGACAGGTGGTAGAAGAAATGTGGTACTGAATGAGAGAAACATGACATGTGGTATATGAAACATGACAAAGACAAAAAGTTAAACGAAAAGCGACAAACATCAGCATAAAGCACAACCCCGAGCAGAAAGTGAATGAGCGAGGTGAAACACAACCATGGTGAGGCTTTAGTAAAACGGATGCACAGCTCTCCACCGTCCTCCTCCTACTACTCTGTCCCACTTCAGTCCTTTACTCCTTTCTTCCTCATTCCTTCCCTTAATCCTCTTTCCCATCATACATGTATCGTCTCTCTCTCTCTCTCTCTCTCTCTCTCTCTCTCTCTCTCTCAAGCTCTCTCTCTCTCTCAAGCTCTCTCAAGCTCTCATCCCTCCTTTTCAATCCACCCAACCCCCAGTTCTTCCCCCTTCCCCTCCATTCCCCATCTCTCAAAACCCTCACCTCCAAACCCCAGCTTTTCTCTTCCATTCCCCACCTGTCTCCAAGCCCCTTCCGCCATCACACACCTTACTGAAGACACCGGTGGCTTTGTTCACCATCTGCATGACACCTATGACGTTGCCGCGGATGAAGATGGGCATGCAGAGGATGGACTTTGTGAGGTAGCCGGTCAGCTGGTCGACTGTACGGTTGAAGCGAGGGTCAGCGTAAGCGTCGGGAATGTTGAGCACCTGGCCGTTCTGAGCTACGATTCCCGCGATACCTGTCCCAATGGGAAACCTGTGGAGAGGGACAGAAAAAAGACAGAAGGGGACGGGTTAAAAGGAAGTCTTGTCTTAAAGTGGGGGACAGTTTAATAGCCATAAGACCGTCTACTCTCATCCATACTTGTTTATTTCCTCAAAGATGCACAGGGATCTTTACATATCATCTACACATTATATTCTTGAGACAATGAATTTATACTCCTTGTTAATTTCATCAATTCTCTCACAGTTAAATAACCAGACTATTTGTTTATTGTTAATTGATCCTTTATCACAATACTTACACATTAATCAAGTTAAACGAACAATCTCTTTCTTAACCCAGTCTAGATAAACCTAACTTAAAGTATTAATTATCTAGTCTGAGCCTCATCGTAAGTGTCATTCAAAACATCTCCTTTTTGCCCTCGTACAAAGTTAGTCTCTTAACACACAGAGTCTTTGAGTAACGATGTTTTCATATTATTCGACCCGACAACACAATGCTGTATCTCCTTGTATCCTAATTACAGTAATGATAGCAGACAAGGACTATTTGACACTCTATGGCACATTAACTCAAGCATGTGTTGTCCCAATCACTGTAACAACACCAATATGTGATGACACTTTCATAAACATTAAATCTATTCCCTCAGCTCTTATTTATCTGGTGCTAACATGATGGGAACAAACAGTCAATCAAACATGAAATGAAGATTTAAGAGAATCAAAAGTTCTTCTATTGTCAACAAAATCTCTTAATCTTTTCTCTTGGATTGTACGTCACTGAAACTAACAAATATATCCTGCAGTTCAGCCATCATCCTCCTCCAAGTATGCCATCCTCTCTACTTCGTTCACATACCCTTCACAATATACTGTATGCAAATACTCTTATCCTTTTGTAATTCGTTTATTATAGTGTTACATCAGCCCAGTTTTAGTATTGTAATTCATAATTCTTGGGTGATGGGCAAACTGACGAAATCTTATTGTTAAAGCTCACGTGAAAACCAATGTATCTTTTTTTCCCCAGTGCCTTCACGGAGATCATTTTGGATTTCATATTTCTTCCATTTAGTAGCTTAATCTACATTTAGAAGGACAAGGAATTTGATGGAAGTCCTTACAGGCTCTGCCGTGACCATATTAGATATCTCTCTATCTTTCTGTCTCTCTGTCTATCTGTCTGTCTCTCTCTGTCTGTCTATCTCCCCCTCTGTCTCTCCCCTAGCATCACACATCACATGCACGTCGAGATAGGAGAGATACGTCTCCAATATCCCCCTATTTTTCTGGATATTTGAGGACCAGCTCGGCTTTTACGACATGTCCGTGGTAGAGGAGGGGGGAGGTGGCACGGTCGATATCAATCACGTGCTGCCTCCAGAAGAGAGATTAGAACTCGGGCCAATAAAGTGGTAAACCAGCATGGGAGAACACATGTGTAGGTACGAAGATATAAAAGTACACACATGTGTAACCTGTAGGGACATACTGTACATGTGTAAATCCATCCACACACACACACACACACACACACAGGTGACGCCATTGGCTACAAATTAGAACAACTGGAGGAAGAATTGGCTAACAACTTAGGATTTTAATAGACAAACTGAATATTTTTGGCCACTTGCCTTCCCCCTCAAAAAAACATTATTTGCCCGACACGAGACACCAAACAATCCCTAACATGTGAGCGAGAAGAATCATGACATAACCTGAGTGTTTATTACCACAGTGACATACAGGTACTTTTCTTCTAACGATCTTTTGGCCTAAAATAGGTTCTGATACCCTAAGTGCCTAAAATAACCTTCTGATCACCTGATAATTTGTTCCCCAGCTTACACTATACCCACCTCCCTGAAGATTGACCACCGAGGCACGACTTGACGGATGGGTGTTGGTAAGGTAAGGTAGGTAAGGTAAGGTAAGGTAAGGTAAGGTAAGGTAAGGTAAGGTAAGGTTAATGTTAATGTTAAGTTAATATCAGGGTGGTTAATCTTCAGGTGGAATATGTTAAAGGAATACATATCTTCAGGTGATCCAAAAATTCTGAAGGACGCAGACATAGTTCAAAATAAGCCATATTAATACAGCCATTAATTGGTTTGGGGGCAGGAGGTGAAGCACTCTGTTTATTGAGGATGGCACTGGGAAAAACTCTGGATTCTACACAAGACCTGACGATGAACCAGCCACTGAAGTCTTATCATCCTTTCTCAGTTGATAAATAATGTCTAAGGAATAGCTGTCGACCTCTTTCTCACACTCTTCCTTCACCCTCTTTCTCACCCCACTTTCTCCTCTCTCACCCTCTTTCTCACTCCTTCCCACTCATCTCTCCACCACACTCCCCCCCTCCAGTAATAACCCCTACTCATACAAACTTAAGAGGTCATATATGTTACAAAGTCAACCAATTTCCGCCTTCATCACCACTAGGCATGATGAAACTGTGACAGTGTTGGCGGAGGAACGCTGCCCCCTCTTGTTTAAAGTCACCTACCTCAAGTATTTTCTTAATGTCTGTCTGTCTGTCTGTCGCAGGTAGTTGTCTGCTGACTTAGTTGAGTATCTGTCTTTTTATTCTGTTATCTAATTGTGTTTGTGTCTTGTAATCTGTTGTTTAAGAGCTTACAGGTTTATCTGTGTGTGTGTGTGTGTGTGTGTGTGTGTGTGTGTGTGTGTGTGTGTGTGTGTGTGTGTGTGTGTGTATTCGTTGTCTATCATTACTAATAAACTCTACCATATTCATCAACACGGTAGAGGAAGTTACACACACCTGCCCGGTACACTCGCCAGCTCACTGTATACACGAGAGAGAGCGTGAGGTTTAGTTGACGACCAGCCTCACTCAAACACCTGTAAACCCTGTGGCATCAACACTGGTCCTAGGAGTCACGTATTGTTTTTGTGTCCAGTGAAAGCCACTCCTTAGGACACTGATTAATATACCTTGTCATTAATGTGCCGATATCCATTTGCCATAGTAATATACGACGGTAATTCTGAATCTGAAAATCTTCCTGAACGTAACTAACTAACAGATAAACAGAAAAGCCTGATTCTAAATGCTCCCACTAATGCCCCTCTATATTAATTCTATCTCTTGTGCATCACCATTCATATCTTAACTCACACCGCCCCATCACTATCTATCTGTCCTTACACCACATCTTGTCACTATCTCTCCTCACCATCTATTCCACTCCTCACACCACCTAACACCATCTCTCCTTATACCACTCCCTCAACACCCTAACACCATCTCCTTATTCACTCCCTCCACCACCGAACACCATCTCTCCTTATACCACACTCCCTCCACCACCCCTAACACCATCTCTCCTTATACCACACTCCCTCACACCACCCCTAACACCATCTCTCCTTATACCACACTCCCTCACACCACCCCTAACACCATCTCTCCTAACACCACACTCCCTCACACCTCCTTCGCCTCTCACCTGATCTCCTTAAAGGCCTGTGGAGGATTGTCTTCGTCGAACTCACTACCCATGTCGAATATTCTGGCGTAGAGTTGCCTGTTCTTGGCGTCGACGGAAGAGAGATGCCCGGTGCGCACTGACCAACTTCTGAGCGAAATTCATGACCTTCATTATAAGCGTATCCATACTGACCATGTCCTGGAAGATGGATCTGGAAACGCAAGGACACACACACGAGTTACGAAGACATTAATAAGAGAAGCAAGAAGAACCTTATAAAAAAAAAAAAAAAGAGATTATTGGTATTTTTTAAAACCTTCCAGAACTTTTGTGTCTTCATCTGGAAAATACAAGTCCCAGTAATGAATGAATAATACAACGAATACACAAGCAACAATACAACAGCCTGGGATTAGTGTATAACTGAACACCTCCATCTAAATATACATTAATTTGTCTTTTATTTCCGTTATGATTTAATCAATTTATTCCATCAAACTCACGACACACACACACACACACACACACACACACACACACACACACACACACACACACACACACACACACACACATACACACACACAGAGTCATCTTCAACTCCCAATATCCGGCACCTGTCTGCACGGTCCCTTAATCAAATCAACAGGTACAATGGCGAACAAGACACGGTGTGCTTTGAGTCCAGAATGGTGATCACTTTTGGCAATTATGGAAATGAAATTGCTGGTGATAGTGTTGAGAAAAAAACAATATAGTGTCAGATAAAATGGTCACCTGTATTGTGGTGTATGGTGACCTACAGTGTGGTGTGTATGGTGACCTACAGGGGTGTGTATGGTAATCTACAGTGTGGTGTGTATGGTGACCTGCATCGTGGTGTGTATGGTGACCTGCAGGGGTGTGTATGGTAATCTACAGTGTGGTGTGTATGGTGACCTACAGTGTGGTGTATGGTGACCTGCAGGGGTGTGTATGGTGCCTGATCTGCATTGTGGTGTGTTTGGTGACCTGGAGTGTGGTGTATATATTGACCTGTATTGTGGTGTATGGTGACCTCGCTCGTGGTGTGTATGGTAATCTACAGTGTGGTGTGTATGGTGACCTGCATTATGGTGTGTATGGTAACCTACAGTGTGGTGTGTATGGTGACCTACAGTGTCGTGTGTATGGTGACCTACAGTGTGGTTTGAAAGTCCCAAGTCAGACTATACCACACCCCTTGTATGTGTCTGAGTCTGCAGGTAGTTTGAGAAGGTGCAGGTCGCCTCATTAATTATACCAAATGACTTTTAACCCGACCTATAATTAAAGGTCATCTCCCAATTAATTACAATGATAAATTAGGTAATGACACATCGTTCTAATTACTTTTTTAAATTAAGAACAGAAGTTAAAGGTCCCCATTTGTCTAGTGAAGTAGTTATGACAAAGTTAACCTTACTGTTTCCTTTAAAGACGCCATTTACCATCATAACATATATTAGGTCGGGTCAGGTTAGGTCAGATTGGTTAGAAAACACGTAGAGTTAATTAACTTAACCTAAAAGATCTGCAGTACTGTATTACCTCATGTTAATTTCATTCCCTTCTTCATAGCAGTAAAAGAGCATAACATAACATAACCTAACCTAACCTAACCTAACCTAACCTAACCTAACCTAACCTAACCTAACCTAACCTAACCCAACCTAACCTACCCAGGGGAGTGAAAATAATAAGAAGTAAAGAGCCCAAACGTATAGGTACATAGTGTTAAATAAATGTGTTCACGCCCTATGATCCCCGTGATTTATGCCATTTTAACATGGAAGTACAATATACATCATACTCAGAGCCAACCCGTCAAAGTTGGCATCAAAGGGACTGAGTCAGAGCTATGTGAGGGATGCACTGAATAGTAATTAATATTGGTGGAAGCAGAGTCGGACACACACACACACACACGCGACTCTCAGCATCACAAACTCTAACATCTATTAGTTCAAGTTTAATTATGTGTAGCAGCTATGATCAGTAGGGATTTTAGCAGAACTACAACAGTAATTCAGATTAAGAAAAATAACATTAAAGTAGTAACACAAAACAAGGAAAAATAATAAATGAATAACACAAATCAAGGAAAATAACAAAGGGAATAACATACATTAAATAAACAACATAATTTTCCTTAATAACTCAAAATAACAGTAGATGAAAGAAGTTTAAACAGACTGTAACAAAATTTCAAATGCACCTGTCAGCGCTTATCAAAAATAACTAATTAATTTCAAATGTGCACAAAAAGTCCCATCGCCATCTTAGCTGAATAATAATAATAATAATAATAATAATAATAATAATAATAATAATAATAAATATAATAATAATAATAATAATAATAAAAGTTTAATCAGTATCAGAGGAAGAACTTCCATCTCGACGGCGTGTAGTATGGTGGCCCCTGCAGGTTAACATGGCGGGGGATCTATTAATATTTACCTAAATCAGATGATTACTTTCAGGGGAACAGCTGATTAAAGCGGGATACGGAGGAGGTGGGATGAGAGACGACGACCTGAATACATATTTTTACCTGAGGATTATTATTATTATTTTTTCTCACCTGTCTTTCTGCTACGCCATTGTTTACCTGTACCTTGTTTGCACGTTGTATCACTGTTACATACACACACACACACACACCTCTTGTGATTGTACCACCATCTCCATCAACCATCTCTCTCTCTCTCACACATGCCCCTGGGAGGTGGGCGTGGTCAGGTGATGGCAGGTAATTAGTTGAAGCTTGACAAGTGCTGACTCCTAGCGGGGTCTCTCTACCGTCACATACACTGACACCACTATATACTGACACCATCATATACTGACAACACATACTGACACCATCATATACTAACACCACCATATACTGACACCATCATACAGACAACATTTACTGACACCATCACAAACTGACAAAACAACTCACAACACCATAATAATAACATGAAAAATAAATAACTTACAAACAAAGATAAGAACAAAAAAAAAACTAATAACAAAGAAAATATAGAAAACAAAAACAATAAAAATAAGTCACAAAGGAACGAAGATAAATTGTGATACACGAGAGAACTAAAAGATAAAAAACAAAACAGACTCACTTGACGACGGAGAGGATGAAGTCGTTAAGTGTCCGTTGTTTAACCATACTGTGGTAGAGCTCAGCGTAGTGAAGAGCGATACCACCCCACACCAGGTATGAGTTCACTATCTCCTCATCTTCCTCGTGGAAATTCTCGCCACTTTGTCGACGGTACAGTTCCAAAACAGCCGCCAGTTCCCCGTTGCTCTGTACCACTACCATGGACAACGTGTGGTGTACCTCCTGCTCCTGAAATTTAATATGGTACAGTTTATCAATCACCCTGGTATATGTTCAATCACCACGGTATAGCTATCAATCACTCTGGTTTATGCTCAATCACCAAGGTACAGATATCAATCACTTTGGTATATATGTTAAATCACCACAGTAAAGCTATCAATCACCCTGGTATATGTTCAATCACCACGGTACAGCTATCAATCACCCTAGTATATGTTCAATTACCACGGTACAGCTATCAATCAATTTGGTATATATGTTCAATCACCACAGTGCTGCCATCAATCATCCTGGTCTATGTTCAATCACCATGGTACAGCTATCTTTAACCATGGTATATGTTCAATCACTATGGTACAGCTATCAATCACTTTGGTATATATGTTCAATCACCACAGTGCAGCTATCAATCACCCTGGTCTATGTTCAATCACCCTGGTATATGTTCAATCACCCTGGTATATGTTCAATCACCACGGTACATCTATCAATCACCCTGGTATATGTTCAATCACCACAGTACAGCTATCACTCACCCTGGTATATGTTCAATCACCCTGGTATATGTTCAATCACCACGGCACAGCTATCAATCACCCTGGTATATGTTCAATCACCACGGCACAGCTATCAATCACCCTGGTATATGTTCAATCACCACGGTACCAGCGTAGTAAGGAATAACCTTGATTTCTTTCACTTACTTTGACTTATGTTGAACAAATTGGTAATGTCTGAGAACAGCACTAACCACCAGAAGTTGTTCGGTTTCTCTCATTTTTTTCACAGCGGCGAATTACTAGATCCTAATAGAATCTGACCTATCCACCCAAAGAAACCATCCTAACTTTACCTAACTTCCTAGCCGAGCGGGAGGTGGGGAGAGGGGGGGGCTCTTAAAATAATGATAAGAAAATCTGTGGAAAAAAATGAAGGAAATTGTATACAACTCCTTCTGGTGGTAATGCTGTTCTCGGACATTGCCAAAATGACAGACAGTGCACGCTTGGCTGGTGATGCCTAAGAAATTGTATATAAGGTTATTACAGTTAGGAAATTCGCCTCTTAGGATGTAAACAAAGACGGTGGTATATATTAGAATATTTTACAGTGACAAACAAACATACGCAACAGAGAGAGCGAGAGTTGTCCTGCCATAATATCGAACATTGTTTGGTTTGGTCTAACAAGTAGTTCGATTGTTAGAGAGCCCAGCAGGTGGCCAGAGGCAGCGAGTAAACATCACCATAAAACTCATAAGTTCCTACCTATTGACCTCACCTGTAGTTTACACACCAGTCTTATTATTTGCCAGATCACGTTGTCTGGGGTTACGTGGGTGCTGATATAGCTTCGTAAACACAACACAACACACTCACCAACCAAACGCCCACCAGCCACTGAGCAACCAGTGGCCAGCCAGACTCGGTAGCTGGTAGAACAGTGTGATAATATGGCAATTCCCTCCCCCCCCCCCCTACCAGTAACCTCTGCTCAGGTAAGTCTACTAATTCTTAACCAATCAATCCTAAATTTCACTTTATATTTTCAGTTAATACATTTATTGCTAATTCGGTGATGTAAAAAGAGGAACATTATTGTAAACTTGTGAAATTATGGTGAAAATCAGCATAGGAAGTGGCAGGGTTCAGTAAATACAGTTTAGAGTCACGGGAGGTGCGGGACTAAAACGAAAACGAAACCCAACCCTGTAAGTCAGTGGTTCCCAAACTGGGGGGCTATGGCCCCCCAGCAAAATTTAGGGGCCATAAGCTGAGGCTATGTACATGTACACATAAAAATCCCAAGCCCCACCACACTAGAACAGCCAGTCAGCAGCTGAGCCAGCCAGAGATATGGATTGGGAGAGGGGGGCCATGGATAAGGATCATATATGAAAAGTGGGTAATGATCAGAAAAAGTTTGGGAACCACTGCTGTAAGTGTTTGATAGTCTCCTAGCCTCCTCCTTCTCCTCACAGCCTCTGAAGGGATAGCAACTTCATCCGAACTTCATGCCGCCAGGATATTTATTGCTAAACTTTGGTCGAAAAACGGCTTAGTTTATTCTTGAGAAGTAATAGTTTAGAGGAAATATTGATACAGGGGCGGAAAGAGGCCAGGCAAAATAATAATAATAATAATAATAATAATAATAATAATAATAATAATAATAATAATAATAATAATAATAATAATAATAATAATAATAATAAGTTACACGGCCACTTGACCCCTCTATAAAATTCAGCTCTGCAAATTTGTACAAATGCCTAACGAACACAGACAGACTAATGATTATAATATCTGATACGATCTTCACAATATAATTGTCATGCAGATTATTAAAGGAAACAATGTGAAATATACATCAATACACTTGTTACACATTGTATGTTGAAGTAGAAACTTACCAACACAGGTTCTACACTCACTTAAGTGGATGAGTAAGTGTGCATAGACAGGTCCTACACTCAGTCTGGAGATCTATTTACTGTGGGTGAGGATTATCTACGTGACTTTGACATTTCCAAGTGAATTCTAATCAGATGGTAAAAGTGGTTGTCTCCTGCAACTTAAAAGAGGCACTTCTAGATCTAAGGTGCTATTATTATCTCTAAGGGACACTTTGATTTGTAAGTGTCCCTTTCAAGTCGAATTGTATTTCTTTATCAAAATATATCCCTTTTTTATCAATTACCACTTTTTATCATCAAAAGCCACTTGATTAACAAATAACAATTATCACTTATGCCAATCTCACCTATTATGAACTATTTCTGTTAGTGTCACTTTTTTTCTATGTTCCCCCTTTAACACAAACTGTCACTTTATTGTCAAAGAAAGTGTCACTATCAACGCAAAGTCCTGCACATCACCCAAACCTTTACACTCCGTCAACAAGTTCCTCTTTGAACCTTCTCAAAGACACTCGTCCTCTTCTCTTCAGGGTTTAGAACAAAAGACTCACCTGTTGACAACATCTTAATATTTTCCAGGAACTGGGTCTCTTCTTCACAGGGATCCATATGGAATAATCCCTCTCCTCTGTGCTGTGTAAGGATTCCCAAGGCTTCGTTCTTTAACTATTTCTCCTGACTAGAAACAAAGGCAACTCTTCCCTCCCAGTCAAGTCTCTTTACCATTTCGATGCTATTGTAATTCAGGTTTTTGTTCTGGAGCTTAAGTGAGACTACAGAGAAGCGTTCAGATAACACCAATTATGGGAAAATTAACCAAAAGACACTTGATAATATAAACCGGGTTACTGGTCTTTGTTGTGCTGGGTGAGGAGGTGTGCGCTGGGCTCTCTCCAGGTCCCGGCCAGCCAGCAGCACAAGACGGGGACGATCAACTTTTAGTTTTCGATTGTTCATGACTACTCTCTCAAACACCAATTAAAGAGACACATTTCTCGTAAAACCTGGTAAATTGATGTGCATTTTTTTTACAAGTTAAAAAATATATTAACTATTACAAAGTATGATATCAATCAGGTTTCATTCCTAAGAAATAAGACTCCGTTAACTCCACAAGGGGATCAGGGTTCGATAGCTCTATTGTGGGTTTACGACCTGACCGTCATTTCGTGTTTAAATATAATGCTAGTTTAATTTATTCTAGACTAGAGGAGTTTGTATTTAATTTTTCATGCCGTTTGTCTGTTTAATTTCGTAGGTAAGAATCATATATATCTAATGAGTGAATGGGGCGATTCTGTTCACTCACGCAACGTCAACTTAAGCATCTGAGATTGTTTACACACTTGACATGATCTTACCTAATCTGTCAAAAGTGTTACCTAAACCTATGTCGACAAGTGAGATAAATAGTCCCCACGAGACTCACTCCACAACAATCAAATGAAAACCTAAACACGAAATCCTAATCTTAAAAGAAATCTCGGTGAAAATAACTGGTTATTGTGTTTGTTTTTGTCTGGTTGGTGTGAGGACAGCGTCAAGAACTCCTGGAAATAAATCTCTATGTTTACGGTGTGGAAATTGTTGTTAATGAAGAGTGAAGGATGAATAGTGTTTGTGATTGGTTGTTTGTGAGGGTATTTCTGGCGGATTAATGAGACCTGTTTCACGTATTGGTTTAACAAGTGTTTAGGTGAGCAAGACTGTACTGCTTTTATACCTGGATGACGATTGACCTAGGTGAAAAATGACCTGGGTGAAGGATGACCTACATGAAGGGCAACCATGACAAAACGATGACCTGGATAGATGAAGGACGACCTACCTCAGCGAAAGGACAGCCTCGGGGGAACCTGGGGTCGTTGCTGGGGTTGGTGATGCGGACGGCGTGTCGTGTGCTGGCCACCCAGGCACATAACCACGACCCGGTGCCGATGTCACAACTCCACGACCCGGGGCTTTTCACCTCTGCCCTGACAACGTAGAGGAAGATGGCGGAATGAGTAAATAAGATAATAAAGGTGATCTCACATTATTCACCCCCCCCCCTCCTCCCGAGTGAATGTTTAATGGTGAACTCTGAATACTTTAAGTGATGTAGTGACTCAGTAATAACGCAACTCTCACACATTATCCCTGGTAAGCAAGATATTGTATGTTTCTCCTAGTCCTTATATAATCTTATCCTCTCTCTCCTTCGCCCTCTTTTATAGCGAGGGGAGACGGGAGGGGTAACCTTCTCCTTCACTCTCTTCTCTCTATCTACAAAATCAAAAATAGTTAGATAAACAGAAATAATAAGAGACTAAGTAAAGGGGAGATAAGATAAAATAAAATAAATAACATGACAGAGATTGTAAAAACAAGAGAAAGGAAGAAAAAGAGTAGACAAATAAATAAGAATATGACCTATACTATGAAGGTGACTTATACACTATACTGTTATCCCCTTTGTGTATGAACCTCTGTCCTGTGTGGCAGTGAACAACGATAGCACCCTCAACGTCAAGACCTGACTGAATTACTCACAACAGACAAAAATTTTACTCCAAGCTTTGCCAATAAAGTTAAGTTAAACTACAGCAACCCCTAAACCCCTTAGCTGCCACGCTTTTCCGCCCTTTACTCACCCCTTTCTATCATTCCACCTTCATTCCCCAATCATCAAAAACCTTAAGTCACCCCCACTCCTTTATTTCATCTTCTCCCGTCTCTTTATCTCCCTTTCACCTCAGTTCACCTGTTTTCACATAACTCTACAGTTTGTCCACTCCGCGTCCTCCCTCACACCCTGCCTTCCTCTCAGCCTCCTCCCACGTCCTCTCACACCCTGCCTACCCTGCAGCCTCCCTCACGTTTTCCTCCCTCTAAGGTCTCCCTCCAGCCCTGTTCGTCCTACTAACCCGTCTTTGATCTCGATGTATTGGTGTAGGGTGGCGGTGGCGCTGTCCACCAGGTAGAGGTTGTATCCGTCGGCGTTGACAGCGGAGGAGATGCAGTGAGCCAGCTCCCACAACACGTGCGGCTTGTTGGGACGCACGTGAAGCGACGTCGTCAGTTCCTGCAACATCTTGCGTTTGTCCGCATGTACACAGAACTGCGAGAAAGGGAGACGATATGGTTACCACTTATACATTTCAGGAAAATCATAACTGAACGTATTATAACCTTGTCACTTACTGCCATACTGTCAGCTGTTTACACTCAAATCTCACACTTCTGTACAATTTGGGTAAGTCTGACAGTGAGTTTGTTGATATTTGTACTTGTGGGTGTTTGTGTTGGTGGGTGTATGGCTGTTTGTGTTGGTGGGTGTGTGGGTGATGGTGTTGGTGGGTGTCTACTATAGTACTATATGGCAGCGAGACATAGGTCACATACAGGAGGCACCTCAAGGCACTTGAAAACTTTCACCAACGTAGTCTACGTGCCATCCTCCGAGTTCGCTGGGGAGACAAGAAAACAAATGCCAGTATTCTCGCTGACACCAACTGTAGGAGCATCGAGGCTACCATTATCCATGAACAACTACGTTGGACTGGCAATGTTACCCGCATGTACGACAGTAGACTGCCAAAGCAGCTACTTTACAGTCACCTAACGAATAATAAACGTAACGCCGGCGGGCAACTGAAAAGGTATAAGAATAGTCTTTAGACAAACCTGAAAAAGTGCCAAATCGACCCCCTCACCTGGGAGACGACTATTCCACACCGTAACGCTTGGAGGAGCACCACACGAGAAGGTGTCAATACTTTCGAGTTAGCCCGACTACATACCAAGGCAGACAAGCGCCAACGCCGGAAAGACGCTGTCACCGCCCCTCCCGTAGTAGATAGAGGCCTGCACATGTGCAGCGAATGTGAACGACGCTGCGAGTCCCGTATCGGCCTCTTTAGTCACCTCAAAACTCACTAACCTAGGTGACATCCCTAATAACTCATATCAGTGTATCAATCATAGCTGGATGATCGTCCTCCCCAATTTCGAGTGACAGCAAAGTAGTAGTAGTAGTGGTGGTGGTGGGCATGGAGATATTTACGCCTCCATGGTGGTAGGTGTGTGGGTGTCTGTGTTGGTGGGTGAGTGGGTGTCTGTGTTGGTAGGTGAGTGGGTGTCTATGTTGGTGGGTGAGTGGGTGTCTGTGTTGGTGGGTGAGCGGGTGTCTGTGTTGGTGGGTGAGAGGGTGAAAGTGTTGGGATGAACTCTGAACACCGTGGCACGAAGCACTATATACTGTGTGGGCTGTAATAAGGATTTACTGTAGCCAACTCCTCTGCTCTTTGGAACGGCTCAGGCTCGGTAAGTTTGTTTGGTGGCAGAGCAGTTGGACATGAAAGGAGGAGGAAGAGGAGGAGAATGTATATACCTGAAAGAGAGACCGAGAAAAAATGGCCATAGTGTGGAAACTCTTGGCCAGTGGGAAGTATTAAAGGATGGTGCAACAAGTGGCGGTCGAGTTGCCAGTCTCTGTGATGCTTACAAATGTTTCCTCACTTCTAAAGGACGAGTGTGGTGGTGAGGAGACAAAGGTAAGGTGATGAATGTAGGAAAATCTTAATTAGTGGTGATACGTTGGTGAGGTGGTGGATGAGGACAGGTAAGGTGGTGGATGAGGACAGGTAAGGTGGTGGATGATGAGGACAGGTAAGGTGATGGATGATGAGGACAGGTAAGGTGGTGGATGATGAGGACAGGTAAGGTGGTGGATGAGGACAGGTAAGGTGATGGATGATGAGGACAGGTAAGGTGAGGACATGTGAGAGCAGGTAAGGTGGTGGATGATGACAGGTAAGGTGATGGATGATGAGGACAGGTAAGGTGGTGGATGACAGGTGGTGGTGAATGATGAGGGACAGGTGGGTGGTGGATGAGGACAGGTGGGTGATGGATGATGAGGGACAGGTAAGGTGGTGGATGATGAGGACAGGTGGGTGGTGGATGATGACAGGTAAGGTGGATGATGAGGACAGGTAAGGTGGTGGATGGGACAGGAAGGTGGTGAATGATGAGAATGGGTAAGGTGGTGGATGAGGACAGGTAAGGTGATGGATGATGAGGACAGGTGGGTGATGGATGAGGACAGGCAAGGGTGGCGGATGAGGGACAGGCAAGGTGGTGGATGAGGGACAGGTAAGGTGGCGGATGAGGGACAGGTAGGTGATGGATGGAGACAGGTAAGGCAATGGATGAGACAGGTAAGGTGATGGATGGGAGAGGTAAGGTGATGGATGAGACAGGTAAGGTGGTGGATGAGGACAGGTAAGGTTGTGGATGTGGACAGGTAAGGTGATGGATGAGACAGGTAAGGTGATGGATGAGACAGGTAAGGTGATGGGATGGGACAGGTAAGGTGATGGATGAGACAGGTAAGATGGTTGATGAGACAGGTAAGATGGTGGATGAGGGTCAAAGGTGAGGAGACGGGAGGGCAAACCTTTACGCCATATTCTATCAGAGGCTTTGAAAATGTCAAAAGCGACGGGAAAAAGATTCAATAAGCCTCCCTGAAAAGATAAACCGGTGGGGGAGTGGTGAGAGAGGGAAGAGGAACAGGTGGGAGAGTGGTGGGAGAGGGAGGAGGAACAGGTGGGAGAGTAGTGGGAGAGGGAGCAGGAACAGGTGGGAGAGTGGTGGGAGAGGGAATGTACACTCACACAAGACCCTGAAAACCCCTTTACAAATCCCAAGAGAGATGGACGGAGCCCCATTGGAGCATCATAGTGACGTGAAGGTGATGTTTACTCCTCGTCATAGAGCAGCAAGGTGACGTAACTCCTCACTGTATTACACAAAACCTCTTCTCAGATCTCAGAAACCAAGAAACTGTCAAATAACAATCAGTCCTCCGACAATGACTCACTTAACACAACACAGGAGGCGACAGGGGCACTAGTAGGCGAGTCGCAATCAGTGTTAAGTGAAGATCGTTATCCTTCACCTTCATCTGGTAACTGGGAGGGAACTTGTCAAGGAAATATGACAGGCAATGTGGATCACTTTTTCCTTAGTTAGTGAATCACGTCAGGAACTATTATACTCTCTAGTTGATGTTCCTTACAGTTGGTCACAGGAAACATTTTTAACTCTTCCAAGAAAACAGGGACCTTTTTTAAACCACCCTGTATATGATCTGGTAATTGAGAATAAACAGGTAGGCCTATTAACCTGGGTCGGGAAAGATCAAGCGAGGTTAGAGGAAAATACAGTGATAGTTTATATTATTTTATTTCGCAGAAATGACTTTAACATGACACCAAACACGTTGTGTCATATTTTTTATTATGTATAACCGGTTGCTAGGGAAAAATGGTTGCCAAGTGATGGTTGTTAGTGAAGGGCTCATTTGATGTAATGTTTCTAGATGTGAGAATATTCAGTACATCGTCAACCGTGTGTGTGTCGAGTCTCACACTTAAAGCAAGAGGTGAGGCAATTGCACACATTAAACCTAAACTAACACAATCAAACCAAATGAACAAACGTGATTGGTAATTAGTAAAAGGAAAATAATAAAACAACAACATCAATTAGATAAAAAAGAGAAATAAATACCAGAAAAAACAGCAAAATAAGAATAAACTGAAAGTACAAATGAGACAGAGTAGCCAAATATGGAAGGAGGAGGAAGGAAGGAAGGAAGAGGAGGTAGAGGTTGTTATCAGCTGTGTCAGGCCCCTCACAGAGACATAATAAGGACAGCAAGGTCATTATTTTTATCTCTACGCTCGAGGATGACTTGAGGGAAAAACACCAAATGTCACCCTTGAGGAAATGATCAGAGAAATGTTGGTTGAGGGTGAGTTGGTGGCAGAGGTGATACTGTTGGTTGGCAGAGAGTTGGTGGCAGAGGTGGTACTGTTGGTTGGCAGAGAGTTGGTGGCAGCGGTGGGACTGTAGGTTGGCAGATAGTTGGTGGCAGCGGTGGGACTGTTGGGTTGGCAGAGAGTTGGTGGCAGCGGTGGGACTGTTGGTTGGCAGAGAGTTGGTGTGGTGGGACTGTAGGTTGGTAGAGAGTTGGTGGGAGCGTGGGACTGTAGGTTGGCAGATAGTTGGTGCAGCGGTGGGACTGTAGGTTGGCAGAGGTTGGTGGCAGATTGGGACTGTAGGTTGGCAGAGTTGGTGGCAGGGTGGGACTGTTGGTGGCAGCGGTGGGACTGTAGGTTGGTAGAGTTGGTGGCAGCGGTGGGACTGTTGGTTGGCAGAGAGTTGGTGGCAGCGGTGGGACTGTAGGTTGGCAGAGAGTTGGTGGCAGAGAGCAGAGACTGGGACTGTAGGTTGGCAGAGAGTTGGTGGCAGCGGTGGGTGGGAGCGGGGGGGCAGAGAGTTGGTGGCAGCGGTGGGACTGTTGGTTGGCAGAGAGTTGGTTGGTGGGACTGTAGGTTGGTAGAGCGGTGGGATTGTTGGTTGGCAGAGTTGGTTGGGACTGTGGGCAGAGAGTTGGTGGCAGCGATGGGACTGTTGGTTGGCAGAGAGTTGGTGGCAGCGGTGGGACTGTAGGTTGGCAGAGAGTTGGTGGCAGCGGTGGGACTGTTGGTTGGCAGAGAGTTGGTGGCAGCGGTGGGACTGTAGGTTGGTAGAGAGTTGGTGGCAGCGGTGGGACTGTTGGTTGGCAGAGAGTTGGTGGCAGCGGTGGGACTGTAGGTTGGCAGAGAGTTGGTGGCAGCGGTGGGACTGTTGGTTGGCAGAGAGTTGGTGGCAGCGGTGGTATTGTTGTTTAATATGGCATTCGATCAATCTCTCTCCTTCACCTTTTCATTTGGCTTTTTAGGCTCCAGTGTAGTAGATGAGAGACAGAGAGACAGTACACTTCAACACCGACAACTTGTACATCCAAAACACAAACCACGATCCACCATAGAGTAAGAAAGTACCAAATAAAAGATGAAAATACTCTGTCTTTTTTTAACACTAATTAAGAACCATCACTGGGTACAAAAGAGGCTTATTGGTAAGAGAAAATAATTAATACTGAACCCAGAAATCTAATTAAAGTTAAGGATATTCGCATTTCTCTGGCCATATAACGACAAAATAGGCTAATAACAGGAGAAAAAAGATGTTTAGTTATATATTTAAGGAAAGTACTCTGTGTGGGGAAGACTTGAGAGACTAAGCGACGAAGCAGAATTTGATGGTTAAAAGTAGCCATATGGCGATAATAAACAAGGGTGGATGAGAGCTCCAGGCTGGCTGTATGTACTGTATATATGTGTAGTGGTGAGGGTAATGGTGAGGGTAATGGTGAGGGTAATGGTGAGGGTAGTGGTGAGGGTAATGGTGAGGGTAATGGTGAGGGTAATGGTGAGGGTAATGGTGAGGGTAATGGTGAGGGTAGTGGTGAGGGTAGTGGTGAGGGTAATGGTGAGGGTGGGGTGGGGGGTAATGGTGAGGGGTAGTGGTGAGGGGTGATGGGGGGTAGTGGTGAGGGTAATGGTGAGGGTAGTGGTGGGTAGGGTGGGGTGGGGTGAGGGGGTGGTGGTGGGGTAGTGGTGAGGGGTAATGGTGAGGGTAGTGGTGAGAGTGATGGGATTTGTAATGTGAAAACTGGAACGAGAATTAATCTATAAATTATCTGGGTTAACTATCTACTCAAGGACACAAATTTACTGAATACATTATCTATATATTTTATCTATCTACCACTTAATATATCACAGGTAAGATGGGGACATGTTGATGAAGTGTGTGTGTGTGTGTGTGTGTGTGTGTGTTTTACCTACATTTTCTCCATATATGAAGACTAGAACATAAACAAAAATAAGATCAAAACAGGGGAATTAATACTCCCATAAAAATTTTACTTCGTTATTTTAAGGTTACAAACACATGAAAAAGACACAGAAGATAAGTAACTTAATATTTGACTTGTATAGTACAGTATACTTTTGAGGGAGAACACCACACCACAACCCTACATTAATAACAAAAACAATAGTCTTACCTTCCACCGGGATAAGCTAGTCTTCCGTATGATTTTACCTGAGGATAAACAAAAGAGAGGCGTTGGTTAGTACACAAGGGTCTGGCTGGCTCACAGGAGGGCAGGACAGGCCGGGAGTAAACAGTTCTCTGGCGAATCAGTTTGTTTACTGCTAGTCAACACAGAATAAACAACACCCGGATATAAACAGCTTTTTTATTAATGTTCAAGGAATATTATCTCTGCCTGATAATTCGGATTGAAATTTACCTTTTATGGAGGAGTCATAAAAATCGACTATTAAAAAGAGAACAAAAAATCGTGGAATGAAGCCAATTACTCTAGGGTGTGTGTATATTGTGGCATATATAGCGCTATGAATATTATTTTAAAGCTGCATGAACTGTGCATGATAGTCTAGGTGCTACGTCGTGCATGATAGCAGCATTACAGTGCATATATGCGAATGTATGACGAAATTGCATCAGCGTGTAATGTTAGCGTTAGGTGATACTTCGTAAATAGAAAGTGCTAACTAACTCTTTCACTTGTTCCTGCGTTCCTCACCATCGGTCATCAGTTTCGTGGGTGTCACTGTAGCCTCCACATCGTCTCCTGGCTGGCAAGTTACATCTCCTCGATACCTGTGTAGCTCTTACATCTCAACTATTTTTACGTCCCCACAAAAGCCAATATTTACCCAGTAACAGCAATATACCACAAAAACCTGTTATCTTACACATACGAGATCTTAGGGAGATCCTTCTGCTGACAAAACGCTCCACACAAACTCACGGTTTACCACTAAATTGGTTTATTTTTATTTACCCGTATTTTTCATTATTTACTTATTTATTTTTTTCTAAATATGGAGAAGTTATGAGTGTGTGTGTGTGTGTGTGTGTGATTGTGTTTGTGTGTGTGTATGTGTGTGTGTGTGTGTTAATGGTGGTGTTAGCTATGTGTACACTGGTCCTGTAAACTTAACTCCCGCTACGCTCTCCCGTAGACTGTGTGCTAGTGGAGCTGGAAGACGTGAAGTATGTGTGACTGGCTGACAACCCACTTCCTCCCGCCCTCCCTCCCTCTACTCCTCCCCTCCCCACCACCCCTGTAGGAGCTCTGACCTCAAAACACATGGGAAAGTTTCTCAAAGATTCGCCATTTGTGAATTTTCCTCGTAAATGAAGACGTGAGAACACCTCAGGCGTCAGATATTGTAAAAAAAATTATGTTCAAAATTATATTAGAAATTAAAATACTCTGTCGTAATTAAGGAACAATATTAATTAACATAATCTTTGTAAATCTGAACCCACAGCTCAATGAATTGGATTTCTTATGTTTCAAGTAGATAAAATTGTATGTTCTAAGGAACACGAGTTCTGAGATAAACAAATACATAGCCAAACACACTTACGTTCCAAGGTGGTAACTCACACCTGTATGCTACCTGGTAAAGTCAGGTACACAAATAAGACCGTTATTGAATACAGAAAATAATATATAAATAAATAAATAAAAATACACGGATGTCGTGTAACAAAATGGTACAGGCAATTTCTTATATCTATTTCAGGATCTTTACTCGGGTGTCTAATGAAAGTGGACACAGCTATTGACAAGACTGCTGGGTGAATAAACCTTCCCTGCACACCACTTCCAATCATGTGTGTGTGTGTGCTGCCACCTGACGGGAGTGATGCACCACACTACCACCTGACGGGAGTGATGCACCACACTACCACCTGACGGGAGTGATGCACCACACTACCCTGACAGGAGTGATGCCACTACCACCTGACAGGAGTGATACACCACACTACCACCTACAGGAGTGATGCACCCACACCACCACCTGACAGAGTGATGCACACACCTACCACCTGGTGGAGTGATGCCACACACCACCTGACAGAGGTGATTGCACCACACCACCTGACAGGAGTGATGCCACACTACCACCTGACAGGGTGATGCCACACTACCACCTGGGAGTGATGCACCACCTACCTGACTGAGGAGGTGATGCACCACACTACCCACCTGGCTGTGGGAGTGATGCACCACACTACCACCTGATGGGAGTGATGCAACCACACTACCACCCGATAGGAAGTGATGCACCACACTACCACTGGCAGGAGTGATGCACCACATGCACCCTACACCTGACAGGGTGATGCACCACACTACCACCTGACAGGAGTGATGACCCCTACCACACCAGTGATACACCACACTACCACTGGCAGGAGTGATGCACCACCTACCACCTGACAGAGGGTGATGCACCACCCTACCACCTGCAAGGTGACACCACACTACCACCCCTGACAGGAGTGATGCACCACACTACCACCCTGACCCAGGAGTGATGCACCACACTACCACCTGATGGGAGTGATGCACCCACACACTACCATACACTGGGCAGTGGTGCACCACACTACCACCTGGCAGGGTGATGCCACCCTACCACCTGAGGAGTGATGCACCACACTACTGGCCAGTGACCTGGCCACCTGACCCAGGAGTGATGCACCACCCACCCAGGAGTGATGCACCACCACCAGGGAGTGATGCACCACACACCTGACAGGAGTGATGCACACCTGTGGGAGTGATGCACCACCCTACCTGAGTGATGCACCACACTACACCTGATGGGAGTGATGCACCACACTACCACCTGATGGGAGTGATGCACCACACTACCACCTGGCAGGAGTGATGCACCACACTACCACCTGACAGGAGTGATGCACCACACTACCACCTGACGAGTGATGCCACACTACCACCTGATGGGAGTGATGCACCACCACACTACCACACCTACACCTGATGGGAGTGATGCACCACTACCACCTGGCATGCTGCACCACCACTACACCACCTGACTGCACCCACACTACCACCTGGAGTGATGCCACACTACCACCTGACAGGAGTGATGCACCACCACACTACCACACCTGGCCAGGAGTGATGCACCACACTACACCTGACAGTGATGCACCACACTACCACCTGACTGAGTGATGCACCACACTACCACCTGCAGGGTGATCACCACACTACCACCTGACTGGCAGGAGTGATGCACCACACTACCACCTGACAGGAGTGATGATGTGGGAGTTCGCCACACTACCACCTGCACCCACACTACCACCTGACAGAGTGATGCACCACACTACCACCTGACGGGGAGGGATGTGATGAGGTACCACCACCACACAGGAGTGATGCACCACACTACCACCTGATGGGAGTGATGCCACACCACCACCGGACAGGAGTGATGCACCACACTACCACACTGCATGGGAGTGATGTGGGGTGATAGGCCACTGATGGGAGTGATGCACCACACTACCACCTGACAGGAGTGATACCCACACTACCACCTGAGGAAGTGATGCACCACACTACCACCTGACAGGGAGTGATGCACCACACTACCACCTGACAGGAGTGATGCACCACACCCACCTGACAGGAGTGTGCACCACACTACCACCTGATGGGAGTGATGCACCACCTGACGGGAGTGACCTGACAGAGGTGATGCACCACACCTACCACAGGCAAGTGATACCAGGAGTGATGCACCACTACCTGATAGGGAGTGATGCCACACTACCACCTGATGGGAGTGATGCACCACACTACCTGATGGGAGTGATGCACCACACTACCACCTGACAGGAGTGATGCACCACACTACCACCTGATGGGAGTGATGCACCACACTACCACCTGATGGGAGTGATGCACTACACTACCACCTGATGGGAGTGATGCACCACACTACCACCTGATGGGAGTGATGCGCCACAAATTGAACCAACATGAAACACCTGCCGCGGGGATCAATTGTAAATAAGATAGACTGAAGTCGTACCTGTGATGGAAGAGCTTTTCGAAATTGCATTTTTCTTATGGACTGATTGCTTCCGTTTCTCGTCAGCGAAGACACGTGTCCTTGTAACACTGACACGTATGTACAGTTGCCTCCAATTACAACAGGTACAGTTGCTAGCGTGTTTTGTGAGATGTGGCACCACCGCCCACCAGACAACACACAGGTAGCCAATGGCGTTCTACGGATGTGTTCAGTGAGCAAATCAGAATCTAGGTTACTTATCGTCTCATCCCTTTTTCCACCTTGTGTTTGATGAAGGATTTAGAGGTAATTTCAGAGAATGGATTGATGGATCACACACGACAGTAAACAAGACCTCAAATATCTAATACCATGACAACAGGAGACGTAGACGTACGTGTGTGTGTGTGTGTGTGTGTGTGTGTGTGTACGTGTGTGTGTGTGTGTGTGTGTGTGTGTGTGTACGTGTGTGTGTTTGTGTACGTGTGTGTATCTGAGAGTTAAGGGAATGTTATGACAGCACTAGGAAGGTTTCTCGTCTCAAATAAGGGATCGTCATTTCACCAACAGAATCATGGAGAATCCTTATAAGACTTGCCCGGTTTGTTTACCTTGACAAGATGCCTCCGTTCGTCCAATCATTTATATCACAGACCCTCTGATTTTTTTTCCTCGGATTTTTTTTAATTTCTCGGACTTTTTTTTTGAGAGGACTTATGCTTTATATCCTGCCAGTAATTAGTATTGATGCTTTGATGTGGATGAATGAAGAAGAGCTGGCAATCATTAGCGGCGTTAGTCAAGTATAAAATTAAAAAAATAAATACAATACAACATACTTAAAAATACACCCAACCCTCCAACGTTATTAGCATGTACCCAATCATGCGTATAATAAATAAAATACTACTAATATATGAAAAAACACTATCCCAAATCTATGAAAATATTAAATAGAACACAGGTGTATATTTCACAAAGGTAAAAATAGCTTCTTCTTTAAATAAAACATGATGATCTTGTTAATATACATTCCTCGCCATACACACATTGTTTTGATAAAGGAACATTTTAGAAGTCTTCAGTGATGACATACGAACTTCATACCCGTTCCAATAATACCTATATAGTTTAAGTTTCTTCATAATATAGCAAACTGGCTTCTTGCCGACCATCTTAGCCCCTTGTGTTGTTCATAGTGTGTGTGTGTGTGTGTGTGTGTGTATAGTCACCAGTCCTACCAAACACTCCCGACACATATTTATGATAGTGAGTTCTCGCGTTTCAGTAACTAACTTCACCTCAACAAATAACTAGAGAACAAAATACTTTAATATCACCCGGAAATATTACTGTGGCCTTAAAAATTACGTTACATTACTTCCGGGTCTGATAACATGAGATGGGGAGACGAGAAATGATACCAAAAGAATTCAACACAGTCATAGATTTTTTTTCTTCACTACTGAGAGGAGAGACGAGGCCAAGCAATCGGGTGTTTCCCAGTGGTAGAGGCAGGAAAGAGGAACAGTCTGTAGCTCGGGATATTTCCTTGATCAATATGATTGGAAACAGGATATAGGAGAGAGAGAGAGAGAGAGAGAGAGAGTTGTGAAAGTGTACAAAGTGTAAACAGTGAACTCGAAATCTGTTGTAAGTAATGGCTGAGTAATGGCTGTAAGATGGCTGAGTAATGGCTGAGTAATGGCTGTAAGATGGCTGAGTAATGGCTGTAAGATGGCTGAGTAATGGCTGAGTAATGGCTGTAAGATGGCTGAGTAATGGCTGAGTAATGGCTGTAAGATGGCTGAGTAATGGCTGTAAGATGGCTGAGTAATGGCTGAGTAATGGCTGGAAAATGGCGGCGCTGTAACACTTTAAATTCCGTTCAATTGTGAGTTATATCCATTTGCATCGGCCTGGTAATACGGATCTTGTAACTGACTGACTAACAAGCTCCAGGTGCACTAGAGTTTAACCCATCAACTGTTATCTGTGGTGAATGTAGTTTGGGAGACGAAGTGGTTTTTCCAGTTAATAGTCATTCCCGCGTCAAGACAACAGAAAAGATGTCTGTAATGAGGCTGCTATATAGTTAACTAAGTGGTCAGGTCACGTTGCTGTAGTTAACTAAGTGGTCAGGTAACGTTGCTGTTATAGTTAACTAAGTGGTCAGGTAACGTTGCTGTATAGTTAACTAAGTGGTCAGGTAACGTTGCTGTAGTTAACTAAGTGGTCAGGTAACGTTGCTGTATAGTTAACTAAGTGGTCAGGTAACGTTGCTGTAGTTAACTAAGTGGTCAGGTAACGTTGCTGTAGTTAACTAAGTGGTCAGGTAACGTTGCTGTATAGTTAACTAAGTGGTCAGGTAACTAAGTGGTCAGGTAACGTTGCTGTAGTTAACTAAGTGGTCAGGTAACGTTGCTGTATAGTTAACTAAGTGGTCAGGTAACGTTGCTGTAGTTAACTAAGTGGTCAGGTAAGGTTGCTGTATAGTTAACTAAGTGGTCAGGTAACGTTGCTGTAGTTAACTAAGTGGTCAGGTAACATTGCTGTATAGTTAACTAAGTGGTCAGGTAACGTTGCTGTAGTTAACTAAGTGGTCAGATAACGTTGCTGTAGTTAACTAAGTGGTCAGGTAACGTTGCTGTAGTTAACTAAGTGGTCAGGTAACGTTGCTGTATAGTTAACTAAGTGGTCAGGTAACGTTGCTGTAGTTAACTAAGTGGTCAGGTAACGTTGTGTATAGTTAACTAAGTGGTCAGGTAACGTTGCTGTATAGTTAACTAAGTGGTCAGGTAACGTTGCTGTAGTTAACTAAGTGGTCAGGTAACGTTGCTGTATGTTAACTAAGTGGTCAGGTAACGTTGCTGTAGTTAACTAAGTGGTCAGGTAACATTGCTATATGTTAACTAAGTGGTCGGAATAACGTTGCTGTATAGTTAACTAAGTGGTCAGGTAACGTTGCTGTAGTTAACTAGTGGTCAGGCAACTACGTGATTACTTGCAAAGTCTGTGCGTAGAGGCTACACTCTATCTAGAAAGCGTGACCTTCAAGAACTCGCCATGACTAGTGACAGAAACTGCAGAAGGTCTTTGACTACCTCCTCAACCACAATCTCTGAAAATTGTGGTTAATAAGACAGCAAAGAACACCACCTTCACTTGGTTAATAAAACTCGTGGTTGGGTCGTTAACCATGGAAAGTTAAATACAGTGAGCGCCCCCCAAACCACGAGCTGTATGTGGGTAGTTACAGATGGACAGTGGTTAGGGTTTCGTGTATGTCTCCTTGAAAACAACAAGTCCTTACGTATTTTGATCAGTGTGTGTGGGTGGGTGGGTGGGTGGGTGTGTGTGTGTGTAATATTCTACATATGTACTTCGGAATGCTTTGTGTAAATGTCCAAAATACATCAAGACTGTTTCCCATCCAGTCAGGTGAGGTGAGGTCAGGTGAGGTCAGGTCACGCCACTACATAGAGTTGTGAAGGAAAGAAAAAAAAAGTGCGCTGGTAACTGAGGAACACTTACTTGACAACCTCTTAAGTGGAGCAGTTGTAGTCGGAGCTGGCACTTGAAATTTAAAATAAAACAAAACGTACACTGTATTTATATAGTTATTATTAATTAAAAAAAAGTGACACAACCAACGGAAGATTATATAAAGTTTACAAAATTAATTACACAAAAATATAGTTGATTTAGTTATTATCACAGGTACACAGAGGCACTGGACTGTATATTGATTCCGGCATAGTAGACATAGGATTAGGTGAAACGTTGACATTATACGTTTACAAGCTAGATTTAGATACGGGTTGGTATACAGATAACACAAAACGAACTAGAACCAATACGTATATTAGACTCATAGACAAATTCGAGTATTAAATTAGAACACATCATAATTCCAGGTAGAATTATAGTTGATATATTGAAACTATAGACCAAATTTATAGTACGGGTATTATATCAATAAAATAACCACCTGTTCTATATTTACAAGAAAACGCTGACGATTATTTTACGTAAATACTTGTAAAAAAGAAGAAAATAAAGATCATTCATAGTTTTAGTATTTTGGGTGGTAAAAATAATTAATAAGTATTTAAAAGAATGCAGAAACAGGTTAGGTTAGGTTAGGTTAGGTTAGGTTGGATAGTTTCTCAGGTCAAAGTTTTTCAATTTGAAGAAACTCGCGGCTGAGAAAGTTCCACAGAGACACCGCACTGCCAAGGTCCTCAACAACTATGATTTGGTTGTTGGTACGTGACGTGGAGGAGGGGGGGTGGTTGTTGGTACGTGACGTGGAGGAGGGGGTGGTTGTTGGTACGTGACGTGGAGGAGGGTGGTTGTTGGTACGTGACGTGGAGGAGGGGGTGGTTGTTGGTACGTGACGTGGAGGAGGGGGTGGTTGTTGGTACGTGACGTGGAGGAGGAGTGGTTGTGAGTACGTGACAGGGAGGGGGTGTGGTTGTTGGTACGTGACAGGGAGGAGGGGTGGTTGTTGGTACGTGACAGGGAGGAGTGGTTGTTGGTACGTGACGTGGAGGAGAGGGTGGTTGTTGGTACGTGACAGGAGGAGGGGGTGGTTGTGGGTACGTGACAGGGAGGGGGTGGTTGTTGGTACGTGACAGGGAGGGAATGGTTGTGGGTACGTGACGTGGAGGAGGTGGTTGTGGGTACGTGAGCGTGGAGGAGGGGGGTGGTTGTTGGTACGTGACGTGGAGGAGAGTGGTTGTTGGTACGTGACAGGGGAGGAGGAATGGTTGTGGGTACGTGACGTGGAGGAGGGGGTGGTTGTTGGTACGTGACGTGGAGGAGGGGTGGTTGGGTACGTGACGTGGAGGAGGGGGTGGTTGTTGGTACGTGACGTGGAGGAGAGTGGTTGTTGGTATGATGACAGGGAGGAGGAGGGTTGTGGGTACGTGACGTGGAGGAGGGGGTGGTTGTTGGTACGTGACGTGGAGGAGGGGTGGTTGGTACGTGACAGGGGAGGGGGTGTGGGTACGTGACGTGGAAGAGGGTGGTTGTTGGTACGTGATGGAGGAGGGTGGTTGTTGGTACGTGACAGGGAGGAGAATGGTTGTGGGTACGTGACGTGGAGGAGGGGGTGGTTGTTGGTACGTGACGTGGAGGAGGGGGTGGTTGTTGGTACGTAGTGGAGGAGGGTGGTTGTTGGTGTGACGTGGAGGAGGTGGTTGGCGTGACGTGGAGGAGGGTGGTTGTGGGTACGTGACGTGGAGGAGGGGGTGGTTGTTGGTACGTGACGTGGGGAGGGTGGTTGTTGGTACGTGACGTGGAGGAGGGGGGTGGTTGGGGTACGTGACGGGAGGAGGGGAGGTGGTTGTTGGTACGTGACAGGGAGGAGGGGGGGTTGTGGGTGCAGGACAGGAGGAGGGGGGGGGTGGTTGTGGTACGTGACGTGGAGGAGGGGAGTGGTTGTGGGGTACGTGACAGGGAGGAGGGAGGGTTTGTTGGTACGTGACGTGGAGGAGGGGGGTGGTTGTGGGTACGTGACGGGGAGGAGGGGGGTGGTTAGGGTACGTGACAGGGAGGAGGGGAGTGGTTGTTGGTACGTGACAGGAGGAGGGGGGTGGTTTTGGGTACGTGGATGGAGGAGGGGGGGTGGTTGTGGGTACAGTGACAGGGAGGAGGGGGTGGTTGGGGTACGTGACGTGGAGGAGGGGGGGTGGTTGGGTACGTGACGTGGAGGAGGGGGGAGGGTTGTTGGTACGTGACAGGGGAGGAGGGGGGGTTGTGGGTACGTGATGGAGGAGGGGGGGGGTTGTGGGTACGTGACGTGGGAGGAGGGGGGTGGTTGGGGTACGTGACGTGGAGGAGGGGGGGGTTGCTGGCGTGACGGAGGAGGGGGGGTGGTTGTTGGTACGTGACAGGGAGGAGGGGAGGGTTGTTGGTACGTGACGTGGAGGAGGGGGGGGGTGGTTGTTGGTACGTGACGTGGAGGAGGGGGAGGGTTGTTGGTACGTGACAGGAGGAGGGGGGGGGTGGTTGTGGGTACGTGACAGGGAGGAGGGGGGTTGTTGGCATGACAGGAGGAGGGGGTGGTTGTGGGTACTGACAGGAGGAGGGGGTGGTTGGGGTACGTGACGGGAGGAGGGGAGGGGTGGTTGTTGGTACGTGACAGGGAGGATGGGGGGGGGTGGCTGGGGCACGTGACAGGGAGGAGGGGAGGTGGTTGTTGGTACGTGACAGGGGAGGAGGGGAGGGTTGTTGGTACGTGACAGGGAGGAGGGGGTGGTTGTGGGTACGACGTGGAGGAGGGGGAGGGGTACGACAGGGATGAGGGGAGGGGTGGTTGTTGGTACGTGACAGGAGGAGGGAGGGTGGTTGGTACGTGACAGGAGGAGGGGGGTGGTTGTGGGTACGTGACAGGGAGGGGGGTGGTTGGGGTACGTGCGTGGAGGAGGGGGGGTGGTTGTTGGTACGTGACGTGGAGGAGGGGGGGTTGTACGTGACGGGGAGGGGTGGTTGTTGGTACGTGATGGAGGAGGGGGGGTGGTTGGGGGTACGTGACGTGGAGGAGAGGGGAGGGTTGTTGGTACGTGACAGGGAGGAGGGGGGGGTGGTTGTGGGACGTGACGTGGAGGAGGGGGAGGGTTGTTGGTACGTGACGTGGAGGAGGGGGGGTGGTTGGGGGTACGTGACGGAGGAGGGGTGGTTGTGGGTACGTGACAGGGAGGAGGGGGGGTGGTTGTTGGTACGTGACAGGGAGGAGGGGAGGGTTGGAGTACGTGACGTGGAGGAGGAGCCAGAACCACCCTCCTGTAAGTGCGCCATTTCAATCATTATTTTTCTCTTCCTCTCCATACATTATTGTCCTCTCTTCTGTCCTCGATATTATCCTCTTCCTATTCCCAGTCTCTTCGTTAACATTCCCTCTCACCCCATTATCATCTTCTCTGTTTCCCGTTATCACTCTCTCCTCTTCTCTTTCCACTCTTGTTATCACTCCACTTCCTTCCGTTATCATCTGTCCTCACCCTCCCCGCCTATGCTACCTTCAAGGAACAAGCGGAGTCTTCAAGGAACAAGTAACATGGAACGTCTTCAAGATTTCACTTATCATAATTTAGACCTGGTAAAAAAAAAATAAAAGCCCCAAAATTAAAAAAATTAAATAAAATCTTCAATCATCAAATGACCTGAAATTAATTAACACCTCCATATTGTGACAGAAAACGATTCCTAAAAAAAAAATCGTAAAAAAAAATCCAATTATTTCGTTTTTTTGTTTTGTTTTTATTTAGGTTTAGTTAATTACGTCAGGTCTTTGATGACACCTAGGTTTGATCTATGCTTCAATTGGCTGGTCATTTACAAGTCGAGTGAATGAATTATTATTTTTTTCATTTTAAGTCATTTATCGGCAGGAGAGAGAGAGAGAGAGAGAAGAGATAAATGGATCGTGTGACAGAGTAAGTGTGTGAGTGTGTGTGTGTGTGTGTGTGTGTGTGTGTGTGTGTGTGTTTTTAGACATCATACATATAATCAACACTCTCCTCTCTCTCCCTCATTCCCTCCTTCCTTCTTCCCCCCCACTCCCTACTACCTCTCCTATCACTCCACTCTACAACCCGTCACAATACACCACTCAAATCACTATCTTCTGAGACCCGGAAAATCCTCACAAGAGCTCTCCCAAGATGAATTTCCTCCTCCGGGCCAATTTGTCCAACAAATATCAACACCGAAATAACTCTCCTTTAGTTTATTGGAAGGTAAACACGTGACTGGTGCTCGGCTGGGTGTTGTCGAGGCGTTATTCGTCTTCTTGCACCTATTGACGCCTTGTTGAGTCGCCTGAGTTGTGATAGGAATTGAAAAGAAGATCATCTTCTGGCAACGATATGGTCACGGGTGGGGTTGGGTGGGGGGAAGTGGGAGGTCGGGTGAGGTGGAGTGAGGGTGAGGGTGGGGTGGGGTGGGGTGGGAATTGGGGGAGTGGGGTGGGGTGGGGTAGGGTTAGTGGGTGGGGTAGGGTGGGGTGGGGTAGGGGTGGGGTGGGGGTGTTGGGGTTGACGCGCCTGAACAAGACATTGACAGATAGCAGAAAATGCATATATGTTCACTATTAATGACAAATGGACATTAAAAAAAATAGTTTGTTATCTATTTACAGCAATTTTTTTATATAATGTGAATAATTGTTAATTTAATATATACCTGTGGAGAAACATTTAATTAACGTATATTATATTAGATTATGTATGATATGTACACTGGAGAGAGAGAGAGAGAGAGAGAGAGAGAGAGAGATAGAGAACGAGAGAGAGAGAGATGAGAGAGAGACATACGACCTTGTTTACACCTGGTTAATAGAGGTTTGTTTACACCAGGCTGAGATATATTTATTTACACCGAGGTGTTTACAAAATCTTGGTAGATATTTACGTAAACAAACAATGAATCAGATTCATACAAGAGGGGACGCGAGTTTCACGTCTCACTCACTCCTCTCCTCACACTTACTCACTCATTCACCCACTCATTCATTCACCCACTCACTCACTCACTCACTCACCCACTCACTCTCCCACTCACTCACTCACTCACTCCTCCTCCACTCCACCTCACTCCTCCCTCCTCACTCCTCACTCACTCACTCACCACTCCCTCACCCACTCTGCACTCACTCACCCACAAATATTAACATGATAATAATGTGTAATCTCAACTAACTCGTATAAGACAATGGCTATTTTTTTTATGAAAGGTTTTTGAAGTTTGTGATAATTAAAACGATGAATAGCGTTTAATACCTCTTAAACCCTGTTTGAGTTTTATAAGAGATTTCGTCTATAGATATATATGCACTCTGGTGACACACACACACACACACACTGCCATTCCAGGTAAGTGGGCGGGCGCAGTGATGTAAAGCCATCGACCCATAACACCAAATTTACCTGAGGACAACTGGGACTCCTTGCCACCAGGTAATCACGTCTAACCCACGCAGGTATAGAAAACGATGGTGGTGATGATGACTGGTGGATGATGATGATGATGATGATGATGATGATGATGATTTAGTCTTAGAAAAGCTCTTAGGAGTTTAACCATAGTACACATGAAAGACTCCGGCATAACTAAAAACACACCCACCTCCACATCACACCCCACCACAGATCCTTACCGTTTGTGCCATTCTCAAGACTCTTCTGCTTGTCCCGCTGTGTACGTCGTATCATCCAGCGCTCCAAGGTGTCCAGCTCCACCTGTTCCATCAGCCAAGACTCAAGGAACTCCGGGTGGGCCCTCAGGTACTGTCACCATCTCCCCTGACACCTCCTCTGTTGGTAAAAAGAAAGATGGGAGTTTAAGTGAGGGGGTAAGAGAAAGGGAGGAAATAGTGAGGGGTGAGAGAAAGGGAGGGAGGAAATAGTGAGTGAGAGAAAGGGAGGAGGAAATAGTGAGAGGTGAGAGAAAGGAGGGAGGAAATAGTGAGGGGTGAAGGGAGGAGAAATAGTGAGGGGGTAAGAGAAAGGGAGGAAATAGTGAGGGGTGAGAGAAAGGGAGGGAGGAAATAGTGAGAGGTGAGAGAAGGGAGGGAGGAAATAGTGAGAGGTGAGAGAAAGGGAGGGAGGAAATAGTGAGAGGTGAGAGAAAGGGAGGGAAATAGTGAGAGGTGAGAGAAAGGGAGGGAGGAAATAGTGAGAGGTGAGGGACGAGAAAGGAAATAACAAAGAACAGGAGGATGAACACATGATAGGTGAAGGAGGTAAAATAGTAAGAGATAAAAGATAATAAATGAGAGACATAAAGATAAGGAAAAAGACCAAAGACATAATAATAATAAATGAGGGAAAAAAATAGATAAATTAATAAAGGTCAAGATATAAGTACGTTAGCATGTAGAAAGTGTCAAGCAACAAGTTATTGGCCCATGTAAGAAGGTCTGCATCATCAATCTAATGGTATAGTATCATGGACCTTAAGGAAACTTTGGGCAATATCTCAAATGGACCCATAACCAACCCTTAAATATAAACATTATTTCCTTTGTTTACATTCCTCGTATCTTACAATGTTCCATGGGTCTAAAAAAATATATTATCAAATTAAAAAAAACACGAGATCCAAATAGACTTCTGAACCACATTGAATAATAGTTTTCTTCGGAAGTAAGATTCATTCCCTCGACTTTCCATCTCTAGTAAATTTGAGTGGATTTTTTTCCCCTCGATATTACTTTTTCTCCTCAACTCCTGGGGAGAAACTTGACGAGATTTCCCTATTTTTTCCCCTTAGCTCTTCATCAATACCTTACTACAGATTCATGGTTCATGCACAATATCTAAAATTATTTCTATATATACGAAAAGTTAAATTAATCTCAATCATCCAAACTCAAATTCTGATTCTGGTTTCCCCATGACGAATCTTTCTCAAACCACAACTTTAATATCTCGAGTCTGTAACTTTTTCTGAGGTAGTATTTATCTTTCATTTTCTTGTATATATATCTCAAGGAGTTTCTGGTCATGTTTATTAGGAGTGGTGGCGGCGGGGGGAGGAAAGTGGTTAAATAAAAGATGCAGTTTTCAGATTCAATTCCCTCTCCATCCCCCTCTCATCGCTTCATCCCTCTCGTCGCTTCCTCCCTCTCCGTTTCCCTCTCGTCATTCCTCCCGTATACCATCCCACTCAGTTTCCTATCCCCCTCTCGCCTTTATCTTCCTCTTCATCCTTCCTCCCTCCCTCTCTCTACACCCCCCCTCCCTTCGCCTATTGTGACGGGCTCCTTTCCCACGTCCGTCACATGTCTCTTACGCGCGCGCACACACATCGTAAGGTGATATTCCTGGTAGTAAAAACACAAAAAAAAACAAAGGTGTGGGTAATTAGAGGCAAATCTTGAAGTAGGTTAATCTGAGAATGAATATGATGCATTCTTTGTGTACGAACCTCTGTCCTGTATGGCAGTGAAAAGTGACATTACCCACATGAATCTGACCGACGTATATGTATGTATGTGTGCGTGTGTGCATGTATATGTACGTGTACATGTATATGTGTATGTATATACGTATATGTATGTATATGTGTGTGTGTGTGTGTTTACATATATGTATATGTACTGTCAATGAATATGATGCAACTCTTTGTGTACGAACCTCTGTCCTGCATGGCAGTGAACAGTGACATTATCCATATGAATCTGACCTCTATACATTTATAGTTGTTAATGAATATGATGTATTTCTTTGTGTGTGAACCTCTGTCCTGCGTGACAGTGAGAAGTGATACCACCCTCAGTGTCAAGACCTGACTGAATTACTCAGAATAGGCAAACTGTACTACAAGCTCTGCCAATAAATTTGTTAAACTAAAACTCGACACTTAAGTAATGACTCCATCTGCAGCGGGAGGAGGAGGAGGAAGAAGAGGTGTGGGAGGAGAGGTGAGGTGTGGGAGGGATGGTGTAGGAGGTACTTGGTGGTGGTAGTGAAAGTAGTGGTGGAGGAACTAGTGGAGACAATAATGATGGAGATAATAATGATGGAGATAATATTGATGGAGACAATATTGATGGAGACAAGGGCGAGGAGACGAGTAAAGAAAACAAAAATACTCCCCAAAAAAAAAAAAATTAAACATATATTACCTAAGAAAATATATCTCACCTGAGTCTCCATTTATATTAGGGTCCCTCCTCCCATCCCCACCCCTCCTCCCTCACTCCCCCACCCCCCCCTCACCCCCACCCCCACAGAGAACCAATTATTATTTATTAATTTATATATATTTTTTTTTTCTTCGATTTATTATTGTTGATATTATTATTATTATTATTATTATTATTATTATTATTATTATTATTATTAGTAGTAGTAGTAGTAGTAGTAGTAGTAGTAGTAGTAGTAGTAGTAGTAGTAGTAGTAGTTAATATTTTTCTCCCTACACAAAACAAGACCACGTAAGAGCAATATTGTGGTTGGGTCTGTAAGCTGGTGTTTTCTTACCGGGACCTGAGACCCTAAAGACTATTAGGTCAAAAAAAACACCTGTCACCTTTTGGCTATTAACGGTATATCACACGGAAGAGGAAGGAAGGGAGGAGAGGAGGAGAAGGAGAAGGGAAAAGGGGGAGACGAGGGGAAGAAAGGGGAAGGAGGAAGAGGGAAGAAGGTGTGGTGGTTGTGGTGAAAGATGAGAAGGGGGGTAGAGGAGGGGGTAGAGGAGGGGGTAGAGGAGGGACAGTGAGGAGGTCATGATATTAATGGAGGTCACGGAAGGAGGGAGGGAGGGAAGGACGGAGAGAGAGGGGGAGGGATGGAGGGATTGAAGGAGGGAGGGAGGGAGGTGCAGAACCCCTCACTCCACCTTAGTACTTCACGTGATTGCAGACGTCACCCTTTGTGTATCCTGTAGTAGTGGCAGAAGGAGGGGTTAATATTGTGTAAGTATAGTAGTTCGGTCTATTGTGAGGGCAGGGAGAGGTCAGGTCAAAGATGGTGAGAGGTCAGGTCAAAGATGATGAGAGGTCAGGTCAAAGATGGTGAGAGGTCAGGTCAAAGATGGTGAGAGGTCAGGTCAAAGATGGTGAGAGGTCAGGTGATAGATGGTGAGAGGTCAGATCAAAGATGGTGAGAGGTCAGGTCAAAGATGGTGAGAGGTCAGGTCAAAGATGGTGAGAGGTCAGGTCAAAGATGGTGAGAGGTCAGGTCAAAGATGGTGAGAGGTCAGGTGATAGATGGTGAGAGGTCAGATCAAAGATGGTGAGAGGTCAGGTCAGGTCAAAGATGGTGAGAGGTCAGGTCAAAGATGATGAGAGGTCAGGTCAAAGATGGTGAGAGGTCAGGTCAAAGATGGTGAGAGGTCAGGTCAAAGATGGTGAGAGGTCAGGTGATAGATGGTGAGAGGTCAGATCAAAGATGGTGAGAGGTCAGGTCAAAGATGGTGAGAGGTCAGGTCAAAGATGGTGAGAGGTCAGGTCAAAGATGGTGAGAGGTCAGGTCAAAGATGGTGAGAGGTCAGGTGATAGATGGTGAGAGGTCAGATCAAAGATGGTGAAGGTGTGTGTGTGTGTGTGTAATAATAATAATAATAATACTAAGCGGTTTATTAATAGAGTTGCAGCCAGTGGCTGAAAATATACAGACTTACATTTGATTTAGACATAATGATATAATATGCATTAAATACATTTACAGGGCTGTACAGTACATAAATCAGGAGTTGTTTATTATTTTAACAATAGATGGGATGGTGCTGTTCTTATATCTATCGGTGCGGGCTCTTTTGGGCTGAATTTTGTTGCAGTGGCGGACTGCGCGAGTTGGGTGGGGGGCTGCCGGTGGCAGGAGGTGGCGATGGCGAGGGTGGTGCAGTAGTCCACGGCCAACCCTTTCCAGTGCTTGGTGGTGGAGGTCACTGAGGGATGGCATTTCCAGGGTGGAGAGAGCGTTGGTGTAGCCGGAGTATTCTGCGCCGAGCATGATTCTGCAGGCCCTTTTCTGTACCTTCTCTAGCTGACGTTGTTGGGTGGAGTTGAGAGAAGACGACCAGGCTGGTGACGCATACATTAGTTTGGGGAGAATAAAGGCGTTGTAGATGGTCCTCAGCTCTGGCGTGGGTGTCCCAAGTGACCTAAGTCTTCGTAGCATGTAGAGACGGTACGAGGCTGCCTTGACTGTGTTATTTACATGGGCTTTCCAGTCAAGTTTGTTGTCTATAGTTACACCCAGGAGTTTGGCAGACTGCACCAGCTGGAGAGGATGGGCACCCACTATGACTGCTGGGGCTTGCACTGGAGTGGTGGCGGTATTGATGTGCATGACTACGGTTTTGGTGTGGTTGATGGTGACCTTGTTCTCCGTAGTCCATGCCTGTAGCCTGCCCAGGGTGCCTTGGAGCGATGAGTAGTCTGGTGCGGTGTTGTCCACTGAAACCCCCACAGTGCAGTCATCCACGTACTTCCACCTGTGAGGAGTGTCCGATAGAGCGTCGTTGATCAGGATGAGGAAGCACAGTGGTCCCATCTTGGTCCCCTGGGGAACACCGCAGGTAAGGTGTTGGAATGTAGAGACCAAGCCCTGATACCTCACTGCTTGGCGACGTCCACTGTGTGTGTGTGTGCCGTGTTTAATATTTGTGTCATAAAGTGCAAGACTCTCCTTTTTGTACACACACACACACACACACACACACACACACACACACACACAGTTTTGTCATTGCCCTCAAAAGTTGCCTTACTACTCTGTTGTAACGGCACCACACAATACCATGCTTGTTGTTTCAATCCCCAAGGTAATGTTTTAAGCCTCATTATAAGCCTCACTAAGCCTTATGACAACACACAGCGGCCGTAGTAGAGACTGATGAATACATTATAATACCTCACAATGTTTACTTTAACTCAGTGTAATTAACCGTGAGAGGTACAATGGAGTGATATATTAACATACTAATAATACTAATTAACATGTAATGGGTAATGGTAAATATTTAATTACCGTATTTAAGCTAGAGGTCAACACAACTATTAATTATACTCCCATTAGTACGAAGATTCTATCATACTCTAGCAGCAGTTATCATACTTCACCTACAACCTGTTATCATAGTCTAGCAACAGTCAATAGTCTATCATACTTACGTTCTTTTAATCAGCCACCACACCCTCCCCTTTCCCCGACCCCCCACATTTAATTCACCTCTAAATTAACTCTGATTTCACACTATGTTATGTTATGTTATGTTATGTTATGTTATGTTACAGATCAGCTTGACAGGACGATTGTTATGTTATGTTATGTTATGCTATGTTATGTTACAGATCAGCTTGACAGGACGATTGTTATGTTATGTTATGTTATGCTATGTTATGTTACAGATCAGCTTGACAGGACGATTGTTATGTTATGTTATGTTATGCTATGTTATGTTACAGATCAGCTTGACAGGACGATTGTTATGTTATGCTATGTTATGTTACAGATCAGCTTGACAGGACGATTGTTATGTTATGTTAGACAACTGAACTATGCGATTTTTTTTCTTATTTACAGTACTTAACAATTTCCTCTTCCTGTTTACAGATGGTCAAGACGGTAAACAACTGCGCCTGTACCTTACACCTAAACCTGAACTACATAAACAACTGCGTCTGTACCTCATACTTAAACCTGTACTACATAAACAACTGCGCCTGTACCTCATACCTAAACCTGAACTACAAAAACAACTGCGCCTGTACCTCATACCTAAACCTGTACTACATAAACAACTGCGCCTGTACCCCATAACTAAACCTGTACTACATAAACAACTGCGCCTGTACCTCATACCTAAACCTGTACTACATAAACAACTGCGCCTGTACCTCATACCTAAACCTGAACTACAAAAACAACTGCGCCTGTACCTCATACCTAAACCTGTACTACATAAACAACTGCGCCTGTACCTCATAACTAAAATAACACTTATATTTTTAAATAAACTTTTGACTCTGAATAGACCTACATCTTTACACGACCTACGGGCCAGAAACACACCTATTGTAGTGAAGTTCTTTGATCTGACGCTAACCTTAACCCTACCTGCAGCAAAAGAGCTCCTACCCCCTTCACACACACACACACACACACACACACTCACACACACACACACACACACACACACACACACACCTCGCTGCGTCTTATTCATTCCTTACACTATACACCTCCTTTCCCTTATCCCTTACACCTACCATTTATTCCTTATTCCTTCGTTTTTCTGCAATTCTTTTCTCTTAACACTTATTCCCTTCATGCTGAGAATCTTTTACCATAACGACTATTTTGTCCTGATCTCTTTCCTCTCCTTCTCTCACTTCTTTCCTCTCCTTCCCTCACTTCTTTCCTCTCCTTCCCTCACTTCTTTCCTCTCCTTCCCTCACTTCTTTCCTCTCCTTCCCTCACTTCTTTCCTCTCCTTCCCTCACTTCTTTCCTCTCTTTCCCTCACTTCTTTCCTCTCTTTCCCTCACTTCTTTCCTCCCCTTCCCTCACTTCTTTCCTCTCCTTCCTCTTTCTTTCCTCTCCTTCCCCTCGCTTCTTTGCCCTCTCTTTCCCTCCTGCTTTCTCTCTTTTCCCCCTCACTTCTTTCCTCTCTTTTCCCTCCTTCTTTCCCCTCTCTCCCTTCTCTCACTTCTTTCTCTCCTTCCCTCACTTCTTTCCTCTCCTTCCCTCACTTCTTTCCTCCCCTTCCCTCTTTCCTCCTCCTTCCCTCACTTCTTTCCTCTCCTTCCCTCCTTCTTTCCTCTCCTTCCCTCACTTCTTTCCTCTCTTTCCCTCACCCCTCTTCCACCCCCCCCCCCCTCCCACCTCCCCTCAAGCAACCACTAACGAGGACAAGTCTTGACGGACGGGAAGAAATATATGATGACCGGTAAGAGTTTTCTTCTTTTCCTCCTCTTATTTTCTTCCCTTTTTCTCCTCTTCCTCTTCTTCATCTTCCTTAATCTCCCTTCATTCTTCACCCCTATCTATCTATCTATCTATCTATCTATCCATCTATCCAATTATCCATCCATCTATCTATCTATCTATCTATCTATCTATCTATCCATCCATCTATTCATCCATCTATCCATCTATCTATCTATCCATCCATCTATCCATCCATATATCCATCCATCTATCCATCTATCCATCTATATCTATTTCCAGGCATCGTTGAGTATTTAGGACAAGGTATATATTTTTTTTACCTGGTCGGAAGGTTCATTAGACTAAACTTAATTGATATTACCCGTCTAGTTAACTCTCTCTCTCTCTCTCTCTCTCTCTCTCTCTCTCTCTCTCTCTGTTGTTTTAATTACTTTCTATCTGTCTGCCTGTCTGTCTGTCTGTCTGTAACTGTAGACGGTGAGATAAATAAATAAACCCCTTTGATTTAACTTAACATTATGACAGTTAAATTAGGCCAACTAACTTAACCTAACTTTATAACGGTAACTAACCTAACCTAACCTAACCCAACCTTGTGGCGGTAACTAAACCATCTAACTTAACCTAACCTCGTGACAGCCAAATATTTAATCACCTAACTATATAGCAAAAACCTATACTGTACCTGTATCTATGACTCCACTTGACATCAGCCTTAATTACCAACAGGTAGGTCAATGTATACCTGTTCTCTACGTTCTCATTAGTGATTTTAGACGACAATTTCTTAAGAGTATTTGTTCATCATCTGATTTCCTTTTAATTTGGTGATTTTTTAGTTTATTTTCATCTTTTTCATAATATTTCAGTATTTACGTGTTGTGTTGTCGAGCAGATAATTCAGGTGTTATACAGTGAATGAGGGGAAGTGGTAAGTTTAGGTGAATAGTTATATTACAAACTATAAATAATTAACCCCATTCCTAACCTAATCTAACGTATCCAAACCAAACTTAATGGATATCTAGTAAATGTCACCACGCATACATACATACATACATACATACATACATACATACATACATACACACACACACCCCAAAAGGAGGATAATTTCCCCCGGAGAAAAACACAGTCGCTGCCTCATTAACCAGACGAGAGCAGTCAGTCAGTCAGTGAGCCAGTCAGTCAGTAGGTGAGCCGCAGGAGGAGGAGGAGGAGGAGGAGGAGGACTGGATGGGGACTGGATGAGGAGGACTGGATGAGGACTGGATGAGGAGGATGAGGACTGGATGAGGAGGAGAGAGCCATAACACATATGTGGGTCAGTCTTACTGTCTCTTGTCGCTGTTGTCGTCTTTATCGTCTCGTTAACTCGTCACTATTTTCGTTGTTGTCTTCGTCATCATCTTGTTAAAATCGTCACTATTATCGTCCTCATCTCCGTCATCGTCTTCTTGTTAAATCGTCACTATTATCGTCTTCGCCGCGTCGTCTTCGTCATCTTGTTAAATCGTCACTATTATCGTCTTCGTCAGCGTCTTCGTCATCGTCAGTGAGAACAATAGCACAGTTTTAGGGTCCGTCTCCCACCTGTAAATGAGCTTCATTGTCCTGCATCACCACTTGTTATGAATTGTTCCTAGAGGATTCTGTTTATTTCTCCGCTGTTGTGTGTGTGTGTGTGTGTGTGTGTGTGTGTGTGTGTGTATGTGTATGTGTGTGTGTGTGTGTGGCAGACAGAGAGAGAAGAGAGAGACAGAAATAGAGAGAGAAAGAGCGAGAGAAATTAATTGGACACGGGTTCTCCGCTCAGAAACATATAACCTCCCGTCAAAGGTACAAAAATAACATAAGAAAGTATTGGTTTTTCCCTTACTGGCAGAGACACAGAGAGAGTGTGAGAAAGAGAGAGAGAGAGATATATAAAGAAAGTCTCTGTCTCTCTGTCTGTTTCTCTCACAACAAAGGTCTCACAGCAAAGATACAACCAAAAGGAAACTCATGTCATTAGGTTAAGTAGCTAGCTTATTCTTGTGGGGTCGAGGCAATCCAGTCATTCCCAACCCTTTCTGACATAATGAGATTTTTAAGGCTAAAAGCTTTATCATGGAACTAAATTAACCTCTAGTCTTTTCTCCCCATCTATGACCGTCACATCTTTATATTCTGTCGGTAATTAGAATTTAAAAGGTCACAATTACTATTCAAGAAAATTTGCCCTGACCTCTCTCTCTCTCTCTCTCTCTCTCTCTCTCTCTCTCTCTCTCAGCCACGCCTCCATTAAGTATGAGTACTGAGGCGTATTGTTGCATCAGTGAGTCAGTTAGTTAGAAAGTCAATGAGTCAGTGAGCCAATTCAGAGAGTCAATGATCAGTGTCTTCTTTACGTATTGATTAACGAAGAGAAAACTAACCTAACCTAACCTAACCTAACCTAACCTAACCTAACCTAACCTAACCTAACCTAACCTAACCATAACCAAAAATCGACATCACCATAAAACTGAAATCACATTACGTCCATCAATACCAAGACAGACAGACAGACAGACGAAAGATGATACTATATACCCTCCTCCTACAGACGGTGGCGAGGTATAAAAATAAATATTACTGAAGGAGGAAAGTTGATTACGTTACCGCCAGACCCTGATCACGGCCAGACCCTAATCACGGCCAGACCCTGATCACGGCCAGACCTGATAACGGCCAGACCCTGATAACGGCCAGAACCCTGATCACGGCCAAAACCTGATCACGGCAAACCCCGATCACGGCCAGACCCTGATCACGGCCAGACCCTGATCACAGCCAGACCCTGATCACGGCAGACCCTGATCACGGCCAGACCCTGATCACGGCCAGACCCTGATCAGGCAGACCCGATCACGGACAGACCCTGATCAGCCAGACCATCAATATTGCCTTGGTGCTCTCGAGGTCTGCTGAACTAGTGGAAGGACTTGGTGATCCAGGATGGTGGTTAGCTAGTAGGTGGTGCTAGTAGTAGGTGCTAGTAGGTGGTGCTAGTAGGTGGTGCTAGTAGGTGGTGCTAGTAGTGGTGCTAGTAGGTGGTGCTAGTAGTAGGTGCTAGTAGGTGGTGCTAGTAGAGGTGCTAGTAGGTGGTGCTAGTGGTAGGTGCTAGTAGGTGGTGCTAGTGGTGGTAGGTGTTAGTAGGTGGTGCTAGTGGTGGGTGCTAGTAGGTGGTGCTAGTAGGTGGTGCTAGTAGTAGGTGCTAGTAGTAGGTGCTAGTAGTAGGTGCTAGTAGGTGGTGCTAGTGGTAGGTGCTAGTAGGTGGTGCTAGTGGTAGGTGTTAGTGGTGGTGCTGGTGGTGGGTGCTAGTGGTGGTGCTAGTAGGTGGTGCTAGTAGTAGGTTAGCAGTGGGTGCTAGTAGTAGGTGCTAGTGGGTGGTGCTAGTGGTGGGTGCTAGTAGGTGGTGCTAGTAGTAGGTGCTAGTAGGTGGTGCTAGTAGTGGGTGCTAGTAGGTGGTGCTAGTGGTAGGTGCTAGTGGAGGTGGTGCTAGTAGTAGGTGCTAGTAGGTGGTGCTAGTAGGTTGGTGCTAGTAGGTGGTGCTAGTAGGTGGTGCTAGTAGTAGGTGCTAGTAGGTGGTGCTAGTAGTAGGTGCTAGTAGGTGGTGCTAGTGGTAGGTGCTAGTAGGTGGTGCTATTGGTAGGTGTTAGTAGGTGGTGCTAGTGGTAGGTGCTAGTAGGTGGTGCTAGTAGGTGGTGCTAGTAGTAGGTGCTAGTAGTAGGTGCTAGTAGTGGGTGCTAGTAGGTGGTGCTAGTGGTGGGTGCTAGTAGGTGGTGCTAGTGGTAGGTGTTAGTAGGTGGTGCTACAGTGGTAGGTGCTAGTAGGTGGTGCTAGTAGGTGGTGCTAGTAGTAGGTGCTAGTAGTAGTGCTAGTAGTGGTGCTAGTAGGTGGTGCTAGTGGTAGGTGCTAGTAGGTGGTGCTAGTGGTAGGTGTTAGTAGGTGGTGCTAGTGGTAGGTGCTGGTAGGTGGTGCTGGTAGGTGGTGCTAGTAGTAGGTGCTAGTAGTAGGTGCTAGTAGTGGGTGCTGTAGTTGGTGCTGAGTGGTGGGTGCTAGTAGGTGGTGCTGGTAGTAGGTGCTGATAGGTGGTCTGAAGTGGTATGGGTGCTAGTAGATGGTGCTAGTAGTGGTGCTAGTAAGGTGGTGCTAGTAGTAGAGTGCTAGTGGTAGGTGCTAGTAGGTGGTGCTAGTAGTAGGTGCTAGTAGGTGGTGCTAGTAGTGGGTGCTAGTAGGTGGTGCTAGTAGTGGTTGCTAGTAGTGGTGCTAGTAGGTGTTGCTAGTGGTAGGTGCAAGTGGGAGGTGCTAGTAGTAGGTGCTAGTAGGTGGTGCTAGTAGTAGGTGCTAGTACGTGGTGCTAGTGGTAGGTGCTAGTAGGTGGCGCTAGTGGTAGGTGCTAGTAGGTGGTGCTAGTGGTAGGTGCTAGTAGGTGGTGCTAGTAGTAGGTGCTAGTAGGTGGTGCTAGTAGTAGGTGCTAGTAGGTGGTGCTAGTGGTAGGTGCTAGTAGGTGGTGCTAGTGGTAGGTGCTAGTAGGTGGTGCTAGTGGTAGGTGCTAGTTGGTGGTGCTAGTGGTAGGTGTTAGTAGGTGGTGGTGCTAGTGATAGGTGCTAGGTGGTGCTAGTAGTACGTGCTAGTAGTGATGGGTGCTAGTAGGTGGTGCTAGTGGTGGGTGCTAGTAGTAGGTGCTAGTAGTAGGTGCTAGTAGGTGGTGCTAGTAGGTGGTGCTATTAGGTGGTGCTAGTGATAGATGTTAGTAGATGTTACTTAGGCATGGATGATGACAGGAAAGGATGGATGATAACAGGAACGGATGGATGATAACAGGAACAGGTGGATGATAACAGGAACAGGTGGATGATAACAGGAACGGATGGATGATAACAGGAACGGATGGATGATAACAGGAACAGGTGGATGATAACAGGAACGGATGGATGATGACAGGAACAGGTGGATGATAACAGCAACGGATGAATGATAACAGGAACGGATGAATGATAACAGGAACGGATGGATGATAACAGGAACGGTGTGGATGATGACAGGAACGGATGGATTGACAGAACGGATGGATGATAGGAACGGATGATGATGACAGGAACGGATGGATGACAGGGGATGGATGATACAGACGGTGTGGATGACAGGAACGGATGGATGATGACAGAACGGTGTGGATGATGACAGGAACGGATGGATGATGACAGGAACGGATGGATGATAACAGGAACGGATGGATGATGACAGGAACGGATGGATGATGACAGGAACGGATGGATGATAACAGGAACGGTGTGGATGATGACAGGAACGGATGGATGATGACAGGAACGGATGGATGATGACAGGAACGCATGGATGATGAAGGAACGGATGGATGATGACAGGAACGGATGGATGATGACAGGAACGGATGGATGATGACAGGAACGCATGGATGATGACAGGAACGCATGGATGACAGACGGATGGATGATGACAGGAACGGATGGATGATGACAGGAACGGATGGATGATGACAGGAACGGATGAATGATAACAGGAACGGATGGATGATGACAGGAACGGATGGATGATGACAGGAACGGATGGATGATGACAGGAACGCATGGATGATGACAGGAACGCATGGATGATGACAGGAACGCATGGATGATGACAGGAACGGATGGATGATGACAGGAACGGATGAATGATAACAGGAACGGATGGATGATGACAGGAACGGATGGATGATGACAGGAACGGATGGATGATGACCGGAACGGATGAATGATAACAGGAACGGATGGACGATGACAGGAACAGGTGGATGATAACAGGAACGGATTAATGATAGCAGAAATGGTGTGGATGACGGTGGTGGATTACAGATACCAAATAAACGAGCTGACAGATGAAAGTCAAAAGAAAACCTTTGTGTCTTCCCCTCCCCTCTCTCCCCCCTCCCTCACCCCCCTCTCTCTCTCTCTCTCCTTTTCCTTCTCTCTCCCAACGCTCATTTCCTTTCCCTGTGTTTACTCTCATCTCTACCTGTTTCCCCTCTCTCTCCTCCTCCCCCTCCTCGCTGGGGTGACCAATATTCAGGTGACTTGCTTCTTAATTGTTTATTATGTATTATAAATTTGAGTTAAAAATGACTGGAAAAAGATGAGCCAGAATGGGTTTAAGTGTGATTAAAGTACAGGTGTGGAGTACAGGTGTGGAGTACAGGTGTGGATTACAGGTGTGGAGTACAGGTGTGGATTACAGGTGGGGAGTACAGGTGTGGATTACAGGTGTGGAGTATAGGTGGGGAGTACAGGTGTGGAGTACAGGTGTGGATTACAGGTGTGGAGTACAGGTGTGGAGTACAGGTGTGGATTACAGGTGTGGAGTACAGGTGTGGAGTACAGGTATGGAGTACAGGTGTTTAGTACAGGTGTGTAGAAGTGACTTACGTGTGGCAGAGTGTTGGTCCAGGTGGTTCATCTTGGTGCGGCCGTTCACCGTCAGACTGGGAGCTCCAACGCCTACAGGAAAAAGAAGAAACAAACAAATTAGAATAAATTAGTTTGTTTAAAAAAAATCTACAGCTACAGAAGCCAAACATCAATGGTCATAAATCTGAATAAACGATACAGATTTTGCCGATTACAACACCAAATACAAATATAATCTGGCTCATTATGGTTAAATAAATATGTTTTCGTAATTCCGAGTTAAATTGATTTAATGTTTACACTCTATATTAATTAAATGCAGCGTGGAATGATTTTTAACTCAATATTCAGGTCAAGAAAAACACGAACTGGCAACGTCTTTTAAAAATCAGCTGATGTGATGTAAACAGAATATGATTATTTTTGGGGGATACAATTATTATATTTTTCCTAACATCATGGCGTAAATTAGTTATTGAAAGGTTTATTCCCTGGCCCACAAGGTCATCATAATTCTTCAGGATTGATTAAAAAATAATTAATTAAACGTTTTCGTCTTTTTCTACAACTAAGAGATTCCTTCACTCCTGATCTTCTTCTCCTCCCATGTTCCCTCACTCGTACAAAGGCTGTGGTGGTAATATTGATGACAGTGATTGTGGTGATTGTGGTGGTGGTAGCGATGGTGGTAGTGGCAAGGATAGTGGTGGTAATGATGATGATAGTGGCAGTAGTAATATTAGTGATGGTGGTGGTGGTGACCCTAAGAGTCAAATTCTAAAACACAATAAAATTTTTCCTTTAAACTCTCAGTATAGATTTCACAGCCACTCCAGAGAACCGAAGATTTTACCCGAAATAACTCCTACGTGAGGGCCTTTCGAGTAGCTACGTCAAACACTCACAGTAAAGAGTCTTCAGCGATTTACCTGAGTGAGTGTGTGTGTGTGTGTGTGTGTGTGTGTAAACCTTTCCTCCACATCGGCACCACAGGTTAATACAAATACGAAATATATTCTTAAACGCTGAAGAAAAACTGGATTACCTGTAGATTCTTCCCGAGGTTATTTCAACTAATGTTTAACTAATTTAATGTTACCTGACTGGGGTAGGTTAGGATAGGTTAAATTAGGTTAGGTCAAATAAAGTTAGGTTAAGGTTATGGGTAGATTAAGGTAGTTAATCTTAAGGAGAAATAATCTGGGGTAGCTAATGTTCATGTGATCCAAAGTACAGCACACATAACAGAGCCTTAAGGGCAATCCCCAGGTAGAGAGGCGGGCGTGGTGTTTACTCATCAATAACACAACAACAACAACAACAAAATATGTCAACAAAGATATCATGGCGGTGTTTTGATAACGATTTAGGAGGCACAGATAGTCTCTCTCTCTCTCTCTCTCTCTCTCTCTCTCTCTTTTCTCTCTCTTTGGGATGAGTGAAGAGTGATAAAGGATGGGTGTAAAAAGGGCTGCCTAGTATGGCCCCTTTCCCTCTTTTCTTATGTTCTTTATAAATGATTGGCAAGGGCTAAGGGGGCAGAAGGGACTACGAATATTTAATAAGGGCAAGGCATGATTAGGGGGTGAGGATTAAGGGCTAGGAATGACTAGTAAGGGATGAGGGGTGCAGTGAGGAGCCTATGGAGAGGGCCAAAAGAGAGTAAGAATATTTACCTTACAAGAACGCGAGTATAGAATCCGGAAGGCGCGTTTTTCCACACCAAATGTAAACAATGGTAAGAGGCGGGGGGCTTTTAAAAACATGTCTTATATTTACAAACACACCCACGAGTAAGACTTTCCCTTCAAATAAACTAGAAAAAGAAAATTAGTCTGTTTAGTAAAAAAAAATATATACCCTCGAGTCAGCACAAGAATAGGCGAAAAACAGCACAGAAACACTTAAGGTAAAATGAAGTATAAGACGATCTAATAGGAAGAGGAGGCAATTTAAGACTACACTCACAAGAATCAAAACACCATCGACTATATTTTGAGTAGTGAGATAAACCTTTTTTTTTAATTCAGGGTTATTCTATGGTAGTGCATGGGATATTATTAAATCACCGTCATAAATAAGGGTCGATTATTATATGATTTCTCACAACCAGATCTCGAAAAAACAAAATTAAGATCAAATATTTAGCGAGCCTTGGAACTTTCTTAAGCACTTTCATAATTTAGTTACCTGTGTGGAAGATGGCTCACGACTGGCTCATTAGTTACCATGGTGACTGTGATATGATGTGGCTCGTACCCGAACACACACACACACACACACACACACACACACACACACACACACACACACACACACACACAGTCGTCAGTTCCTTCTTTCCACTTAATTATTCTCTGATTTCCTACTTCCCATATTCTTAGTCACAATATTACACTTCTAATTCAACATCTATTTCGTTTCTCTTATTCTCTATCTGTTCTTCTTTTCGTCATTCTCCAATTCATTCTCTCTCTCGCTCACTTACTGAATTCATCAACATTGCTTATTCTCTGTTTCTCTCTTTTCACAGTCGTTCTTTTCTTTTCATTACTACTATACCTCTTCCTCTATTCATTGCTTCTACCTCTTCCCTCTATTCATTCCCTCTCTACCTCTTCCCTTCCATTCATTAGTTCTCCCCTTGTCTCTCGTGTTCCTCCATTATTCACCTCTCTACCGTACCTCCTTTATCACTGTAGAAAGAAAATAAAGAAAAGAACATTACTCCCTACATCTTGCCCCCTGAAGAGAGATAAGAAAGAAAAAGAAAAGAAAAAACTTATTGACTTCATCACTTGGGGAATCAGGTTCATCTCTTAGGCTTCACGGGAGGTAAAAGTTGTGTGGTGGCTTTCGTGTCTGTGATTGGTGCTGCTGGCTGCTATAAATCAACGCTGAGTGGTCCGAACAAACATGCCAAGCCCTACACCTGCAACCATTCTCTTAAACACTCAGACTATAATAAGGAACAAAAAATAACTCTTAATAAGGCCATTCAATTCGTTTAATATATTTTTTAACATTTTTCACAAGATGAGTTTAGGTTCGTTATCCAGATATTACTGGAACATTGGGGGAAAGACTCTAATCCACGCTCCACAATCGTAAGTCTATAAAAAATGAGCATCTACAATATATACAGTACATAGGGAGTTTTATAACGTAATATCACATAAAATAAGAATAGTAATATTAAAAATTCCTGACACCTTAAGATATATATATAGATTTACTGTACTCAACTTTTAAGAATAAGACATACGTTTGATGGGGGTAATTTTCGACTGTTTTTATTCAACTCGCACTGACTGGTATAAACATTCAGAACACGTCTTCTTTTATGATGACATCCAATGGTTGTCATTATTTGTACTTTTCATAATATGTTTTTATTATAATGAATTTTCCCAAGAAAATATCCTTCCGCTTTTTCACTTCTTCCAACATAGTTTTTTTTCGGGGATTAGCCCACCTGAGCACAGGTCACTGACCCACATCAGGGCCTGGGGGGTAATACTACTACTACTACTACTACTACTACTACTACTAATAATAATAATAATAATAATAATAATAATAATAATAATAATAATAAGAATAAGAAGAAGAAGAAATAATAATAATAATAATAATAATAATAATAATAATAATAATAATATAATAATTATAATAATAATAATAATAATAATAATAATAATAATCTTTCTTTCATATTAGTCTACGGCGACGACCAGCCAGAGTCAACTCACCCATCATAACCCTCTCAACCAGCCAACCGTCTCTACCGCGCCTCTCCTCCCTACCGCCTCTCCTCCTCACCACCTCTCCTCCCCCGCCTCCTCCTCCTCTACCGCCTCTCCTCCTCCACCCTCTCCTCCCCACCGCGCCTCTCTTCCCTACCCTCTCCTCCCCTACCACGTGCCTCTCCCTACCCGCCTCTCCTCCCCTACCCACCTCTCCTCCCCTACCCGCCTCTCCTCCCCCACGCCTCTCCTCCCCACCGCCCCTCTCCCTCCCCCCTTGCCTCTCCTCCCTACCGCCTCTCCTCCCCTACCCCTGCCTCTCCTCCCTACCCCACTCTCCTCCCATTCCAGTATTAGTTTAGGCACCTCAGGAGATGGTCACACACCCTCACGCTCGTCTGACCTGACCTGACCTGACCTGTGGCGCTTACCAACCATAGCATACATGTGATAAGTTACTCTCTGTGGCTCCCTCTTACGTATGGCTACATAGAGGTCAATTTGTCTTGCATTATCAGATGGTTACCCCCAGTCATCGTTACCTGTCTTAGTAGGATAATTAACCCTTTAAGGATTAATGTGGCACTTAGGTATTTTATTCTGTGTGTGTGTGTGTGTGTGTGTGTGTGTGTTCTGGACAATACTACATACACAACTATCCAAAATACATACAAACACAATATCAATAAAACAAACAAACAAACAAACAAACAAAAACAATCAATCACTCACCAAATCAATCACTCAACAGGACATCATTCATGTAATATACCCGTCCCAACTCTTCAAACTACCCTGTGTGTTGGCCTGACAATCCTACACAATACACTATAGACAACTGAACCACCAACGTCATCCTTAACAAACCAATTTTAATATTCCCCGTATTCGTATATTCTTAAAAGGTCAAGTAATTTTATTTGTCCCGAAGAAAGACGATCAGATTCCAATAATTCAATTTGTTGATGGATTCGAGTGAAGGGGATCAGCGTATTTACCTTAAAGAACGAGTGTAGAATCCAGATGGAGCGTTTTTCTACACCAGATATGAACAACGTTAAAGGGGGCTTTTAGAAACATGCCTTTTATTTACAATTTAACTGAACGAATCACAACAGGTATTGAACTATAATAAAAGAGAATAATATAACAATACTTCAACATATAACTATTTTTTTGGGGTCTATTATTTGAAAATTATCCACTCGATTTATTTTCCAATTTCAATATGTTTTGTAAATCAGATATGTGGAAAATGTCTTAACGATACGAGGAGCCTCTCTCTCTCTCTCTCTCTCTCTCTCTCTCTCTCTCTCTCTCTCTCTCTCTCACCTACAATACCGTATCTTTCTACAACTGTTTAAGAGAGAAATATCAGAACGGCAGCTGATAGAATTTTCCCTCAACTTGAACGATTTTATCAAGTGGGGGAAAAAAACTCAGATGAGAATTTCTACATTGGAAAATTACCTGGTGGGATTCTCTCGGGTGAATAATGGTTTGGGTGGTGATCTATCTATCTATCTATCTATCTATCTATCTATCTATATTGGTCGCGTCTCTCACCTGGCTGGCGGCATCATCCCTCCATATTTTATGACTGTTGCACCTTTTATGGCCCTAAATAGGATAGGAAACAATATTTTATAGGGTAAACAATTATGTTTACCAAGATAAAACAATAGTGTTTACTATATCCAGCGGTCTTACTGATGAACCATGCGTTACGTTATTTAATTTGCATTCCGTCACACTCAACGTACCGACATCGTAGAGGTTAAGAATTTGTTTTTAAGTATTTGGGGAATTTTTTTAAATGATACAAATGTTTAAATGCTTAAAGACCCCCCACCCCCGCCCTTCAATGGTTCACCTTGTCTCGTCGTCCATAATGGCTCAGTAAACAAAGTGTCACGTGATCTTACATTTACTCAATTAGTCTCGTATTAATAAGAGATCGTCTAGGTCATGGGTACAGCGGCTGAATAGCAGTTAGATAAGGGAGAGAGCACTTTTCGCGAGCCATCACGAGCAATCAAAATGGCTGCTTCAAAATGACCTGCCAGCCAAGTCACATAACACGTTACTTGAAGATCATTGGTTGTCATGTCGCAAAGAGGAGGAGGAGGGACGAAAATGACTGGCAACACGGCGGGTACAGAAATTTACGCCTAGAAATTTGTAAGATGCTCCGTTAATATTGATGTGCACCAGAAATGATATGAAGTCGTATGTTTGGGTTTTTATTGTCTGTAATATTGAAAATTGGAAACCTGCGGACAGCCAATGGACGAATATTAACCTATTTTAGTCTCCCATAACACAGCACAACAGAAAACCAGTGTACTTCTCTTCTCATTTTCTATAATGTGAAGGCGTAGATGTAACTCGTATTCTAAACGCTCAGTACTGTACACTCACACGTACATGTACAAAAATACTCATAGAGGCGCACATGTACACACTCACCTGACAACCACTATATGTACACACACACACCGTTAGCCACTCCTCTACACCACTGCCATACACACACACACACACACACACTCATGTACAAAAGTAAACACACCACTGTAATTTCCTCTCCCTTCTTTGCCGTCCTGTGGCTCCCTACCTCCCTACCCACCTCCATTCCCCCACCCCACCTCCCCTACCCCCCTCCCCACCCCACGCACCTCCCCCTCCCCATTACCTCCCTTCCCTCCACACATCCTCAACGCACTTCATTCATATACACACTCACCTACCACTCAAAAGCGTCTTCCCACACACCCACAGATACACCTGATACTCTTAACATCATTCCCTGGCTGGGGGTGAAGGGCTCAACAGGGACTCCACCGCTTGCTTCAGAGTTTAATGTGAGCGAGTTTGATGTAGTCTCCAGTGATCGTCGTCTCCTAGTCCGTCCTCCAACGGCTGGTGCCCTGGACCCTGGTCTCCCTGCCCACAACCTGAAGTAAGGCCCTGAAAGCTGGACTGTCAGACGCTGCATCCTAGACTTAAGCTCCCGTGGGTGGTGGTGATGGTGGAGAGTGGTAGTGGTGATGGTGGTGCTTGATAGAGGTGGTAGTGGCGCTAGATAGTGGTGGTGGTGGTGGAGACGGAGACTGGTAGTGATGGTGACGGTAGTGAAGACTGTGGTAACTACGACACACACACAAACACATCCCTGAATAAAATCTCAATTCAAACTAAATTCCAAAAAAAATATCCACCAGGTAACGAGTCTGTGAAAGAGAATAAAGTAAAATAAAACCTTCAGAAAATTATACACCACAAAGCATTATTTCAAGGTCAGTATTTATGTATGTAATGGTGCGAGTGTGGAGTGGCGGAAAAGCTTTAGTTATCCCTTAAAACACTTGCAGCGAAGAGATGTTTTCTACCATAAGTTAAGCTGCGTCGTGTGTTATGCAGTTTTAGACAATTATCACCGCGTGTGTGTGTGTGTGTGTGTGTGTGTGTGTGTGTGTGTGTGCGTGTGTGTGTGTGTTGCCCTGGTTTTATACGACGACGCCTCCTCCTCCAGCACACTAATTAGACCATTAACACCCACAAACAGCGAACACAGGCGGCTTAAGTCCCTGGGGCTTCACCATTACAGAGCACCAGCAGGAGTTAAAACCAGGTGATGAAGAGGAGAGGGGAGGAGAGGAATATGAAATGATAATGGAATAAGGATGAGATAGATGAAGAGGAGATAAAGCAAAGAACACAATAAACAGGGTGAAAGGAAGTACAGGTGAGGATAAGAAGAGATAAGAATTGCAGGAAGATAATGTAAACAAAAGGAAGAGAGTGTCTGGGGAGGAAGGAAGAGGAGGTTACAGGGGGGGAGGGGGAGGGAGGTCAAACAGGTGGAATACGCGAGGCTTTAGAGGTAACCAGACAGGTAACTCATGTCACAGGTGGGCGGTCAGGTAGGTATAATAATCACTGCAGGTCTAATGTTAATCTGCTGACGGGCATTACTCAGCCCACCACCACGAGAGAGAGAGAGAGAGAGAGACTATGGCTGACCCTCGCTGTGGTGGTAGCGTGGCTTGGTGGATTACACCCTCCACAGCTATCAGTGATGCAGCCTACCTGGCCCTGACACCTACCACGTACATCTTAACTCTCCCTCTTATCTCTCCTTCCCTTCCCCTTCCTTGAATCTTCATTTCCTCACTCCCCTAATCCATCATTCTCCCCTTTCTCCTTATTCCCTTCCTCCCTGCTTCATTCCCTCCATCCTGTCCCTCCTCCCTCCCTTCCTCCTTTAACCCATCATCCCCTTCCTTCCCTTCCTTCACTTCCATCCAAACACGTTTATTTCCCCCTCCTTTATTCCTCTCCCCTCTTCTTTCCTCCCAATCCTATACGATTATCCTCTCTCTCTCTCTCTCTCTCTCTCTCTCTCTCTCTCTCTCCTCTCTCTTCTCTCTCTCTCCTTCAGTATCTTGTGTTAATCAAAAATTGCCATAACAAACACCTGTTAACCTGTAACACCTGTGCCACATAACACCTGTGCCATAACCAACACCTGTACCATAATCAACCTGTGCCATAATCAACACCTGTACCATCACTACCTACCATAATCACCATCCTGTAATCAACACCTGTACCATAATCAACACCTGTACCATAATCAACACCTGTACCTTAACACCTGTACTACGTCAGATCCCCTCAGGAGTGACGACAAAGTAAACTCATCAGTGGGTATTTACACACTGAATTATTGATGGAAGAGGTACTGGTCATACACACCACACACACACACACACACACACACACACACACACACACGTGAGGTGTAAAAGCCCCAAGTGGTCATATTCGGACACAGATCCTACGAGAGAGACAAACAAAGTGATAAAGACACAGGCACCAATCAGGGTATGGGTCTGATATAAGAGAGAGAGAGAGAGATGAGGCAGGGAGATGATGAATAGGTGTGAGAGGTAAGGAAGGAGGGGCAAAATAGGAGAATAAGAAATGGGAGAGAAAAGATTAATGCTATAAATGGAACAAAGGAGAGAGGAACAGAAAGATGTTGTGAAGAAGAAGGTGAAAAGAGTTAAGATGAAAGAGAAAGAGAACAAGGAGAAATAATAAGAAAAAAAGGGAGGATGAATGACAAGGAATGAAAGAATGGAGAGACAATGAGCGTATGATATGTATGTGTGTATGTATGTATGTGTATATGTATGTATGTATGTATGTATGTATATGTTTTTTATCCGATGACGTCATGATGTAGCCATATACACGTTGATTATTATTGAAGGCGGTACTGTGTTAACTCTGTTCTGGGCCAAGTAGTGGTTAGTGGTGGTGGTAGTAGAGTGGTGGTTAGTGGTGGTGGTAGTAAGTGGTGGTTAGTGGTGGTGGTAGTAGAGTGGTGGTTAGTGGTTGTGGTAGTAGAGAGTAGTGGTTAGTGGTGGTGGTAGTAGAGTGGTGGTTAGTGGTGGTGGTAGAGTGGTGGTTAGTGGTGGTAGTAGTAGAGTGGTGGTTAGTGGTGGTGGTAGTAGAGTGGTGGTTAGTGGTTAAGTGAGGGTATTGTAATCAGCCCGAGTATAAAACAGTCCATTAGAGTACCAGTTACTTAATAAGTCAGCCACTCAATTAGTCGATCACCAGTTATGTCAGTCGGTCACTTAATTAGTCAGTCAGCCTTTCATTCAGTTATCCCCCTAATTTTATCAGTCAATCATTTACTCAAGAGAATTAAATGGTAATGACAACAAGCAGCTCTAATCACCTCAATAATCACCCCAATAATTACCCTAATAATTACCTCCTAAGCGATAGAACACCACTTAATTTTGGCCCTGCAGGTATGATGAGCGAGACAGGTGACGCAGGTATGATGAGCGAGACAGGTGACGCAGGTATGATGAACGAGACAGGTGACGCAGGTATGATGAGCGAGCCAAGTGACGCAGGTATGATGAACGAGACAGGTGACGCAGGTATGATGAGCGAGACAGGTGACGCAGGTATGATGAGCGAGACAGGTGACGCAGGTATGATGAGCAAGACAGGTGACGCAGGTATGATGAACGAGACAGGTGACGCAGGGATGAGCGAGACAGGTGACGCAGGTATGATGAGCGAGACAGGTGACGGCAGGTATGATGAGACAGGTGACGCAGGTATGATGAGCGAGACAGGTGACGCAGGTATGATGAGCGAGACAGGTGACGCAGGTATGATGAGCGAGACAGGTGACGCAGGTATGATGAGCGAGCCAAGTGACGGTATGATGAGCGAGACAGGTGACGCAGGTATGATGAGCGAGAAGGGGACGCAAGTATGATGAGCGAGACAGGTGACGCGGTATGATGAGCGAGACAGGTGACGCAGGTATGATGAGCGAGACAAGTGACGCAGGTATGGTGAGCGAGACAGGTGACGCAGGTATGATGAACGAGACAGGTGACGCCGGTATGATGAGCGAGACAGGTGACGCAGGTATGATGAGCGAGACAGGTGACGCAGGTATGATGAACGACAGGTGACGCAGGTATGATGAACGAGACAGGTGACGGGAACAAATAATTAACCTTTGTATAAACAAAACAAAAGCTCACGTGTGAAAATGAGTTGTGGAAGAAAGTAAGAGAGAGAGAGAGAGAGAGAGGCCATCAGTGATATAACTCTCCTAACTCGTTCATAACTCATTTAACCCCAGCACTTTATCACATAGGAGCTCTTAACTCATGACTCTTCTAACGGGTATGTGTGTAACCATGAGCAGAGTAACACACACACACACACACACACACACACACACACACACACACACACACACACACACACACACACATGTCAAGGTGATGGTGTCATGTATATCCCCATTTACAACTTTCAACTCGTCACAACACATCTAGGTTAGTTGGGTTGGGTGGTTGTTGGGTTGGTGTTGGTTGTTGGGTTGTTGGGTTGGGTTGTTGGGTTGGGTTGGTGTTAGTGTTGTTGTTACTGTTGGGTTGTTGGGTTGTAGTTGGGTTGGGTTGGGTTGGTTGGTTGGTTGGGTTGGGTTGTTGGTTGTTGGGTTCGTTGGTTGAATCCCAGTCAGAGTTCCTTCAGGTAGTAAGGTTCTTTCACTGCCTGTCACCACTACCCCCCCACCACTACCACCTCACCACCCTACCCCACCACTACTCCCATCACCACTACTCTATCACCACCACTACCACCACTACTCTACACCACTACCTCTACCACCACTACCTCTACCACCACTACCTCTACCACCACCACCTCTACCACCACTACCTCTACCACCACTACCATACTACCTCTATCACCACCTCTATCACCACTACCTCTACCACCACTACCTCTATCACCACTACCTCTACCACCACTACCTCTATCACTACTACCACCACTATCTCTACCACCACTACCTCTACCACCACTACCTCTACCACCACTACCACCACTACCTCTATCACCACTACCTCTACCACCACTACCTCTATCACCCTACCTCTATCACCACTACCTCTACCACCACTACCTCTATCACCTCACTATCTCTACCACCACTACCTCTACCTACTACCACCACCCTCTATCACCACTACCTCTACCACCACTACCACCACTACCTCTATCACCACTACCTCTACCACCACTACCTCTACCACCACTACCTCTACCACCACCTACCTCTATCACCACTACCACCACTATCTCTACCACCACTACCTCTACCACCACTACCACCACTACCTCTACCACCACTACCTCTATCACCACTACCACCACTACCTCTACCACCACTATCTCTACCACCACCACCACTACCTCTACCACCACTACCACCACTACCTCTATCACCACTACCACCACTACCTCTACCACCACTACCTCTACCACCACCACCACCACTACCACCACTACCTCTACCACCACTACCTCTACCACCACTACCTCTACCACCACTACCTCTACCACCACTACCTCTACTACCTCTACCACCACTACCTCTACCACCACTACCTCTACCACCACTACCTCTACCACCACTGGCACCACTACCTCTACCACCACTACCTCTACCACCACTGGCACCCTAGACAGAGCCTGGGGGGAGGGGGGGGGGTTACAGTGTCTCCTGGTTACCTGCTACAAATGAGTTGATCCACTACAGGTGTTGAAGGTCGAGGTGAAGTAAATGATCGACTCACTGTTCTTGTAATTAACCTAACCTAACCTAACCTAACCTAACCTCACCTTGACCTGCGACCTTTGTCTTTATCCTCCGAAATTAAATCAGGTTCTTGCCAGGCCAATACCTGAGACACGCCTGCCAAGCTTAATTAAATTTTCCTACCTGTGTTTCCTCCGTTTTACTCTCACACACACACACACACACACACACACCTGACCTTCACACCTGACCTATTTTAACCTCAAAACTAATTTAATCCCCTTGGTCTCTTAATAAACTTACCTTTTAATACTTTTATAATGTAATTAATAGTTCTGTATTATTTAACTCTATTTTGTCAAAGGTCAACGTTCGTATATCAACCTTAACCTGTGAACTTTGAACTTTGGCCTTTAAAACGTTCGCTATTTGTTTATTCGTTAGTCTAAATCTATCAAAAAATCGACTGTAATCGGATCTATCGTTTTAGAAGTCTGGTTAATTGCCAAGTCCACAGACAGACAGACAGACAGACAGACAGACAGACAGGGAAGTGTGGCCGCCATTCAAATCATCACAGTGAACCGAACACATTCTACTACCCATAGCTCATGAAGATTAGACACCCCTAATTTATTTCAACTGATGATTAAACACCTTTAATATTACCTGGTTGAGGGGGGGGGTGGGTGGAGGGTTAGGTTAGGTTAGGTTAGGTTAGGTTACGTTAGATTAAGGTGAGATAAGTTCGATTAGCATTACGGCTTTTAACAGGTGATACAATAATGACACCTAACCCAAGAAACTCCTAAAACAAAAACAACAACAAAACAATCATAACAACGACAAGAAACAAGGAGGCACTTATCCAACAATTACCTTCCCTCAGTAACACGACAAAAACTGTAATTGCTACCTGGCAGAGTATAATTAACTTAATAGATCCACGAAAGGTAATTACTCCACTCATTAACAATTCTCTTTCTGTCAATATTAGCCCCGTGTTTGTGTCCGGCAACGAGCGAAGTGATGCTAAGTTTTATCTCAAGGAAGGATTGATAGCGACCCGGCACACTAAGATGGAGTGACCCTCTCTACAAAGGTAAGACTTTCATTAGCTGGTATTCATGTAATGGGATGTATTCGCTAAAAAAAAATCGTATATACAGAAATTCGTGTGAGGGTATATTTGTAAACTCTTAAAAAAATCGTATATACTGGCTTTAGTGTGATGGTATATACCCTTTTATAGTAAATTCGTATATACAAACTTTCTTAATTACTTATTTGTCAAAAGGTGTATCTATGACATATATAAATCAGGGTTATTTAATTACTCCGATATATATTATGATGTAAATGAAGTTCAATATATAAATAACCAAATAAAATCAATTTCTTATTTTTCTTTCAATCAAGTAATTGCTAATTCTTAAATAAATAATAAATCACCTCTAAATCACACAGACTAAACACGTTCAATAAAATGCAAAAACAAATTAATGAAAATAATTTTTTTTGTCTCCTAATTCGTACTATTTTCCTCCTAATTCATACTATTTTCCTCCTAATTCGTACTATTTTCCTCCTAATTCGTACTATTTTCCTCCTAATTCAAACTATTTCCCCTTAATTCGCACTAATTCCCCCTAAAATCAAACTAAACCAACATCTATAACTTTAGGAACCACTATAACAATTACGATACTTTTAAACATCACCAAAACAAAGTCCCAATCTTACATCTTAACTTACGACAACCAAAAGACTCCTCGTCTGCACCAAAAGATAATCCGATCCGATAACTTTACAATTCGATACTAAGTTTAAACATTAGATTCGACACTATCTTATACCTGGGAATGTTATCTTTGAAACTAATTATAAATGAGATAATATCGATAACCTGGATTCATTCAGCCACGTGTTTCAAGCAGGTATGTGGGATTCATTCAGCCACGTGTTTCAAGCAGGTATGTTAGATTCATTCAGCCACGTGTTTCAAGCAGGTATGTTAGATTCATTCAGCCACGTGTTTCAAGCAGGTATGTTAGCTACTATAGCCTCTCAACTGATTTATATTTTTAATAATAAACTCACCCTTGAAAGTTATTAACACAGGTAAACTACTGCACAGGTATTATTTAAGATCTCCCCATTAACAAAAAATTAACTTCTCTTCATTAACAGGTATGGAACAGTACTCCTTCAATATTGTTAATAATATAGGTAAACGCGGGTATTAAATCATATCTTTAACCTCATAATATTTACCTATTAATAAACGTCCGTCTGTTCGTCTTTACAACATCTTACTTCATAATTGTCTCGCCTTTTCCCATTAACCACTTGAGTAAATTTTGCAATGTCTCTTTATCCATTAACAACAACATTATTTACATACCTAATATATATCTTCCCATTAACATCAATTCACTCATCATACCCTACAAATTCTCCCATTAAAAGTTATACATAAACACTACACCTCATTATACCTTCGTTAAGTCTTTTCATAACACATATCTAGGAATCAGGAGTCTCATTCTATAACTACTTTGTATAATGATGGAGAAAGCTGAGAGCCTTATAAAACTCAGGGTAAGGCTCATTAAGTACACTAGGTTTATTAATTACAGACTCCGAAGCTTCTCACACGACGAGTACTTTACGCAGAGAAAATAAACTATAGTGAGGTGATGGTTTAGTACAGCCTTACCCTCTCCTGTAGTGTATGGGGGAGTGTGGTGCTTCTTACCTGGTGAGAGAGAGAGAGAGAGAGAGAGAGAGAGAAAAAAAAACACTCCTACCTCACCTTATGTACACACACACACACACACACACACACACACACACACACACCTGTCTTCATTATCTACCGCCAGGTATTATCATCATCACCTTCCGCGTCGCCCCACCCACCTGAGACAAGTTAATTAACCCCCAAGACGCCTTCTCTCAGGTAAGGACCCCACGTGTATAGTGCCTTAGTGTTGATATTAGTGAATGATATCTTACACTCATCTAAAAACACTACAGGTAATGTATTTCACTCACAGGTAACGGTATTAATGAATAGTACAGTCAATTATCACCCTTCGTTATATTCTAGTTTTCAGGAGAATAAATTTTACATCATAAATTTGTTCACTTTTGTAAAAATTACCAAAAGTGTTAAAAAGCAAAAAGGTGGAGGAAACGCAGTGATTTGTGTCATGATCAAGAATGGAACAAATAACCACAACACAGGTATATGACTAAGGCTCTCAGGTACTCTCTCATCATTAACACGACAGACAGCAAGATGGTGGTGATAGTTCGTCTGGCGGAGGTAACAGGAGTATTAATAACGTTAAATGGTACAAAACATCCATAGTTATTGACTGCTGGTGTTGCTGTTGTTGAAGTATAAACAGTAGAGGAACGAGAGTATGACCTAGAAGTGTGTAAAGAGGGACTCAAGATCAGAAGAACCTCTCATTCACCTCCTATAACAACACCATCGTCCCCAGCAATCAAATCAAGCTGGCGATTATTTTTGGGAATAATTAAAAAAAAAAATCATACTCTCTAGTTTTTTTCTCGATAAGCCAGAGTGATGTTTCTATATATGAATGAACATATATATATATAGACAACCACAACACAAACTACAAATGAATACTAAACTAACCCAAACTAACCCAACCTAACCCAACCCAGCACAGGTATAATTTATGCATAACACATTAATAAACAATATATTAAGTAAAACAAAAAACACACTTCAACATATATGAATTACCTTCGATCGCTTTAAACACCACGAGAATTGATTCCCATCTGGCTAAAACACACGAGATGTATTATAAGGCTTGACCAGACAATCCTCCCCATTTAGCGTGACATTTAAAAATACACCTCAACTAGGGACCTGTAATGGAGCCTCCCTCATCACATTACCAGCGAGGAGTAATTTACAGCTCAGTCATTACGATGCTTTAATTAGCTCCGCCAGGTAAAAAAAGCGATGGTTCGTTTCTATCATCGTTTACGAATCTGTGCCTGTCTCTGTGATTGTCTGTATATGTCTGTTAGTATCTGTGTTTGTCTGCCAGTGTCTGTCTTTGTCTGTCACTCCAGAAACCAAACACATTTAAAAAAACCTAAATATATATCGATAGTTGCCACCCAATTAGACTTTGGTCACCGAGAAAGTCATTTATTTAATATTGAGAAAGGAAATCAAACGCCACAATCACAGATCAAAGTTAAAAATAAATAAAAATAAATAAATAAAATATATACAGTATATATACAGAAAACAATATAAAAAAATAATAAGTCATCCTGTAGTCAGTGATGAGAAGTTGTTGGCTTAAATTATAACTTGTCATTTAGTCAGTCTACCAAAATTCCCATGAATATTTGTCCACCTGAAGAGAGAAAAAAAATAAGTTTTTTTTTTTTTTTTTCGTTAACTAGAACTGTGGCCTTAACTTGATGATCACTTTCCAAAATTAGAATAAAAATGAAGATCTTTTATAGGAGTGTTTATCAAGTGTCACCTTTACCTTTGTTAGACCACACACACACACACACACACACACACACACACACACACAAAGGTCCTCGTTACTATTTTTTTTAACCTATTGTTCTATTTATGGTTTGTGTGTCGTGTTCCCGTTTTCTGTGATTACTTCCCCCAGCACAAATATTTACCTGTTATTCTAAAACAGCTGAATGATGACGAGACGATCTACTATTATTAAAGGGAGCCAAATACCTGGTCGATATTTTCAGAGCTATATTAAAAACTTAGGATCACTTCAAGATTATTCCACCTAAATAATAACCTAACCTAACCTAACCTAACCTAACCTAACCAAACCTAACATATCCTAATCCCGCGGGTACTTATACAATGCTTAATCATGAGGTGACACAAGGTATCATCCCCATGAACCCAACCAGACACCACTCGTGAGAGCTTCAGGTTAACGTATTAGCTGCCGTAAGAATTCACCTAAATAACTGAAACTTCTCAACCACAAATATTATCCCTTGTGTCTGAAGATCTTATAGGTTGTTACGTCATTGTTAAAGATATAAAAATAGGAAAAAAACACGTCAAAATCACTTCGATAATTTTGCCTTAAGCAGTTACTTGTACTTAATACCTAGTAAGGATTTAGATATACAGTAGTCATTTAATGTAGGAATACCTTTACAAGAAATGAAATTATTATTATTTTATTTCATATTTTTTTTCCTCTTAACCGTTGCTAAATGAACGCACTATAACCAAACCTTGATCAAAAACAGTAAATCCTCTGTTAATCCTCCTGTTTCACCTAGAGTTCATCAATATACCCGTTCACTGTTGTTACCTCACTGTTATAACAACATTTGCACGACCTGGAGTTAATAATATAATAATAATAATTATCAATATCCTTAGAGAGCTGTGAAAATTGTTTGCTCATTAATTCAGGGTTGTCAGGCGTCTTATACCAGGATAATCTTATAGTGTGAATTAACTATGATTAAACCATTGTATATTGTATAATCACTCATTGTATAGTCACTCATTGTATAGTCACTAATAGTCACTCATTGTATAGTCACTAATAGTCACTCATTGTATAGTCACTCGTACACTCATTGCATAGTCACTCATTGTATAGTCACTCATTGTATAGTCTCTCATTGTATAGTCACTCATTGTATAGTCACTCATTGTATAGTCACTCATTGTATAGTCTCTCATTGTATAGTCACTCATTGTATAGCCACTCATTGTATAGTCACTCTGTTTCTCGGTTCAGACTAAGGCATAACAATGCTTCCCGAACTGTACACACGATAGAAGCTTCCCCTATAACTCTGAACCTGTAAGACTGAACCTATAACTCTGAACCTGTAAGACTGAACCTGTAAGACTGAACCTATAACTCTGAACCTGTAAGACTGAACCTGTAAGACTGAACCTGTAAGACTGAACCTGTAACTCTGAACCTGTAAGACTGAACCTATAACTCTGAACCTGTAAGACTGAACCTGTAAGACTGAACCTGTAACTCTGAACCTGTAAGACTGGGTAAGACTGAACCCTGAACCTGGAACCTGTAAGACTGAGTGCTGAACCTGTAAGACTGTGTAAGACTGAACATTAAGTGTAAGACTGTGTGTGTGTGTATGTGTGTGTGTGTGTGTGTATGGCGTCTCAGTCTGGCTGGCGTTCCCATGTGGAGACGAGATGGTTAAAGACTCGAGTCCTGAAAAGCCATACTCTCTCTCTCTCTCTCTCTCGTGGAATAACATGGCGGCAATCAAGGGTTCTGTTCCGTCCCTCTATTAATGGCTGATAGATACCTTACCATCCACACACACACACACACACACACACACACACACACACACGATCAAAGAGTGGGAGAGCAAGTATGGGTCTATTATGGCTCTAACGACAGACTGCTGTAAGGGTTAGTGTAATAGGGTACAGTGGAACCTCTGTTTAGCGGACTACAGAGAGAGGAAATTACGTTTAGGTTAGGTTAGGTTAGGTTAAGTTAGGTTAGGTAAGGTTAGGTAAGGTTAGGTTAGGTTAGGTTAGGTTAGGTTAGGTTAGGTTAGGTTAGGTTAGGTTAGGTTAAGTTAGGTTAAGTTAGGTTAGGTTAGGTTAGGTTAGGTTAGGTTAAGTTAGGTTAGGTTAGGTTAGGTTAAGTTAGGTTAGGTTAGGTTAAGTTAGGTTAGGGAAGGTTAGGTTAGGTTAGGATAGGTTAGCATTTGGACGGTTAATCTTCAGGTAATCCCATTAAACTACAACATATCACAACTACAATAACAACCAAGAGTAGTGGATGGTCGCCCCCCCCCCCTGTTAAAACCATCCAATCGTGTTTCCATTATTCTATCATTTAACCCAACAGACACGACAAAATAATTACACCCGGACTAATCGTATGGATAAAGCTGGTCTCGCTGTCTCTCGATCGTGGTTAGGTTAGGTTAGGTCAAATAATTATCTCTACGGTACTACAACACACGATTGAGAGAGAGAGGGAGAGAGGGAGAGAGAGAGAGAGAGAGAGAGAGAGAGAGAGAGAGAGCTCATAGAAAATAATCATTACTAATTATTCCTATCAAAAAAAGATGTAAATATTCCGATTAATTTAAATACTCTAATTAAAAAAAAAGAATCAAACAGGCAACAAATAAACAATTACAAAACATTAATAAAACATAAACAAGCATTATTAAAACATCACCGAAACAACAAATTACTGAAAATCTGACGTAAAGCGTAAATAGCAAAAAAAATCGTAAAAAAAAAATAAATATACCAAGAAAATCGTAAATTCCAACATTTTTTTTTTTACAACTCGGGCTCCTCACCTCAGACCCTCCCACCCTATAAATAGTTTTGGTCAATGTCGTGGCTCACAGCTTCCCTCACTAGACAAATATCTTATGGTTTTGTCGGCTGTCTTGGTCGAATGGTCTTACCGTTTGTTACTGTTTATACCTGTACTGTCTAGGTAAAGTACATGGAGAACTGTATACCGTACTATACCTCTTATGGGTTATATAAACTATAAACCTGCATGTCGTCGAGCCAACACTAAGACGATTGTTCTTGTATTATTATTATTATTGTTTTTCTCGTGTTGTTATTGTTGCTTTTGTTGTCGTTGTATTATTATTATTATTATTATTATTATTATTACTATCTTTTCCATCTTTATAACGTAAGAGAGGAGTGTAGAGCAACAGGCCGAGGTTCCGTTTTCTTTGAAGAGTATCTCTGTTTTTCATCTCAAACTCCTCTAATTTTCTCTCATCACGACAACCCCTTTCCCCTCCCCTTGCGTCCACCTGAGTGAGTCTACAACCCCCTCCCTCCCACCAGAGTGTGTCTAGAGAATTAGGTAGAGATTGGCTACACTATTTTCAGCTGAGGTATACGAAAAGGAAGAGAAGCTTAATATCTATTCTGGCAACAGTTGATCACCAGATGACGTCACTTAATTACAGGTCACGTGACGCCAATGTTTACATCAGGGGAATATAATTATCAATCAAAGGAGATAAGGAGATAAAAGAATCGAACTGGTGGTAATATTAGTTAAAGGAATATAAGATTGACCTGACCTGACCCTGACCCTGATCCTGACCCTGACCTTGACCCTGACCCTGACCCTGACCCTGACCCCCCCTTAGATTAACGTGGGTTTATAAAGTGGGTTTATACTCTTCTGACGGTGGTGATTAGAGGAGGGTTTAAACAGTACTGAAAGAGATAACACAGTTTATATTTAAGGTGAATTGTCTTTTCGGGTTGACAAAACAAATTATATATAAACACTCCAGCTTATTTCAATAGCTGCTTAAATATCCTAATGATAACCTAACCTAACCTAACCTGACCTGACCTGACCTAACCAAACCTAACCTGACCTGATCTAATCTATACCAACCCAACCTAAACTAACCTAACCCAAAATGTCCCGACTAAAATGTCTCGTCTAATATGTCTCGTCTCATATGTCTCGTCTCATATGTCTCGTCTAATATGTCTCATCTAATATGTCTCGTCTAATATGTCTCGTCTAATATGTCTCGTCTAATATGTCTCGTCTAATATGTCTCGTCTAATATGTCTCGTCTTATGTCTCGTCTATGTCTCGTCTAATATGTCTCGTCTAATATGTCTCGTCTAATATGTCTCGTCTAATATGTCTCGTCTAATATGTCTCGTCTAATATGTCTCGTCTAATATATATGTCTCGTCTAATATGTCTCGTCTAATATGTCTCGCGAATCAGCAACAAAACCTGTTTCTTGATGAACTCAGCTGGATATTATCAGCTGGTTCAGGTGAGAGCTGATACATGGAGTCCATTCTCACGAGGATGGAGGGAGGGAGGGGGATGGAGGAGGGGGGAAGGGAGGGGGGAGGAAGGGAGGAGGGGAGATGAAGGAGAAGGGGAAGAGGGTAGATGGGGAGATGGATGGGGAGGGGAAGGGGTAGTAGATGGGTGAGATGGAGGTGTTGGGGAGAAAAATGGAGAGAGGAGAAGAATGGGGAGGAGAAGAGAGAGGGGAAGAGGTAGAAGGAAGGGGAAAGGGAAAATGGGGATGGAAGGACAAGGGAGAGAGGGAGAAGGAGGTGATTGGAGGATTTGGGTGGTAGAGAAAGAGGGGGGTGGGAGGGGAAGAAAGGAAGAGGGAGAGGGGTAGTGAGTAAGGGAGCGGTAGACAGAGAGGGGGAGGGGGAGAAGAAAGGGGGTTGTGTGGAGGGGGAATTACCAAGCAGGGGATGGGAGTAAAGAGGATAGAGGAAGAGAGGGATGGAAAGAAAGAAAGGGAGAGGAAGAGGTGTGACAGTTCGACGGAGAAACAGATCATATCCTCCTTCAACTTCCTCCTCCTCCTCCTCCTCCTCCCTCCTGAAAGTGGTCAACAGGTTATGACAAATAAGCGAAAGAAACGGATTTTGACGTCAAGTTTAGCTTCTTTCCACACTGATAGAGTGAGGGGAAGGGGGGTGAAGGGGAGGGGAAGGGTCAGCAGTGGGAGAGGGAAAGGGACCGTGTGTGTTTGAGTGGAAAGGCTATTAAGGTACTAGGAACTTATCCCCTCCCTCACTCCACCACGTATTCGCTCGTGTCAATAGCCTACAACTAGCGACCAACCTTCACAGATGAAAGATTACGAGACCTTAACGAGACAGGTGACAGGTGACGTCTCTCTTAATCTATGACGACTTTTACCACCACCCTTCCTCACCTTTCCCACATCTAAACATACCCGCTCCCTTCCTTTCCTTCCTTCCCCTTTCCCTGTCCTGTGATGTGTAATGGGTGATTCATGGGGTGGCAGTGGACGATAGGAACTAGGAGGAATGAGGGACAGAAGGGAGAAGAGGGGTGGAAGGGAGAAGAGGGGTGGAAGGGAGAAGAGGGGTGGAAGGGGAGGGAGGGGATGGGCGTAAGCATCATCCAATTGAGATTAAGTCTTCAAGGAGAGCCTCAGATATTTGTTCCACGAGATTACTAAGAACTGTGCCGGGTGAGTTTTGTACCCGTGCGCCGCCCCGTCCACCACACACCAAAGACCATGTGATGTTGGATTGTGTATCTGACCTGAATCTCTCTAATCTTTTAAAGGCCAAGGAAGAGCATTGGGTAATTCTATATTTAGTTGATAATGGATATGTGGCTAAATTCGACTCATAAACTGTGGTTAACAAAATCTATTAAGAATTGATAATGAGAAATATAACTTTAGTAGAGATATTTAACAGTGTCTTCAGTTTTCATATTTAAAAAAAAAAAAAACTTTGTCGGGATTCAAGACCATGAACCTGACCTGACCTGACCTGACTTTAGTGCTGTTATATATTTATTAGGTCAAGCTGACGTCAGAGAAGCGGTGTTAGTGAGGGAGGGAGGGGGGGGGCCTGCTCTCACTGACACATATTACATGAGGTACAGAAATATCGCTGCGCACTTTCCATACATGCATAAACAAATAGAAGCTTGAGCAGTTCGACAAATAATTATACAAAAATAATAAAAAATACAAAAAGCAAATTAAATAAATATTCACATAATAAAACAATTCTTCTAAAACACAACACGACACAACACGTACAGTACACGATACAACACGTATAGTACACGACACACACAGTACGAGGTCAATACACCTACGTGGTTGGTGGTATTGTTAGCAGACGAGCGCTGACCTCCCTGGGGCCTGGTTGCTTTATGCCCCGTTACTGTTACTTGTTGTGACTGGTGGTAACAACAGGGACAACAGTAACACCCGATAATGTTACTTTTCACAGGCTGTTACAGTGTTAATGGTGACTGTCTTGGTGACTTACAGTACACTGCCGTGATAACAGTGACTGACAGTGACCACGATAAGGGGGACAAGGTACTGCAGTATCGGACTGATTTTTTCCCTGATAAAATATTTACGGTTTCCAAAGATAAACAAATTATTATTATTATTATTATTGTCTTTCTCTATAAATAATCTTGCAATACGATAAACAATGTTGCCAAGTTCATTTATGTATTGATTATAAGCGTCTTGAGAGTAATGCTAATCAACGGAGCTGGTAACGATGACAAGTGGTGGTGGTGGTGGTGGTGGTGGTGGTGGTGCTACTACGACTGGCCCCGGCGTTAGTGTGAGTGCCACTGGTGCAGGGAGCTGGTGGCACTGGCAGGTCGAGGGGCCTCCTTCACCTGGTCGACGCAACACGCATGACAGAAAACATTTTATTGAAGGGGTAACTCAAGTGTTATGAAGGATACCTGTTGCATGGGGGAGGGGGCGTGTGGCTGATCTTCCATATTGATTCAAGCTTTCTCAACTCTCTCTCTCTCTCTCTCTCTCTCTCTCTCTCTCTCTCTCTCTATCAGTACTGGCCCCTGTGTGTCAGAGTTATCACCTTTATCATCATCCATCTTTTCAACCTTCATTAATACACGTTATTCATTATCATCCATCATTCTCACCTCCTCAACCACCACAACCAATTCGTCTAGCAGCTACTGATGGCGCCCATGTTGCCACCCTCTGCCTCCTTCATCGCCTCCTCCCACTTCACCACAAAGACTCGGGAGAGACCTCAGAACCCGCCCATTAATACGACTTTGTGTTACTTGAAACAAATGACTTTCCCAGAAACTTTTTGAAATGGAAATACCTGTGAATAATTGCATTTCTGAGCGAGAGAGAGAGAGAGAGAGAGAGAGAGAGAGGTGTTTTACTTACTGCTATATGATTTATATAAGTAATACAGTATAGTGTTTTCTCAATGTTGGTGGAAACTTAATATAACTTGAACTAAATGTTTTTATTAATTTGTTCACGAACTTCTTAAGAGTATTCCCTCCATCACCACCACCATTGACGTCTTCACCACCCTACCACCATCACCACCCTCACCACCCTACCACCATCACCACCCTACCACCACCACCACACCTAAACGTCAGAAGTTAATCAAGACATAGAGGATGATAGTCACGAGGAGAGACGGTGGTGTGTGGTCTATGAAACAGTCAAATGGTTCACTGTTCATTAGTGGGCTGGTTAGTCTCTCTCGCCCACCCCACCCACACCACAACCCACCCCAGCCCACACCACAACCCACCCCAGCCCACCCTTCTTGGAGCACCTTGTAGATTATTATTTTTCTTTCTATTATTATTGGTATTATTATTATTGTGGTGCAGATGATGTAGATTAACATACAGTATAAGTGTTACCTGGGTTGTAGGGACACACACACACACACACACACACACACACACACACACACACACACACACACACACACACACACACATACAGTCGCTTTACTGTCGTATGTCTGTCTATTTGATACCCTACGCCTTCCTCCCGTAGCAGTGGCAACAGAAGGAGGAGCTCGATAGACACCCCCGCCTCTCACAACCCTCCTGACGAGTTGTAAATTGTTGTGGCCACAGATCTCTCATTATACTTTCCTCGCCTTCACGCTTTCCCCATTCCCTACCTCCACGCCCTCCCCACTCCCTACCTCCACGTCCTCCCCACTCCCTACCTCCACGCCCTCCCCACTCCCTACCTCCACGCCCTCCCCACTCCCTACCTCCACGTCCTCCCCACTCCCTACCTCCACGCCCTCCCCACTCCCTACCTCCACGCCCTCCCCACTCCCTACCTACCATGTTAGCGGCTTCGGTTCCTCAAATTATCATAAAGTTAAATAAAAAAGAATCCCCCATTTCAGCTGAGGACGACGTGGAGTGTCTAACTAGGTTAATTAACTGCCTCGACAAGTGAAGCTGTTAAGATCGGGAGGAAAGTTCACCAAGATCCTGTGTATGTCAAGTGATGGTGTGTGTGTGTGTGTGTGTGTGTGTGTGTGTGTGTGTGTGTGTGTGTGTGTGATCTATACAAGGACTGGAGAGATTCAATGTAACTCAATCAGGGGCGCATCCAGGAAGGGGAGAAGGGGGAGGGGGGGGAGGGGGCTTTAATCTCCCCACCCTCACCCTCTCCTTATCTCCACGTCCCACACAATCATATGCTCCCCAGACACAAGTTCTTTTCTCTAACCAACTAAACAAGACAGAACCTGAAATAACTTAAGGAGTGACTTTCTTGAACACAAAAGTCACTAAGAGTTTTGTAACATTAATGCAGAATTAGTTTGAGCTTTGACAAATCAAAAAAACAGTATTAATGATATCAAATATGTCAGAAACTTTAGCTAAGATGCCTAAGTAAACATCAAAGCTAGGGTCTTATTGTAGTCAGCCTTAGTAGTTTACTCATATTAACTATATCCGTTCATATTAACTCCGGGTTTTCGCCAGTAGTTTGAGTAGTATATAATGCACTAGTCTATTTCTCAGGTTATATTGGTAAACTTTAAAAAATGAAATATGTAAACTTTTTCGAAGACTTTAAAGATTGCTAGTTAACATAACGTCTCCTCCCTGTCTGTTGGGTGACCTCAGCATAAAATAAACAATGGATTTGAAGACTCTTTATTATTATTATTATTATTATTATTATTATTATTATTTCTCCTTGTCTGGGTTGGGTTGATAACAGTGCAGTATTTTACCTCCGGAATAGATTTTTTTTCTGGCAACATTCTTGTGAGTTAAATTCTTTAGTAATCGTGTAATTCAATTATTCTGTTTACTCCCTCAATTATAAACTTTCTCAATTCAATTATTACAAATCTGTCCTAGCCAAAAAAAGTTGTACAAAAATTGGTATTCAACCCTTTAAAAAAAAATCCCGAGTGTGTTTCTATGTAAAGATAATTCGATTCCCTTTCTGGAGGCTTCTACCCACGATTCTCATAAGCAAAGTTAAATTATAACAGACAAACACGCTTAATTAACGTAACTTTAATGGTTGTTTTAAGGAGAAGATAATAACGTGCAGTGGTTATTTCTAGCACAAGTTTCCTGAGTTTGATTGCCTGAACAAAGGGAATTAACCTCCGCGGCACAAAACAGAGCCGCCATCTTAACGTTTGAAGGCAAATTGTCTTCTGAGTAAATAACTTCATAATTATTTCTATAATGAGAAGAAACTTAAAGAAATGTTCCTTGTATAATATCTTTGTTTCATCTATTTGTATACAGGGTGATTCAGCAAAGAGTACATTAAATTGGAGGGTGAAATCCTTGGATAATTCTAAACCATAATGTTTCTATGGTAAAATGTCAGATTCTCCATATATGCCCACGTGTTCCTGACAGGTGCGACCAAATGAAACATACAGGTAGTCCCGGCATTCTGGAACACGTCAGACAGTCAATGGTACGACGTGTACAGGCCTGCATTGAGGCAGAAGGAGGCAACTTTGAACATTTCCTTTAGGTTGTAACAAAGAGAGGTCAACACTGTAGAGATCTGTGAATAAATGATTACAAAAACCTATGGGAGTTTCACTTCAAATTCACCCTCATTAATACAGCATCTTAAATGTATTGGAACATGGAAACTATGCAGAATCTGACATTTTATCATAGACACATTGTGGTTTAGAATTATCCAAGGATTTCACCCTCCAATTTAATGTACTCTTTGCTGAATCACCCTGAATTATGGTAAGATGATGTTTAGCTGCATTTTTCAGCCCAATACCTGTTTTTCCTGATTGATTCGAACGATACGATAGCTTTTGTTTTTTATTGTAATTAACCAATAAACAATATCATCTACAATCTTATTAAAGCGAAGAATACGACAAATACCGATTCGAAGAACAAGAACTGGTAAAGAACGAAGACCACCTGGTTGACACAACAACGAGTTTCCCGCCTTCCAAGAAATTTCATTTTCTAAGCTATTAAAAGTTTTCGACGACTGAAATAAGATTTTCTTTTTTTAACCAGGACCATGACTGTATCTACCGTGTACACATGTGACCGTATTATGTACACACCTGAGTGATAGTATACATCTTCATTGTACACCTGAGAGAGAGAAAATTATTACACCTGGCTCATCACTACACAGGTAACTCCCACAGGTGTTAATGGACTCGAGTTAACTATTACCTCCCACAAAAGGTCTCGCCGTTTGATGTATGTCTCTCTGGCCACTGAACTCACTTGACTTTCACACTATTGTCTCTCATTCAATGTCCCGTTCTCTCTATATCTGTCTCCCATTCACTGTCTAATTTACCGTCTATTACTCTCTCTCTCTCTCTCTCTCTCTCTCTCTCTCTGGCTCACTCACTCTCACTCCTATATCCATTAAACCTGTTTATTTTCTTTATCAGCCAGTGTTTTTTTCCTCTATCACTATATTCTTCCCTCCCCTCCCCTTCCCTTCCCTCCCCTTCCCTTCCCTTCCCCCCTTCCCTTCCCTTCCCTTCCCTTCCCTTCACTTCCTTCGTTCAATCTCATGCACTCAGCCATTTCCTTCGACAAACTTTATTTAAAAGATTTTAGCGTGGCCACTGTACAGAACCTGGGGGTATCAACAAATTTTTAACACATATTAAAACAAACACAAAAAAACCCGAAGCTACTGTGAAAAACCCGATAAACTAGTAATTAAATTTTCAAGGATTATTTTTTATTAATTATTTACCGATTTAATTCCGACAGGTGGCTGGAAATAAAGATTAATTAACAGCATAATTTACCTTGATATGATACACCTGTCATGTTGTCCCCAGGTGGTAGAAAACAAAGCCCATGTGTTGTTCCTAAATGAGCGCGTGTATGAGCGTTTGTTACTGGTACGGGAGGGGGAAGGGAGGGGGAAGGGAGGGGGAAGGAAGGGAGGGGGTGAGAGAAGGGTGTGGGGGAAGGGTAGGGGACATTTTAGAGGACGAGATAATACATAAAGCTGTTAAATTAACTTGAGTATGGTATAATAATTATGTATACGTATGATGTATTATGTATGGTGAGAAACAATACCACTTTGATGTCTATAGAGCCACAAAAAAACTCAAATTTCTTTTGTTTTTTTGACTTCCCTTCTCTACCCTTTCATCCTTTTCTCAACCCTCCCATATCTTCCCTCCCTACATCTACCCTCCCATATCTTCCCTCCCTACATCTACCCTCCCATACCTTCCCTCCCTACATCTACCCTTTCCCTCCCTCATCTTCCTCTCCACCAGTAGGTCATGGGAAGATGATAGGTTATCGCTGACGAGATTATCATGTAGTGTGTGGCCAGTGTAAGCAAGAGGTCCTCGGCCACCCTACTGCCGAGTGTGTTCAAGTTGTTACACACACACACACACACACACACACACACACACACACACACACACACACACACACACACACACACACACACACAAACATTATCAATCAACAATAAGAGCATCAATTATCTCCCCAATACAAGAAGGTTAGGATTGGATTCCCTTTAAGGAGATCAAATTCCCTCTCTATAAACTCGATCCCTTTATACCACAACAATAATAGACTCAGAAAGACTTCCTCCTCTACCACCAGCCCCACCACTACTACCACAACCTACCACTACTACCACCATCCCTACCCCCATCCATATTGTGGGGAGGGGATATCTCTCTTAGCCTTTCAGGTGTGATAGAGAATGACCTCTTCCAGGTGAGACATGAGACAGTGACCACCAATGTCCCACCACACCACTGAACAGGTGTGACAGAGAGACAATGACCACCACCAGCCCCATCCACTACAGACATCACAACCTGTGGGGTGAGACACAGGTGCCCCTTCCAGTCCCATGTGCTGACAGGTGAGATAATGACCCCTCCTAGACACATGTGTGACAGGTGAGGTGACCCTCCCCCTGACCAGGTGAGACAGGTGAGACCCAGTGGTGTGACAGGTGAGACAGTGACCCCTCCCAGGTGTGGACAGGTGAGACAATGCCCAGACAGGTGAGACAGGTGATGACCTCCCGTGGCCTCCAAGTGTGACAGGTGAGACAGTGACCCTCCCAGGTATGACAGACAATGACCCTCCAGGTGAGGTGTGTGACAGGTGACAGTGACCAGGCCAGGTGAGACAGTGACCCTCCCAGGTGTGACAGGTGAGATAATGACCCCTCCTCAGGTGTGACAGGTGAGATAATGACCCCTCCCCAGGTATGACCAGGTGTGTGACAGGTGAGACCCCTCCCAAAGTGTGACCGTGAGACAGGTGACCCTCCCACAGGTGAGATAATGACCCCTCTCAGGTGGGGTAAATGAGACATCAACATCGCCTGGCGTTTCCTTACACCCTACAATGACCCGCTTATGGAAGATGCACTCAAACGAACATTCGCTTAACTTGTGCTTGCAGTGACCTTGGAGTCGAACGAGAGAGAGAAGAATGTTTATCAAGCACGACCCTACCAAACACGACCCTACGAAACACGACCCTACCAAACACGACCCTATCAAACCCTATGTGACACTCTTGGTAGACCATTAAGCCATTACAGATATATTTATAAAGGCGCACAATGAAAGGTCGATACTATTGTGGGGCTGCCGTCCCGTCCATCACCTCTTCCTCCCACACCCTCCCCTTCCTCCCACACCCTCCCCTTCCTCCCACACCCTCCCCTTCCCCTCACACCCTCCAGTTCCTCCCACACCCTCCCCTTCCCTCACACCTCCCCTTCCTCCCACACCCTCCCATCCTCCCACACCCTCCTTTCCCTCACACCTCCCTTCCCTCACACCCTCCCCTTCCTCCCCACACCCTCCCCTTCCTCCCACACCCTCCCATTCCACCCACACCTCCCCCCTTCCTCCCACACCCTCCCTTCCTCACACCCGCCCCTTCCACCCACACCCCTCCTCTTTCCTCCCACACCCTCCCCCTTTCCTCCCACACCCTCCCCTTCCTTCCACCCACACCTCCCTTCCTCCCACACCCTCCCTTCCCTCACACCTGCCCCCTCCCTTTCCCCTCACACCTCCCCTTCCCTCACACCTCTTCCCTCCCCTTCCCCTCCACACACCCTCCCATCCTCCCACACCCTCCCCTTCCCCTCACAACCTCCCCTTCCTCCCACACCCTCCCCTTCCTCCCATTCTCCCCTCACTTCTCCCCTCCCCAAAGTAGTGACGAGGAGTGAGTATAATTACGATGATAATAATATGTCAGTATAATATTTCACAGGTAATGACATACCTAGATATTAGTAATTACCTCTTGCTGTTGATAAGACCTAGGTAGACGGATGAGATAATTCAGATAATGCAAGATACAAGGCTACTGTCAGATAAACTAATCAACACAGAACACTACCACACAACACTCACAACACTCCAACACAACACTTAGAATACTCCAACACAACACTCAGAACACTACCACACAACACTCAGAACACACCACTCCCACACAACAGTCCCACACCACACAACACTCACAACACTCCCACACAACACTCCCACACAACACCCCCACACAACAACCGTTAATTATTATTTATTATTATTACACACACAGACAGACAGATAGACAGACAGACAGACAGAGACACACACACAGACAGACAAAGAGACAGACCTAACTCAAACAATCTCGACCTATAATCACTCTAAGACAGTGAAGTATTCTAAGTAGACACAAGAACAACTCTGTAACACTAATGACCCGACAATATAATCGAACCACAAGGACACCATAAAATTCACCCGTCAGAGGAGGCATCATAGGGGTCATCATACCTTACCAAACTCACCATTACAAGCAGCAGCCACCCACATCACTCTTCCTCCTCCATTCCCATAATAACTCACTCACTCTAAGCTGTCGTACCCAAAGCTTATTCTGAGAAAGACGTAGATCAAAGCTTATTTTGCAACTACCGAGAAAGACGTAGATATTCTGAAAGCTTTTTTTTTTCACCGAGAGAGAAAATCAATCATCGTTCTGTGCAGTGATTTGACCTTTGACCTCGATTTGTGACCTCTCTTGTAGGGGTCAGAGTATAAGGTGTTTAATGGTCAAACATAAATGACAATAATAACAACAAAAACATAACAAAAACATAAAAAAACAAGATAATAATGACAATAATAATAACCATACCGTATTAATAATAGTAAAATAATAACACTAGGTTATATGTCTTAAAATATTATGTTAAAGGAGATATTAAGAGTGACAATGTTAAAGTGTAACGCTTGTAGTAATTCTATATTACCAGAGAGTGTGTGTGTGTGTAGGTTGGAACTGACCCTCCTAGCAGATCTCACACAAAGGATATCAACTCTGGCTCGCTCAGGTAACGTATCATGAGCTCAAACCTCAACAAGAAACACACTGGAGGACACAAGACGTAGCAACACAGTGTTACAGCCTCGTGTGTTGATGTTATGGTGTGTTACTGAGCATCAACAACCAAGATCATTAAGCGTGTATCTCTAGTTAGTATATACAGTATACTAATTAATTATCAAGAAAGACAACATCCGTCACTCCTGGTAACGGCTGATACTGACCTGTACGTCGACGTCGAGGGACGCCCATCACGCCTCCTGCCTCCCCAGCCTCCTCCAGGAACCCCAGTGCACAGCTCATGGTCAGTAACGTCACTGACGGCACGTTGCCTATACGTACCCCAGTTCTAGGGCACGTGACCACTGTTGTAGGGCACGTTACCCACACGTACTACTGTTTTAGGGCACGTTACCCACACGTACCAGTTCTAGGGCACGTGGCCTGCACGTATCACAGTTCTAGAGCACGTGACCTGCACGTACCACTATCCTAGGGCACGTGACCTGCACGTACCACTGTCCTAGGGCACGTGACCTGCACGTACCACTGTCCTAGGGCACGTTACCCGCACGTATCACTACCCAAAGACACTTTTGTTACAGGATAATTATTACGTCTCAGGGCACCAATATCCCAGGACAAAAATTATTATATCAAGAAGCGTTCATCTCAGGACGTGTTTGTCTCAGTTCACGTCCGTCTCCTCCCAGCTCATGGTAACATCCAGGGAGACGTGTGGCCAAGGACAGCTAAACCCAAAGGCAACTCTGTCTCAGGGGCACATAAGGGCTCCACTGTCAGGACCACCTTCACACACACACACACACACACTGCCCGCTGTGTACGTCGATGTTACAGAGGAAACACAAAACAAATTCGATATGAAATTATTGACCATTGATGCATCTTGTCAATCATTTTCTTTGATTCACTTAACACGATTCTTCTTCTCTACCAATCACATATTTCTTTACACTTCCTTATTTATCTTTGTCTTCTCGTTTACCATATAGTGTTTATTCTATCAGTCACAGAAAAAACCCCACCAATATGATGTAATTTAGGCTGTACAAACACCTAAATATTTTATTGCACAGGAAAATTCAAAATACCACATCTCGTAATATACTTTTCATACATCTACTGTTATACAATAATACACTTATATACACCTTCCAATACACTTAAGTAATAATACAACTGATCATACGCTTCTCATACAATATTTATACATTATACACGAACATAGAGCCCCCCTAATAAAACACACACACACACACACACACACACACACACACACACACACACACACACACACACACACACACACACACACACACACACACACACACACTTGCTACGAGTAATATAAAAGTTCCTATCAAGTTAACAATATGACTAAAGGTAGTGGTAGCTATGACAACAATAATCATTAGGGGGAACTAACTAAAATAGAACTACTCAGTATAAAGCTGTCGCAGGTGACTGAGTAGGAGGAGGAGGAGGAGAAGAAGAGGAGGAGTTGGAGTAAGAAAGGAAGGAAAAACAAAGGAGGAAGAGGAGGGAGAAAGGAGTGAAGTAAATGGGGTAGAGAAGAAGACACGGGGGAAATAGTACAGTAGGAGGAGAATGAGGGAGAAGGAGAGAATCAGAAGAGGGGGGGAAAGAAGAGGGAGCAGGAAGATTGGTCAGAGGGAGAGAAAAATAAGAAAAGGTGAAGAAGAGTAACAGAATAAGAAGATGGTAGGTGAGGGAGGAAGAAGTGAGAGGGAAAGAGAGGAGAGCGAGAGTAAAAGAGAGAGAGAGAGAGAGAGAGAGAGAGAGAGAGAGAGAGAGAGAGGAAGGGAAGGGGTATGGTGGCGAGAGGAAACGTTCACAGGGGGGGGGAGAGAAAGAGAGAGAGAGAGAGAGAGAGAGAGAGAGAGAGAGAGAGAGAGAGAGAGAGAGAGAGAGAGAGAGAGAGAGAGAGAGAGAGAGATAGGGAGGAGGAAAATCTCTCATTATCTCACATCTTAACAATAAAAGCTAATAACAGTAATTACCAACGTTATGCCAATTTACTCGACCCAAAGATAAACAAATATAATAATTACTAATCATTAATCTCCACGTTAAACAAGACACACACCAAAAAAATTATATTATTCAAAAGAGTAATTAAGTTTAGTTGAATATAACGATTTAAAGTATAATGATGAGTACTATTGAGTTCTATAAGACTTCGGTGTACTAGGAGGCAACTGTGCTCAAATACTTTCACTATTGGGGGGGATTAGGAATATTCCCCTTCCCTCCCTACCCCTTCCCCGAGATCGAACCAGTGTCCCTTAGGTCGTGAGGTGAACGTTGTATCCACTCGACCAACGTTAATTAAATAGAAACTTTCACGGTAATTTAAATGACAGGGACAAGACCTCGAGTTAACTTGTTAGTGCAGCAGGAAAGTCACAGCTATACCCTACTGTCACACGATAACATACAGGTCAGTGTAGCAATGGAAACTTGAAGGTTAATGGAGGTAGTAGAGTCTTTTAAAACGTGTTCTAACTATTTAGAGTGACGAGAAGGATGTATGTATGTATGTATGTATGTATGTATGTATGTATGTAAACAACAACAACAACAACAACCACCACCACCACCACCACAATCACAACTACCACCACCACAACAAAAACAACTACCACCACAACAACCACCACAACACACAACAACCACCACCACCACCACCACCACAACAACCACCACCACCACCACCACCACAACAACCACCACCACCATAAAACGTGATTCTTATGACTTCACATCAATACCATCTTTAGTCTTTTCTTCGCCAGACGTGAAGGCAAGGTAAGAATTCTCATCCACTAACCTAACCTAACACATTCTTGGAAAACAGACGCATTTGAGTTGGGTAAAGTGTTGCCGCTACAGTGTGTTGACGTGGGTAATACCTAACATTGTTGACGGGAGATAATGTTGATAAAGACAGGCACACATTGATAAGGACAGCAAAAAAAATATGTTTACCTCCAATGGTTTAATCTCTATCAATCTTAAAGCGTTTTCCACTAAATGAACGGTACGTGTTGACTACTGGTTCACTGGTTGGGGGGTTATAAGGAGTCAGTTTTAGGTGATTCGAGTTTCCTTACTAACAAACGGACAGCCACATATCAATGACTCGTTCTTTGTAAGGCGTTTGCACAGTTTTCCAATAATGTGAACACTGTATGTATGTATGTATGTATGTATGTATGTATGTATGTATGTATGTATGTATGTATGTATGTAGTGTCCACGAGCAAGAACACCGTCAACTTGGTTACATAAGTTTCTAATTGATGATTACGACAAGACCTTTGACGCAATTCCCATCCACTTAACCTAACCTAACCTAACTTACACGAGCGCTTTGGGGTCATATTTCACCAATACCTAGTTGCCAATACCATACATAACCTCAATATCCAGTGCTATCGTGTTGTCCGTGTTATATTATTAGTGTACTGTGTCAGCGCTGTTGTCGGCATCTTGTCAGCAGTAGTTTTTTCACCACACGTGTGACCTGAAGCAACGGAGCTGGACATCGACGCTGACATCAACCATCTAGATAGCGAGTAAACAGAAGAAACATAACAAGACAAACAATAGTGAAAGATACCTAATGAATAATAAATAACTGACATACATTCACCAGCCGATAAAAACTCATCAATAACAATGTTTACAGACCAAAACAAAACATAACACCATCAACTACCATTACAATAAACACAATTTGAAACTATGATCATTACAATAGACTAAACTACGTTATTATATAAACTATAATCATATATTTACTTCAATTTCACCTCAAATATATTAACTCACTCAAGACAACACAAATATTATTTTTATTTCGTATTTCTCAGAGAAGTGTGTGTGTGTGTGTGTGTGTGTGTGTGTGTGTGTGTGTGTGTGTGTGTGTGCGTGCGTGTGCGTGTGTGTGTGTGTGTGTGTGTGTGTGTGTGTGTGTGTGTGTGTGTGTGTGTTGTGTGTGTGTGTGTGCGTGTGTGTGTGTGGTAATACGCCTCCCTAATTTACTCTTCAACAGGTAATACAACCCCCCTCCCCCCCTCCCTATTGAGTAGTAAGAATAGTTCACCTTCCCATTAATTAACACAGGTATTAATGTTATGTATTACTGTTTAAATCAATAATTCTCGCTCTGCCTTTTTTGTCACGCTAAAAGAAACTTCAATAGTTTTCCCCCTACAAATTCTGTTAATATTTTACACCTTATAAACGTATTCGAGTTACACTCCTTGTAATGGCGTGAACTCTCTCTGTTTTCATACTTAATGCACACACACACACACACACACACACACCACCTGAGATCCCTTGTCCGAGAATTGCTGTTCGACACCACAACCGCATCCAGCCCATACGTGCACGAACTGATCGCTATAAGAACAGCCCAGTCCCAACCATTGTAAAAATTATCAATAACTTGTAATAAATCAGTGTATTCACTCCCAGTAAACACTGCTCCTTACACTGTCACTATGTTGAAATGAACTGTAGTTTGAGCTTTTCCACATCTAGTTATTATATGTCTTATTTGTGTCACTTATGTTACTTGTATATTATTTGTAATTCGTAACCCATTCCCCAAATATGTAACTGTATATTTTCAGCCTTCTGGCTGCCAAGCTCTTTCAATAAACCGTTAATTATTATTATTATTATTATTACACTCTCTCTCTCTCTCTCTCTCTCTCTCTCGTACACATAACTCTTGCATTTCTACCCTTTAGCACACACACACTGTAGTGAGGGTGTGGTGGAGTGTGAATACAACTAAGCGAAAGTAAAACGAACTACATGACCACTGTAGCGAGACAGACGTACCTAACCTAAACCTCAACCTCTAAATACTATACCAATAGCCCAGTGAAGCTTTGGCCAACTACTGCAGAGAGGTCGAGAACGTGACCTCCTCAAGACACAGTAAGAGTCACGTCCACCACCATACACCACAGGATATGAACTTACCACAGGATAACCATTGAAACACATCCTATGCCTCATTCCTTACTCAGTACATCACCATACTTCTAAAGATATACAAAAAATTTTCCAATAACGCACAGATCTAGACAGACACCACTCATCTCTTATTCAGTACATCACCATACCTCTAAAAAAATACTAATAATGTTCCAATATTACACAGAACTGGACACACACACATCACAGGATAATCACAGAAACACACCCTATGCCTCCTTCCCTACTCGGTACATCACCATACTCTTAAAAATCTACAAACAATGTTCCAATAACGCACAGATCTACACACACACTATCCCTTGATTACCACTGACAACTTTTAATCCCTTCTGTGTGTCAATTGTTTTCACTGAATGAGATTGAATGGATTAACACCAGACAAAAAGGATGATTGCTGGACGTAGGAACTGTGAAATAAATTCGTTCTTGGGAATAAAAATACAGACTGTGTTATACAAGTTATTGGGGGTAAAGTTGTTTAACATGGAGTGAAGAATCAATCAAGTCCTTCATCTTCCTTACATCCGAGAGAGAGAGAGAGAGAGAGAGAGAGAGAGAGATCACCCTCTAGGGGCTGACAGGTCTCACGTTTTATAGGACATATACTTGGAAATATCACCAGCTGGGCTAGAACACGTCATTTGGTCTCTGTCTCACTCACTGACGCAAGAGAATAGAAGAAAAGTATGTTTGTATTTACCCCTCTCTCTCTCTCTCTCTCTCTCTCTCTCTCTCTCTCTCTCTCTCTCCATACCTAACGCCCGTGAACGACTCAATACACAACAGGAAGAATGACCCCCTTTTTCCCTCTCCACGTCCCTCCCTCCCTCCCTCCCCTCTCAGCCTTACACACAGAAGGTATATAACTCATTATACGCTATGTGCTGTCCCTCCTATGCACTATTGGCCAAAAGCTTTCATCCCTAAAATCATTATTCCCTATCACGAGAGATGAATCAGACCGAGTATAATGGACTCATGGGGTTTCCAGACCGAGTAACAACTGGAAAGGAGAGGCTTAAATCTCCCCCTTAATATAAAGACCAAGTAGAATATTCCTGAAAGACACCTTAAGCCATCTAAAAACATATTATACATAGCCATACATCCATGAATACTCCAATAGACATATCGAAGCATACAAGCATTGGTCTATCGTAATGAAAGACAAGAATTAAAACACCATTGTCTATATTCTTACGACGCATATTGGATAACAACACAATCGTAAGTATATCAGTGTGTGTGTGTGTACGGACGCCCATCAGCTAAATATGACTCAAGAACAAGTTTGCTGCTGCCATTTGGTTGAAGAATGAGGTTTACAGAATATATATAGGTTAGGTTAGGAGTTGGACACACACACACACACACACACACACACACACACACACACACACACACACACACACACACACACACACACACACACACACACTTTACAAGAGTTCATTCTTTAAACCCGTGACATTAAAAGCTAACCTTCCTGTACTGTATAAAAACAATAGCACCAAATTTCAACACCTCCTTCCGTTGGACACTTAGGTCATCGTCAAACACAAGCACTGCCCCGACCTACTAACTCGGTCACATCAAAGTGAGTTTATTATCAATGATTTCTTATTCAACTGGGATGATTTCAAGAGCAGAGGGGGGGGGGAGGCTGCTAGAATTAGATTTAATCACCAAATAATCATAAACTATAAAAGGTCGGAGGTAACGAGCCAGGGAGAGCCAATCAGAGAGTGAGAGGATGAAGCAAGGGTCGGGAAAGGGAGGATTATGGTGATGAACTTGTGAAAATTAAATCGGATTTGGACTTAGTTAGAATTGGAGCTTAATGTTAACCTGAGTGTGACGAGGGGGGTTAAGTTTGGTGATTAAGGCTGGGGAAAATCCAGATTGTTTAACATATACAGAGGCAGTCAGGCTTGAAGGGGGGTCAGGTTTGAAGGGGTTGAAGGGGTCAGGCTTGAAGGTCAGGGCTTGAAGGGGTAGGCTTGAGGAAGGGGGCTTTGAAGGGGGGTCAGGGAAGGGGCATCAGGCTTGTCAGGCTTGAAATCAAAGTTAGCAAGGATAGAGTTTTCATTGGAGAGTCAGGCTGAGATACGTTGGTCAGTCAGACAATCAAAATAACACCCATCAACGCTTCGTGCTAATACACCTTTGACACGTCTGGCCAGCGAGGGACCACTGAATGACAGGACCACTCAGTCACTCAGCGTCGGGTACTCAAGAGATAACACTTTATCTTTATCACCCTGGCGACTTATCTCGTTAACCTTCTCCTTCCTGACCCCTCTCCCCTCTCTCTCCCTTCCTTGCTTGTCTCTTTCTCTCCCTCACTACACCCCCTCTCTTCACTCTCTGTCTTTCTACTTTCTTTGCTTTCCTCTTATTATGGTTCCGGGTCGAGTTATGTTGTTTACTATTTAGTTCAGTGTCGCGTAATATACTATAAACTCCCATGTAGTTATTAAAGGAATGTATGTACGGCAATAAACACAGGTAAACTATATATACACACACACACACACACACACACACACACACACACACACACACACACACACACACAGGCACCAAGACAATACTGTAGCGTAGATTAAATATTGATTACGAATGAGGGAGCACTTGGTGGGCCCCGTGCCAACCTGCCTCTTAATATAACCACAACCTTGATACTACACTTACCTCCACAATACAACCCTGACACCACACTGAAAGCACAACCCTGACACCACACTGACAGTACAACCCTGACACCACACTGACTATACAACCCTGACACCACACTGACACCCAACCCTGACACCACACTGACACCCCAACCCTGACACCACCCTGACACCACACTGACAGTACAACCCTGACACCACACTGACTATACAACCCTGACACCACACTGACACCCCTACCCTGACACCACACTGACACCCCAACCCTGACACCACACTTGGCCGTTTCTTCGACATGTAAATTCGCAACATTGCAAAATTCTTGTAAATGCGTAAATAACAATGTATTCTTAGTAAAGTTTATTATTATTTACATCTTGCGGCCGTCAGATTTTTTTTTTATTCATATTTAAGATTTTGAAAATTTTTGAGTAAATTTTTGCAAGAATTTTCAAGTTTTAGATTTTTTTTTAATAAAGACTTTCTGAGTAAGACGATCAGTTTTTATTTACATAGTTTATTCACCATACACGCTTACCCATAGATCTGTACAGTAGTTTACCAATTTACGTAAAAAACAATAAATAAACGAAATATATAAATAAATAAATAAATTAATAAATAAAAAATAAATTAACTAAATAAATAAACAAATAAATAAATAAAACAAAAAAATCACTTGTAGTCGAGGAAAAAAAACATCGATACCAAAATCTCTTAATGAGCCGAATTTGAGCTCAATTAAACCACAGTCAATTTCCAATAACCTTAAGACAGACAGACAGACAGACAGACAGACAGACAGACAAAGATGCATTCCCTGAGCTGTAACACCAGAGAGTCAATAATATGGTAATGTAGATGATAATTGTATTGACGATGCTAATAAGACAAGTGACCATGTGTGTGTGTGTGTGTGTGTGTGTGTGTGTCAGTTGGCCAAGATATACGCCCTGTGATAAATTGTAAACAAACAAGAAATATGACCTTGCGACACCTCTGTTTTGGGGGTTATATTAGTTTTATACTATATATGTATGTACGTCTGTTTGTCTTCTGTTTATACATCAACAATTCGTAATTACTCTCAACAAGGTAAGGTATGTGTTTATTTATGATCGCTAGAATTTAGTTGCGTAGTTGAACGTGTCTATTAAAAAAAAACATTCAGGTATGATTTAGATGCGTAGTTGACCACCATTAAAAAAAACAGTAAAATTTAGTTGCATAATTGAGCTCTACTTAATAACCCTCTCCTCCCACCTCCCCAAAAAAATCGTAATTCCCATAGAAAAAAAAATCGATTACGTTCCTATATTACAAATCATTTAAACAGTTGTTCTTAATTTAGGGAAGTAATTAATTAATTTTTAATGACTTGTTCCAAAATATTTAGTATTTCATGAGTTTTTTTGTTTTGATGATTTTGTGTTTTATAATTCTTAGGATTGGTCAGGTTAGGTTAGGTTAGGTTAGGTTAGGTTACTGAGAAGAACCGTCGCCAATAAAAACACTTGATTATATTATTTACTAAAGGTTTATAAAGATGAGAATACTAGCAGTACTGTTGCTATTTTTAGGTCACTGTCCATACTAGCAGTACTGTCGCTATTTTTAGGTCACTGTCCATACGACCGGTTAAGCAACGCCTGACTGTCTGAACTCTCTGAACGGGTTTGACAACAAGTTCCTCCCCCACCAGCTCTCCCCATCACCAGTCCTCCCCAACACCAGCCCTCCCCATCACCAGCTCTCCCCATCACCAGCTCTCCCCATCACCAGTCCCCATCACCAGCCCTCCCATCACCAGCCCTCCCCATCACCAGTCCCCATCACCAGCCCTCCCCATCACCAGCCCTCCCCATCACCAGTCCCCATCACCAGCCCTCCCCATCACCAGCCCTCCCCATCACCAGCCCCCACACCTATATAAAAACAGGTCTGCATATCCCTTGAAGACCAACTTACACAAACTATACAGCGCCTCTACGAGCGTTCAGTACTGCCTGGCGTTCGTTTCAATGCCCACCAACCTATGTGATAATGGAAGCTATGCCAGATGGTTTCTTCTCTCGTATTAACTTGTGATTCTAAAAGGGAGAAGAATTTCGACGTGATTTTATCCACACTGTAGTGATTCAACCAAGGGAATCATCCACACTGTAGTGATTCAACCAAGGGAATCATCCACACTGTAGTGATTCAACCAAGGGAATCATCCACACTATAGCGAGTCAGCCAAGGGAATCATCCACACTGTAGCGAGTCAGCCAAGGAAATCCTCCACACTGTAGCGAGTCAGCCAAGGGAATCATCCACACTGTAGTGACTCAACCAAGGGAATCATCCACACTGTAGCGAGCCAACCAAGGAAATCATCCACACTGCAGTGACTCAATCAAGGAAAAATATCAAGAGACTTTCATTTCCTGGACTCAGTGACTCGCTCGACCCTGAGTCTCCAAGTTTGTCTGGCAGGAGTAACTGGCTGCCTGGCTACTAACCTAACCTAACCTAACCTAACGTAGTGTAGAGGAGTATTTAGCATTTAACAATAACATAGTTGTAATATTTATCAATCTAGTTTGTGATTATCAAGAATGAAATATAAAAACATTCTTTAGTATCTACGTCACCACAAAGCTCCTCCTTCGTCACAAGTTATGTTTACGTGTGACGGAACAGCAAGTCATTATTCTTAGTAAATGTTGAATGATGTAAAAGGAGAAACAAAAACATAATGTGTACAGGATTCGGTGCATGTGGTGGACACTGTTTATAAATACTGCCATGCAAGCTCACGAGTTCTTGTACAGCGACAGAAAACATTTACGAGAACAATTCCTCACAGTTGACTTTCTGGACACACACACCACAAACTCGACGCACACACCACAAACACGACACAAACACGCCGCACACACCACAAATACGATACATACACCACAAACAGAACTGCCAGGCACCAGGGAAGCTCGTTAACACACACGCAACACACCCACACACCTAGGGGACACCAGAGGCATGACGTCACTGCCCACAACACAGAAGTAACGTTTCTTCCATTAAAATGTTGTCAACGCGGAAGACCAACGTTACCTCCCTCATAACACTCGTCACACCCTCCACCGAGCGTTAGACGTTACTTTTAAGTACTTCACATGTTACTTCACTTTGTTACTTCACATGTTACTTCACTTTGTTACTTAACATGTTTTCAGTCGTTAATAACACTTTTTGAACAGCTTATCTCTACCAGAACTAAATGTAAACGACCTGTAGATATATATCGTTCAGTTTTCAAAGGTATTCATTAACGTATTATATACACTGAATCATCAACTACAAGTGTTACATTTCACAGTAGCGTCACACAGAGTCACATCACGGGAATCAAAAGTTGAACGTGCGCGGCGCAGTGTGCGGGTGCTTACGAGGACGGCAGACACCAGACTGAGGCAACCAGGCAGTGACCTTGAGATGTTGATGCAAGGTGATGCCCCAAACCTTATACCGTACCGCACGCTACTACTACTGCCCCTGGGAACGCTGAAGGAGGGTGATGACCGACCCTCTCTGCCTGTGCCTGCTGCTTGCTCGCTTCCTGCTTTGTACTTGACCCACACACACTGCCTGGTTAACGCCGTCTCCTCCTCCTCCTCCTCCTCTGCTAGTCGTATGGAAACTCCCCTCTGCCTACGTTCTCATTTTGTTCCGTTTCTCTCGCCTCTCCTTGTCTTCAACTGACTCCTCCTCCTCCTTCTCTAGTTAGATCATCTACCTCTAGTTACCCTCACAACCCACACCCAACCCACCCATTCACAATCCACACCCACCCGACCCACACCCACCTTCACCTACAACCCCTACCCACACAACTCACACCAGCCCACAACCCCCACCCACGCAACCCACACCCACCCACACCCCACCCACACCCACAACCCACAATAACAACTTAACAACCAAAAATAACATTGACATTTGTTATGCCTTAAAATACTTATTGGTGAACAAACCTTAACGTACACAGTATTTCATTTTAACCCAGAGAAAAAAGGTGTAGGAGCAGCTATTTAATCTCATGGTGATTTGACAGCCGACAGGGTTATGCGTGTGTGTATGTGTGTATGTATGTATGTATGTGTCGTGTATATGTGTATGACTGTGTCGGTGTATTTCTCTTCAATATCTGTACTTCTTCCACCTCACTGAAAAAATATCTTATCACATGCCTCACCCAACAACACAAGGTACAACGCAGCTCTTATCAACACAGACAACATCAACACACTGCCAGATAAAAATACTCACGGCACGAATAACATAATCAACACACCACAGAGAGAGAGAGAGAGGGGGGGGTGAGGCAACACTGATTGAACGGGACCAATATCATACGTGTTATAATAAGTTACATTACTGAGGGACAAGTGACGTTCGCTGGGGGAAGTATTTATATGCGTGTTGGTAGCTACATCAAGGTCACGAGTCGACTCTCATAGGTGCCCAAGAACCTGAGGACTCGCCCACACCACCGTTAATTAACTAAAAACATAGGTACACAGGTAGGTTTAGCGGGACAGATGATCTTACATGTTAACTCAGACTTTAAACAAAAAATCATAAGGAATACTGATTTATATGACGCTGTGTACATGTGGCATAAGATAAAGTAAGCAAATCATTTATAATTATGCCATAAATCAACATCAATACACCTTAATGACCCAGGTGCTTGTGTTCTTATGTTGCTATAATACCCCGTACACTATCCAGCCATAAATATAAAGTAACAGATAAAGTATCAGGTATATAAAGGAATATAGAAAATGAGATACGTACAAAGCAGAGACATGAGTGGGTGTCAAGCAGCAAAAAACAAACTGGAAGGTATAAATTACTTCTGAACGGTTACAACCATAAAACCAATACACAAGACCTGAATAAACAAGCTAATTCACTTTATACGACATAAATATATTACTTAAATCACTATTACACTCTTCACTGCTTAAAGTACCTAATATTCTGTAGTAGTAATGGTATAAAAAGTACCTCACAGATCACACGTAGATGTCTTGAAGAGAAGGGATTAAATAGAAGACATCTTGTGGTAAAATACGACTCATTACTTACTCACGGACTGACAACTTGTGAATGAGTGTGGAGGAGGTGAAGAGTGGGTGACCTTGTGATAGAACTGAGAGAAAGAATGATGGCGTGAATGAACTGAGAGGGATTGACGCTGTGAATGAACTGAGAGAAAGAATGGTGGCGTGAATGAACTGAGAGGGATTGACGCTGTGAATGAACTGAGAGAAAGAATGATGGCGTGAATAAACTGAGAGGGATTGACGCTGTGAATGAACTGAGAGAAGGAATGATGGCGTGAATGAACTGAGAGGGATTGACGCTGTGAATGAACTAAGACACATTGACGATGTGAATGAAGTGAGAGAAAGAATGATGGCGTGAATGAACTGAGAGAGGTTGACGCTGTGAGTGAACTGAGACAGAGAGAAATTGACGCTGTGAATGAGCTGAGAGAGACATTGACGATGTGAATGAACGGAGAGAAAGAATGATGGCGTGATTGAACTGAAACAGAGAGAGAATGACGCTGTGAAAGGAAGGAAGGAAGGAATGAAGAGAAGAAAGGAAGGAAGGAATGAAGAGAAGGAGGGAATGAAGGAATGAAGAGAAGGAAGGAATGAAGAGAATGAAGGAATGAAGGGAAGGAAGGAATGAAGAGAAGGAAGGAATGAAGGGAAGGAAGGAATGAAGAGAAGGAAGGAATGAAGGGAAGGGAGGAATGAAGAGAAGGAAGGAAGGAATGAAGGGAAGGAAGGAATGAAGAGAAGGAAGGAACGAAGGGAAGGAAGGAATGAAGAGAAGGCAGGAATGAAGGGAAGGAAGGAATGAAGAGAAGGTGGTGGTACTCATAAGTCACCTGATTCTTGGCACTTCTCAATGTCACATGAGATAACCGATCATTACTACCGCTTTGTGAACCGAATCCTCGTGTACACTATGCAACCTTTGAGTCTGAGGGGACACCATCTGTGGACACCCCCTCTACACACACACACACACACACACACACTCTCCTCAGGTTTTCTCTAGACACACTACACAAACATCCTCGAGTTTGACGCAAGTAGACGAGTGCAAACAGGCACTACTCGATCCATAGTTTACCATGATGAAATGTGTCAAGTGAAACATGTATATGGAGCAAGTAACAAGATCACTAGATTACAAGATGTTGTTACCGCTAGATTAAGGTTAGGATAAGTACCTCTGGCAGTATTTTCCTCAAGCAGATGTAAACAAGACTAAATGTAAAGTGTGTGGCCATACATATGGCCACACACTTGAACACTACGTCCTCGACTGTGTGAAGATAGAACCTTTTAGGGACAGGTCCAAGCACACTGTGTGTGAAATGGCACAACACTTCATCTCTAATGGCAAGATAGCCGATATATTAAGATTGTAAAAATTTTTTGCACTTAGTAACTGTATCAGTTCTCGTGTACAGAACCAAATACACAATGTGCTTGAATACCTCCCACGTAAATGTGAATAACAAAGTGTGAGGCCAGACATACTGCCTCACACGCCTGTACATACGCATTTGTGAATAAGTTACCCTTTATGTATAGAACTAAACAAATAATGTAATTGAAATACTGTGTAACATTCAGTGCCATAATATCCTGACAACGGGGGTTAATTATTATGACCCTTTGTAAACTCTACTCTGTAATCCTTTTGCGCTACCGCTCACAGGATGAGTGTGGGGTGCACAATAAAGTAGCCGCTGTAAGCCGCAAAATCAAAATCAATCTACGGACACCCTCGACTGATTTACCCACGTGGACACCCCTTTGAACGCACAGCCCACCACCAGACGCAGCCAGCAGTGTTGGGAACGCCGTAATAAGAGTAGTGTCACTTTCAGCCTCTCACACAAAAACCTGTCACTCGACCCTCTTGAAGTGTCTCGGTGTGTCAGTAACCCACTCCCCCTCCTCCCCACCCCAGTGCCTCACGCCCCCTACCAGTGCCTGTCTCATCAACATCTGTTTCAAAGTTCACTAACCTGGTTTTTCCCGACCTTGTGACAGTAAATTTCATCTACAGTAGGGAACAAATTTATGTCTATCTTGTTGTGAAGTGAAAGATGGAGTTGAGGTCAATATATAAACGTTATTAATCTGATTTTAAGGCATCTGATCCTCTTATTACACGGATCCTGTTTATATAGGGTTGAATATCACCATCCTGACAACAGTAAATCATTTGGTGGTTAAGGGTTGTTTGTGGCCTTTAATAAATAACCTTGACATTTAATCCATATCTTGACGACATTTAACCAGTTCTTCCTTGTTAGCTGATTAATTGTTTATTTTCCTTAAGTTTGGTTGATAATTGTAAACAAACAGAGATAAATGGACAAATAAAGCGAAATCGACCAAAATGTCTGACAAAACCGAAGATATTTGGTGTAAACAACAACAACAACAACAACAACAACAACAACAACAACAACAACAACAACAACAACAACAACAACAACAACAACAACAACAACAACAACAACAACAACAACAACAACAACAACAACAACAACAACAACAACAACAACAACAACAACAACAACAACAACAACAACAACAACAACAACAACAACAACAACAACAACAACAACAACAACAACAACAACAACAACAACAACAACAACAACAACAACAACAACAACAACAACAACAACAACAACAACAACAACAACAACAACAACAACAACAACAACAACAACAACAACAACAACAACAACAACAACAACAACAACAACAACAACAACAACAACAACAACAACAACAACAACAACAACAACAACAACAACAACAACAACAACAACAACAACAACAACAACAACAACAACAACAACAACAACAACAACAACAACAACAACAACAACAACAACAACAACAACAACAACAACAACAACAACAACAACAACAACAACAACAACAACAACAACAATAATAATAACAATAACAATAATAACAACTCCATATGATAACTTCCATTTACATACAACATACAATAATAACCTTGATCACTCGGCAACGATTATCTTAGTAAATTATTCCATTCGATTTTCTTCCGTCTGTTCCCTCGATAATTGACTGACTCCCCTTACCTACATCAGCCCAGTGTTACCTTGTTACTCTAGCTACTGTTACGTCTTATCTCTTCATAAACATTCCCACCAAAATTCTCAAAGGATGTTTATTCTTATATGTTTTCTTTATACCTGTGTTTATTTGAATTTTTCTTTGTAATGTTTATTTTAACGTCTCTTACTCACGGAACACAGGTATAAATAATTAACCTGGGAGTGATGTCGTCTTTCCCAGTTCACAGCTCTCAACTGACATCACCTCTCAACTGACATCACCTTTCAACTGACATCACCAGCAAGTGTCTTTATTACATCGTGAGGCCCTCGCAACACACACTTCCCTGAGTACATCTCTGGCAGACCGGGTATAAAACCACACGATCTCCTTACCATTACGGGGTTCGGACCTTACAACGTAGAATATAAGTATCCAATGTTCATTCACATTATTCATTTTATTCAAAGGTTAGGTTAGGTTAGGAAGACAGAAGACCTTCCTACAGCCGCCGTGTACTGTTAACCTGACGGAGAGTCTAGTGTAGGAGGAGCAACACGGAGGCGGGAGGCGACAGGATGTGGACACAGATGATAAGGAATTATTGTGACATGTCCTGACCACCACCACCACCACCACCAGTAGGACGTTATCGTGTGGTGATAACACTAAGTACGTGTGTTTACTGCCACCCGGCCTTTAGAAGTGTCCAATTCTTGCCTACACTGATCATCACAACACAACGCAACACAACATAACACAACAACAACACAACAAATCGCAAACTATCCTAAAAATGAACATTTATCTACGTCACAACACAGACCTTCCCTACGCTGATTAACCTTCCCAAGAAATATCATATACCTTATCAAGTGTGGGACAACGTTACAGGTACAGGTCTAAAGATTACAAAATAATGATAATACAAAACACGATTAAGTATCAGAGTACAGTGTTACATCATCTCCTCGATACAGGAAACTCGAGGTACACTTTTACGATAGCCCTGATTATTTCACCTGAAGCTTAAACACCCTAATGCTAAACTAACCTAACCTACCCCCTTCCCCCTTCCCAGGTAGCGTTAGGTTAGGTTAGGTTAGGTTAGGTTATCATAAGGGTGATTAATCTTCAGGTGAAATAATCAAGGATATCTAACCTTATTGTCTTAGTTATCAAAGGTGTTGCAGTACTCTTATCACCTTCAATGTAATAAAGCAGAAGGTGCCTAAACTTCACGTGATCCGACTACATTGTTACCCGCCACAGATCCCCACAGAGAATAATTTAACAAGATCACAGAGTAAAATATTTGCTGATAATGTTTCCAGGAACAAGACCAAGTATACGCTGGTTAATTTGGTCCTGGAAGCTAGATTTTTACACCCACGGGGAGATAATATTTTTTTTAGTTTTTATTTGTTAAGTTTTCCTGTCAGGTATTTTTTGGGATGTTGCTTATTTTCCTTGTTCGTTTTGCATCTTAGGTTAGGTTAGGTTAGGTTAGGTTAGGTTAGGTTAGGTTTCAGTTACTCCTCTGTTGAGAACCATCCCTGGGAGCACTCAAGCCTCGGGGTAGTCAGCACCGTGTAGGGAACTTCAAGGTTACTTCACCAAGACCTCCACCTCGAGCCTTAAAGGGTAGGGCGGTGATCATGCGTGAAGCGCGCGCGCACACACACACACACACACACACTAGAGTATACTGTATATGCATACCACTAATACATACAGACACACACACATTCTGAACACAAACACACAGACAACAACAATAAGCACGCACACACACACACACACACACACACAAAACAACAAAAACAAAAACTATCGTACCACTAGCAGGTCACTTGTTCTGCAGATTTAATTGAACACACACCTTCACGTACCACCAAGGAGAAGAAAAAATTCGGTCACACAGTATACGAAAATTTACGACAACTGTCTTTAACCAACAACAAATCTATAATTGAGTCAGCAGTTGTCCAGAAATAATAAGTATTGCCAGCCCCTTTACATGGTGTTATATAAACTCTCTCTCTCTCTCTCTCTCTCTCTCTCTCTCTCTCTCTCTCTCTCTCTCTCTCTCTATGGTAAGTAATAGCGTAGTCAGGCAGGTGTTGATATCCTGGTAGGTCATTACACTACCTTGGTACACCAGAGAGCGTTGTTCCAGCATCGACAAGCGCATCTGATAGTGACCATATTTGTCGCTGGGTAAAGTGAGCGAGGAAGGAACCCAACTTTTCATTCGGTCTAAAATTGAACTCGTTACTAAATATACAGTACAACCTTGAGTGAATCACGACCACAACTATCACACCTTCAAGCATAGGAAAAAAAATGTTAACCGAGTGTGTATAATATCAAATAGCTTTCGTTATTTTCAGTTTAGATACCTCCTCCTCCTCCTCCTCGTCCAACCTCACAACTATCTACTAACCTCTATCAACATTTCTCACCTCACCGAATATGGCGACCAAGACATCATTATAGAGAGTAATAATGATCATGCTTGTTAAACACCGAACGTTATCATTCATTTAGGAGTGTTGCTATATATGTGATCATGGCCGTAGATGTATCAAGGTCAGGGTGGGCGCGGCAACTCAAGACCAAGCACATGGCCGTGTTGCTGCATCTCAACACACATGCATTTAATGGCTCAGTCTGGACAATATGCAGTTAATTCTTGACTTTTTCTAATACCATTTTGTGAGCTTTTTACACAGCCTCCGTTAGTCCTTATATAGAGACATCCATTATTTTTTAACAAACACGAGACTTACAATTAAAATACCACGTTACTATAGTGTCAGTTTGCCTCGAGAAATAAAATCTTATCTTTCCGTAATCTTCAAGGGTCATATATTTTGTTTTATTTTGTAGAGAGACTGTCAGACGCGAGTTGTTTACACACTAAGCTACAGTAAAACCCTAAAGTGATTACGCTAGACCAGAACTAGTGGCGCCAACATCTAGAGACACGGGATCTACATTAGAGAAGAATCATGTCTATTGTTCTATTGTATTCACCACAATAGAACATTATTAACACCCTAAGGCTCTCGGTGTGACGTCATGCAGTGTGTCAGATGGTCTTTCAATATATTAGTGATGAAGTATTACTTTGGAGATACAGAAATGGATAGTTTTTTACGACATCAAATTCATAAACTATTTTTTTTCTGACAGGAAGAAAAAAATCAAGATAAATTACAGAAACTAAATAATTTAATCCCTACAAGTTAATATAGGTATAACTTTGTTCTAACTATCATTACTAACATACTTTACCTACTGTTCACCCTCCAGCCATACACTGTAGTTACAAAATCGTTAACGTTACAATGTTTTTACTGCGCTTCAATAACAAAGATCTTTTTAAGTACACAAGACAATTACACGAGTCAATTAGCAATTAAATAGGTATGATAAATAGATCGCTTATATTACAAAATCAATTATCTATGTTTGTATATTATTGTTTCACAGGATATAACGGTATTGGCAGGGAGGTTTGCATGAATAGGATGATACATTTTATTTGATCTCTGTTACGATATGATTCTGAATAACCATAATAACGATATGTAATTTTCTTTTTTACACACGTACAATGGATTTTTTTTCCATGTCAGCAATAATAATGAATAAAATTAAAACAATACTGAATATTTAAAAACAAAAGACTTGTTATTTGTAAACATTGACGTGTTCTAGATCATCTCCATATATGCCTTATCTCGTTCTCTGTGACCCAAGTCCACATTTCTCTTCACCTTTATCGTTAGGAAGACTATTATAATCCGTCCTCCACCACTCCCTTCTGCTTGGATAGTGGCTTAACAGTTCCCGTGCAGCATAAAACGTATTAATTTCAGAATCTGTTTACTCACAACATCCCGAATAGCTTGAAGAACTAACATAATTTACAATGTGTCTACGTTAAAGAATGATTGTCGTGTTTTGTTTAGATTTTAACCCATCCAGAAGTAGGCAGGGCTTCACATCAGTGGGAAAATGTGGAATTATAAAGAAAACTAAAAAAAGCTAACCTAATCTAACCTGGTCACTGTACGCACTTACTTGGTATTTATGATAAAGGCTCGTAACCCGACACCAGTATAGTACGATTTAGGCTCGTATGTCGGGTATACAATTTCAGAGAACAAGAGAAGGCATTATGCAGAAGACCCGACAGCAGCACCCTTTTCCACTACCTCCTAAGATGTCCCTACACACAACGCTTCCGTGACGCCTGCTGGACCAACACTCCACGACCCCCCGACGGAGACACAATGATCCTCCCCATACTGGCCAGATATTGATTATGTGTTAAAGGAATATCCTTCCTTCCTTCCTTAGGCTTTAGTAAGCCCCTTTATAATATTTATACTGTATATACTTGTCACACTTGCCAGATGCTTCTGGTGTCATTGTACAGGGGTACCTAGTGACAGCACTAGGATCCCGCTTCCTCTATCAAGGAATAAACAACTGAAATTGAAATTGAATTGAACACGAGAAAAGATAGCAACACCAAATGTAATAAAAATCATAATTTATGGAGATGAGAAATTTTCAGAAAAAGTATAAATCGGAAATAATAGAAAGATAAAATGTATTTACTTTACGATTTAGCAAAATAATTCAAAAATATAAGTTATGGCTTAAAATCAAAGAAAACGTTCGCATCTCATTATAGAAAATTGTGCTAGACTGCAGAGATGGGGATACTTTAATAAAATTACTTATTTTAGCCATTTGATAGCTTAGTTGTCGGTAAATTTACGGGTCATAAACCACGCCATCCTGAGTCGCTGTTCGTCAAACGTTTACTTCAGTAGCCCAACACAGGTCTGAGACATTTTTTTTCCAAACAATGCTCGACAGATGGAACAGCTCGGGTTGTTGTACCATAATAAATGTTACGTTAACGAAATATATCATAACTTATGGCTTTGTTATTTGTTAAATTGCTCTTAAAATTATTTATAGTTGATGTAACCGGTAAAATAATATAGACACATTTTTATCCACAAAAGTCATAAGCGTCTGGGAATGTGTTAGTTAATAGTTACTAATTCAAGCCTTTCATAAGTGGGAATCATTCTGGACTTTACGTCAATAAGACTCTGGACTCTTCAACGAAATATTTCCACATCTAATATAAATCTTTATGGTTGAAATGGAAAGTTTTTACTCTCTAAATTTGTAAAAGTCACCAGAAAAGAGTAATTCTTTATAAACACTGCAGAACACGGAGCAACATCAGTCACTCATACAGAGAGGGGCGAGCTTTCCTTAACCTGAGATACACAAAAGAGGACCAAATAAGACCAACAACAACTGAGGTGAGGATAGGGGAACCATTTTTCGATAATGCTGCATAATAACCTTGAATTCTGACCTTAGAAGACACCTCACATAAGGATCCTTCTTACCTTAGACATGACCCATCCCATACGTGCGGTGAATATAATGCTATACAGCCCCCCCCATCCTTTTGTGTGGCAGCTCTGGATATCAGTTCTCGATGAAATCACTGAATGACTTTGATCCTTTGACTCCCACAATTAACAAGTTCATCAGGTCTACACGGAAGACACACACACACACACACACACACACACCTTCCCCCACACACACACACACACCTCCCCACACACACACCCTCCCACACACACCCTCCCACACACACACACACACACCCTCCCCACACACACACACACACACCCTCCCACACACACACACACCCTCCCACACACACACCCTCCCACACACACCACACACACACACACACACCCCCCACACACACCCCTCCACACACACCCTCCCCACACACACCCCAAACCACACACACACCCCCACACACACCCACACACACACACACACACACCCCTCCCCACACACACACACCCTCCCACACACACACCCTCCCCACACACACCCTCCCCACACATACCCTCCCACACACACCCTCCCAAACACACCCCTCCTACACATACCCTCCCACCCTCCCACACACACCCTCCCACACACACACCCTCCCACACACAACCCCACACACCTCCACACAATCCCCAACACCCTCCCACACACCTCCCACACACACCCCTCCCTCCCCCCTCCCCCATACCCTCCCCACCCTCCCACACACACCTTCCCCACCCTCCCCACCCTCCCACCCTCCCACCCCCCTCCCCACCCCTCCCACACACACCCTCCCACACCCTCCCACACACACACCCTCCCACACACCCTCCCACACACCCTCCCCACACACCCTCCCCCCCACCCTCCCCCCCCACCCTCCCCACACACACCCCCATACCCCCTCCCACACACACACACCCTCCCCCCACCCTCCCTCCCCCACACCCTCCCACACACCCTCCCACACCTCCCACACACCCCAAACCCCACACACACTCCACACACCCTCCCACACACCCTCCCACACCCTCTCACCACCCTCCCACACACCCCTCCCACCCCTCCCACACCCTCCCACCCTCCCCCCCCTCCCCACACCCCTCCCACACCCACATTACCCTCCCACACACACCCCAAACACACACACCACACACACCCTCCCACACACCCTCCCACACCCTCCCCACTCCCCCCACCCCCCACACCCCTCCCCTCACACCCCCTCCCCACCCTCCCTACACACCCTCCCACACCCTCCCCCACACCCTCCCCACACACCTCCCCCCTCCCCACACACCCCTCCCACACACACACCTCCCACACACCCAGCTTCCCATTCCTATCATTGCCACTTCTCTCAAGGCCATTCTCGCTGTCTCCCTTCCCCCTCCCCTCTCCCCCCTCACCTCTTCCCCACCCTCTCCCCCTCTACATCTTCCCCACCCCTCTCCCCTCTTCCTCTTCCCCACCCCTCTCCCCCTCTTCCCTCTTCCCTAAAGGATAGCAGTATCGGTCACCATGGCAACGTGAGGCTGTGATGGGGAACAGATAGTCCTGAATACACGCCAGGTGATGTCCTTTTTGTTACTACCTGTGATGAGTAGTGAGGATATGTAACCTCACCACACACACACACACACACACACACACACATACACACACACACACACACACACACACACACACACACACACACACACACACACACACACACACACCCTTCCCACACACACACACACACCACACACACACACACATACCTGATCACTTCTCAAGACAGACCGTAAATAATGAAAGTGAATGCTGTAAATGCTAAGACGACGAGAACAACAACAAACAATAACAACAACAATAACTCAACATCATTACTATAATAGCTCTCCAGGTAACATCTTACGCTCTTTGTATGCAAATATTTATACCTTTGAACCAATTATGTTACCTGTCCCCCACACCCTGACTCACAACACTACTACCATCACACCAACACCTTCACACCACCACATTCACACCACCACCACTATTACCACTACCACACCACTACCACACCACTATTACCACTACCACACCACTACCACACCACTACCACCACCACTATTACCACTACCACACCACTACCACACCACTATTACCACTACCACACCACTACCACACCACTACCACCACCCTCTCACTCCTACGTTATAATACTTCATGTACATAAGGACCTCATCTACGCTCCCTGCAGAGATAACTTTCCTTAACCAGATTTGAAGATTTTTAAACCCTGGATGTAAACTCTATAATGATGGAGGGAGGGAGAATGGTGGAGGGAGGAAGAATGATGGAGGAAGAATGATGGAGGGAGGGAGAATGATGGAAGAAGGGAGAATGATGGAGGGAGGAAGAATGATGGAGGGAGGAAGAATGATGGAGAAAGAATGATGGAGGGAGGAAGAATGATGGAGGGAGGAAGAATGATGGAGGAAGAATGATGGAGGGAGGGAGAATGATGGAGGGAGGGAGAATGATGGAGGGAGGGAGAATGATGGGGGAAGGGAGAATGATGGAGGAAGGGAGAATGATGGAGGAAGGGAGAATGATGGAGAAGGAAAGAATGAAGTTTGGGTTAGGTTAGGTTAGGTATTTTTATAGTAAATATTTACTGTGGTTTAGACGATTGTATACAATGATGAAACAGTGGGTGAATTTGGTGCTCTAGTTTACGAATGTGGCAGAAATTAATTGCTCTGTTTGACACACAGGCGATTGCACTTCACCCATAATACATCTCGTGTGTGTGTGTGTGTGTGTGTGTGTGTGTGTGTGTGTGTGTGTGTGTGTGTGTGTGTGTGTGTGGCCTGTGTGTGTTTGTGTGGCAGCTGTGTGTGTGTGAAAGGCTAGACCGCAGACCTGGTGTAATTGAAACGGGAATTACAGACCAAGAATCGTGACAAGGAGGAGGAAGAAGAGGTTAGGTTAGGTTAGGTTAGGTTAGGTAGAGTAAATTAGAACTCTGGCAGAAGGAACTGTAGACGTGAGAGAACGATGGAGATGATTGAGGAAGGAAGATGATGAAGACAAGAGAATTAAGAGAACGTGAGATTGATAAGGACGAAAGTTAATCACCTATGTAAACCTCACACCCCCTCCCCCTCCGCCACCACCCTCACACCCCTCTCCCTCCGCCACCACCCTCACGCCCTCTCCCTCTCCACCACGCTCACGCCCTCTCCCTCCTCCACCACCCTACACCCCTCTCCCTCCCTCCACCACCCTCACGCCCCCTCTCCCTCCGCCACCACCTCACGCCCTCTCCCTCCTCCACCACCTCAGCCCCCTCCACCTCACGCCCTCTCCCTCCCTCCACCACGCTCACGCCCCTCTCCCTCCTCCACCACCCCACACCCCTCTCCCCTCCTCCACCACCTCACGCACCTCTCCCTCCGCCACCACCCCACGCCCCTCTCCCTCCTCCACCACACTACGCCCCTCTCCCTCCGCCACCACCTCACACCCCTCGCCACCTCCCTCCCGGTCATTGATCAACAGGTGAGCTCCCCTATTAAGGCTTTGACAGATCAATATAAAGGTATATAACGAGACCTTCTATGACCAGCTAGTGCACAGCAACCCATCTATCCCTTCCCTAATTAAACCCTCTGTCCTCCTCTCCCCCCTCCTCTCCCCAGCCCTCCCCTCTTCCTCCTCTCCCTCTCCCCAGCCCTCCCTCCTCCTCTCCCCTCTTCTCCCCAGCCCTCCCTCTCCCTCCCACCCCATCCTCCAACCTTCCTTTTGCCATCCTTTGATCCTCTCTCTCTCTTATGGCTCATCCTACCAAACTTTACCTTTGAAGGATAGGAAGGGAAGGATGTGGTACTAAAATGAGGATGATGGCCAGGTCCTAGGAAAGGAGATGATGTGCTAGGATGAGAGAATATCTGGGACCTATAACACAGACGCCCACCCAACAAAAACACACACACTAGGAATCTACTGTATGTGTTCCCTGGTATAAAGCTGTATCTATACCACAACTTGGCCACCTACTTCACAATTAAATCACAAATGAGTTCCTCCAATTTTGACTCGTACACATATATATACAGTCCCCTTTCATTAGTGCGTTTACAGTGACTCGTCATGTAAACATTCCACAAATCATTATATTGAGATAATTGTTTTAATATTGTTTTAATTTGATTCCATAATATGTTTACTATTGCGAGTTTCCTTCTGTCGAATGTAAACAAACACAGCGCTGACGAGAGCCCCTGTAAACGCACTAGTGAAGGGATCTGTTATATGATGAGAATCTGTTCCTCATTTCCATAGTCTTGTGCGTTTGTTGTCTGCTTAAATGTTGATGTAATTGTGTTTTAATATTTTGTGTGTGTTTTTTTGTTATTGTTGTATATTTCCCTCCTCCCCTACCCTTCCTTCTCCTCCCATCCTCCCTTCCCTCCTTCCTCTTCCCTCTCTCTCTCCCCTTCCTCTTCTTCCTCCTATGAACATTTCATTATCTCTGCTGTCACTGTCACTGCCACTTCCACCACCCCATATACTGCTCTTCTATACAATTGTTTGGTATGTGAGCAGATTTTGGGTGTATACATAAAAGAATACTGTATATCACTGTACGTGTATGTTAGTGTGTATGTTTAGTGCATGTACACGAGTATGTTATGTGTATATTTAGTGCATGTACGTGTTTATTCCTAAAATGTCCCAATACGCCAATATAATGTCCCAATCCACCAATAATGTCCCAATACGCCAATATAATGTCCCAATACGCCGATATAATGTCCCAATACGCCAATATAATGTCCCAATACGCCAATATAATGTCTCAGGGCGCCAATATACCACAGTGCCTCCCCGGCAACCATATATACGAGGCTATCAATATTCATCAAGGGCCATAATAAGCATTCAGGCCCCATCTCCCCCCCCCGTGACTCAGATACCCCGATAAGTGTGTGATAATCCGTGAGATAATCCGTGAGATAATCCGTGTATGATAATCCGTGTATAATAATCTTTGAGATAATCCGTGTATGATAATCCGTGTATAAGATAAACCGTGTTTGTGTGATAATCTGTATTTGTGATAATCTGTATTTGTGATAATTTGTGTTAAGTTCATAATCCGTGTGTGTGTGTGTGTGTGTGTGTGTGTGTGTGTGTGTGTGTACGTAGTGTGTTTGTGTATGTAGTGTGTTTGTGTATGTAGTGTGTGGGTACGTAGTGTATTTGTGTACGTAGTGTATTTGTGTACGTAGTGTGTTTGTGTACGTAGTGTGTTTGTGTATGTAGTGTTTGTGTACGTAGTGTGTTTGTGTACGTAGTGTGTTTGTACCCCATGTACGTATTGTTACTAAATTGTCACACAGGTCAAGAATATATTTATTGTTGTGTAGAAAGTAATTGACTAAAAAAGGTTGAATACCAGAGAGGTGGAGAGAGGAACAGGTGTACCAGAAGTCATTAGTGAAGGAGGAAGTGAGGCAGGGCAGGTAGGCAGTGTGTGTGGAGGGGGGGGACGGTTGGTGACGGACACGCCAATCAGATAGGCTTGAAGGACTCATAGACCAGAGGAGACGCTGAAGTCAGGTGAGATTGCAGGAGATTACAAAACACGCACCTAGAGAGAAAGAGGTGTGTGTGTGTGTGTGTGTGTGTGTGTGTGTGTGTGTGTGTGTGTGTGTGTGTGTGTGTGTATGTGTGTGTGTGTGAGACAGAAAAAATGAACAATAAATGAGAAAGCAAGTGATTATACAAGAGAGAGAGAGAGAGAGAGAGAGAGAGAGAGAGAGAGTAATGGCTGGCCACATTTTGCCTCGACACCATGTATTCTTTGTACTATTTCAACTTTCATTTAAATAATAATAATAATAATAATAATAATAATAATAATAATAATAACAACCCGAAAGAAACATCATACACAGTAAGTTAATATTTATCAATAACTTCAAAATTAACCACAAAATGTTCTTATAAATGCTTCTTCTTTTACCACAACTTTACACACACACACAAGTAAAATAAAAATCATATAAGAACATTATTTTTTGTCTCCACCCACACGTTACCACCCATTGTTCTACTGCCTTTAGTAAAACCAGAATCATTATATATGGAAACTAAAATCCTCGCTTTGACTTGTATTAATTAAAATATAATGATTTAAAACAGTATTACCCCCCCCCGCTACCACATCATACACGAGAACATAATCATTATACAGTATCTACCTATAATTAACCTGTAATTTACCTGGTGATTAAAAAATTATATCCCCGGGAGTAAAAAAAAAATATGTATCATTCATAGTTGTGTTTATGAAAAGGTGTGTTGACAGGTGAGGATGACTCAACAGATAACATTGAACTGGAAACACGATTTTTTTTTAGCTTCATAATTAAAAAAATAATTACTTTTTGAGACCAAATTACGTCGGTGTGTGTAGAGTGATTCCTAACTGAGGGGGGAAAGGGGGGAATAAGGGGGAATAAGGGGGTTAGGGGAGTGGGTAAGGGAGAGAGGAAATTGGGATCGAACCAATGAGCATTTAGGAGAAGAAGTGAGTTTTGTGTCCCCTAGGCCACCGCACCCTTACACTAACGTTACGCCAAATGGATTTAGGTTAGGTTAGGGTTAGGTTAGCATTCGGGAAGGTGGTTAGGTTAGGTGAAATATCCTGCGGGGGGTCGACTTCTAATACAAAAAAAACCTTGCCAACTACAATCCCTAAAAAAAATCTTTATGACAGTGACCACAAACCCGCAGTCAACATCTTTACTGTGACACTCGACACCCCAGCTTGTGGTTCCTCCGTCCTCGCCACCACCAGGTAATTCGACGCTTAGGTCTTCAGGAGTCGCGATTAAGACATACCGCAAAAAATGAGAATGAAAACAGATAGAAGTTTGTTTATATTTCACTCTCTTAACTGCTCGGTATTTACATAAATTTACATAATGTGTCTTGAGGTTGACGTAATGAGAAGAGTGATTAATTATTATTTAAACTAGGTGAAGAATATTGCACAGTTTAACCAGGTAAGTAAAGGCTTGTGTTAGGTTAGTCTCTGGCGAGTTGTTGGTGTCAAGAACAGTGTCATACAGCCGCTGTAATGTCTCCTCAGTGTATGCATCAGTTTGTCGAGCTCCATGATTTTTTTTTGTGTAATTTGTAATATAAACTAAATCCAACCTAATGTTACCTTATAAAAATAAAATGTTTTACCTGTACAAAGTCACATGAAACACAACAATAATTACTAAACATTGTAAATCATATTAACTTTTTACTAACAAGAACAAAGACAACCAAGACCTACCTGACGAAGAGTTGAGGAGGCCGTCGTCACCGTGGTCAGGGTACTCCCCCAGCAGAAGTGTACGGCTCGGCATCTCACTGTTTTGTTTCTCGCTCTCCTGATTATCCGTTTGTGTTCGGATGAGATCACTGTTGTTCTCACACTCACTCCTCACCCTCCTATCAAACGAGGAGTCATCTGTGGTTATGTCTGTCCTGAGAGTTTGCTGAGGGGAAGTCTCCTTGTCGCCGTGACGTGTGGGTGTGTGGATGTCGGGTTCCGGCCCCACAATATCCTGGCCACACTTACCCGAGCACACTAAACCCATCTCAGGAACTGCACCACCGGAGACGAGGCCACTACCGTCATCTGCTCGACCTCACACTCTCAGGACCCCACGGATACCTCTCCTCGTACCTCCGTCTCCACTGACCTCACTAACAACACCATCTCATCCATTGTTTTCCTCGCAACCTTTGATACTGTTCAGATATTTCTATTTAATTGTCCTCTTTTTTTAAGCTGGAATTATATAAATGTGTGAATACTTTACCAACACAGGGTACAGGAGCACTTGGAGACAGGTACATTCCCCATCAGAATTTTCTTTAGTTCAGTGTTTCTCAGTATACAGGTGGACTTTACATCATCCTGTAGGGCAAACTTCACGATGTTATAAAAAAAAAGTCATTCATAAAAAAAAAAATAGCCTTCACTCCCCTCACCCCGTTCACGTTAAATGAATGTCAATAGAAATACAAAAAAACTGCAGTGGAATGAAAAAAAAATATGGCTTCAAGAGAATAAGTGTGTGAGGATATTAAGTCGAGTGTTTGTACATGATTATTACCTAAGGTCCTCGACACACACACACACACACTGACAACACAGAGAGAGTTCACCTGCTATGTACACCTCTCTAAGCTGGTAAAATACACTCTCCAGCGTCTAGTGTGTGAGAGACGGACTGGACACACAGGACTCCTCAATCACTGAATAAGACAAACGACTCGACTCCCCTGATAAAAGATAGTGCAGATTTCAAAGATATAACGGGGCCATATGACAGTAGTGAATTACCTGATGATTAGACACCCCAGTTTATTATACCTGATAACTAAACACCCCAATATAACCTAACCACATCCTCCCTAAATAGACAATTCAAAACGTCACTGTTACACACTCACTCACTCACTCACTGACAGAGAAGAATTATTTTTATTTTTACTGCCGCCTGGAGCATCGTTTGTACCAGCTTGTCCTTACTAGTTATTAAAGAAGGGAAAAGCTGCTCTGGCTTCGGTAAAAATTGGGTCTTATGATTTTTTTTTTTTCATTTACTGGGCACCCTCCTACATCCTTGTGTAAGGTGAAGCGTAGAAGCGTTTAAAGCGCCCAACAGGAAGCATGTTAAGTTCAGGCTTGCCTTTATGTCTCATGAGTTAAGGGCGTAGAAGCCTGAAGAGTCAGTGGTTTTTATGTCATCAAGTTATTGGAAGCTCCAACAACTTTCCCTGAATACGAATTCGCAACTTCCGACTTACAACAGGTACCTATTTTTACTGCTAGGTGAACAGGGACTAATGGGGGCTAGGAAGTATGTCCAAACAACTTCCACCGGCCCGGGAATCGAACCCGTGTCATCTCGCTTGCGAGGCAAGAACGGTACCGCTTCTACCACCGATCCCCCCGATTTAGGTTCGGGTGTATTTAACACCTCGAGCCTGACACAAGGGTCACCTCCTCCTCCGTTTTCCTTCCTTCTCTCCTTCTCCCCTTCCCCCCAGTGTAAACCTCCCCTTCTCCTTCCCTTCCTCCCCCTCTCCAGTGTAAACCTTCCCTTCTTCCTCTCCTTCCCTTCCTCCTCCTCCTCAACGTCACATACACAACAACCCTCCCCCTCCCACCCAAAGGACTCCTCCTCCTCCTCCTCCTCCATCAGTATACACGCCAGGTTCCCTCCACCAGCCAGCACAAGTCAACAAAGGTAAGCCCACATCTCTCTCTCTCTCTCTCTCTCGTGTAGTAGATCAAAACAAACAAACCACTCAAAGGTGAAAGAGGGAAGCACCGTTTCCCGCCTCTATACAGGAACCCCCGGCCGCTGCAATAGTAAGAGACGCCACATACAAGAACTCTACTGGTACAAGGTTATCGATAGTAAGATTTGATTCAATAGATGATTTTTTTCGAGGGGGCGTTGGGGGAGTGGTGGGGGGTTAGAGTTATATACGCGGTTTTAATGGTTTGGGTGAGGTTAGGTTTGTAATTTCACCCCCACCCCCCCATCCTCCCTCCTTCCTCCTCCCACCCCTCACCGCGTTGTGTAATTAATTTTTCATTTTCTTTGTGTGATTTATTTTTCATCTAGTCATTTAGTTATTTAGTTATATTTTTGGGGGGGACTATTTTTTTTTTTGGGGGGGGGGAAGGGTTCCTCTTCCCTTCTCTAATTATCTCCTTTTTCTCTCCCACTTCTTTCTTCTTCATGTATCAGTTCACTACATTATAACCGGGAAATACCTGAGCCACAAAGATCTAAGAGTTCCACGATATAGGCCTCTAATTACATAAGAAACACATAAAAGAACCTATATTAAATCTTTACCATTCAGAAAAAAACGAAAAGAATAATAAAAAAAAAACTTAGGATTCTTAAGTTCAAATGATCGTCTTTTGTTTTAGTGGTTCAATAGACGCCATAACCCCCTCCGCACAACCTGACAGAAACAAAGGCGCATCAAATTTCAAGTATTTATAAACCCTTACGGCGGGTGTGTGTTATGGTGAACCGGGCAGCATTTTTACTCCTGTGTGTCAGTATACTTCAACCATAATTCATAACTCAGTCTTCTTTAGTTTAGGTAAATATGTGTATGTGTGTGAATATACATATGTGTGTGTATCTATATATATTTGTATTTACATAATTGTCACAGACTTAATTTTTTTACCTCTTGTGGTGACTACGTACATGTGGCTGCGTTGCAATTCTAAACTTATGAATGAATGAGTAGTAGTAGTAGTAGTAGTGAGTCTACTCAACCCGATAATGTAGTACTAATAAATGCTGCTCCCTCAGTAGCAGGTGTCCACGAGGAGAATGAGAGACAGCCGCCTCAGTGGAATGGCATGTCGATGGAAAATGCAGGCGTATGGGTCAAAGAAACCTACTCAGAAATTGTCAAGTGGTCGCCCGCTAACTTATTTGAACCACCCAAGTGTGCGGCCACCAAAGAAATGATTCGGGAGATGACTCACTTCATGACTGATTACACTCAGGACCGCTTCCTCGCCCCCCTAGCTCTTCAAATACTGCAATAATACCACATCTATTTTGTCAGAGGACACACACAAAGGCTAAGCACAAAGAAAATGTGGCAGCAATGAAGAGAAGGTTGACAATGTGGCAGACTGGGGCCCTAGATGATCTCCTATGTGAAGCAAGAACACTGCAGGAGAGACTAAAATCTACGGGTGACGGAAAGCAAAACACCGATGACGTGGCAAGAAAATTTGGAAACAAAATGCGTGTGGGAAAAGTGTCTCTCGCGGTAAGATCTCTCACACATGAATCCTCCGGTGGAGTGATGCCAATAAACAGAGCGACATTAAAACTATTGAAAGAGAAACATCCCCCTGCAAGCGAAGATGAAGGCATCAGGCTCCAGGGTGCCTATATCCCACCAAACGCTGTCCTGTTCGAGAAAATAACAGGAGAGATGGTGTGGAAAAAGGCACTGAAGACTCGAGGCGGAGCCGGCCCTTCAGGTCTGGATGCAAACGGTTGGAGAGTCATCCTCAGCACAAACAAGTTTGGCCCTGTAGCAAGCGATCTCTGCACTGCCATTGCCACCCTTGCAAGAAAGCTTGCATCCTCTTGCTGCCATCACCTCCAGGCTCTGACGGCCTGCCGCCTTATTCCTCTGGAAAAGAAACCAGGATGTAGACCTATAGGGGTGGGGGAAGTGCTGAGGCGGATCATCGGAAAGTGTATAATGGAGGTGGTAAAGGATGATGTCAGGGCAGCAGCAGGGAACCTACAAGTGTGTGCTGGCCACCAGGCTGGAGGGGAGGCGGCCATTCACGCCATGAGATTGATATTTGAGCAGCGTGAATGTGAGGCCGTTCTCCTGGTGGATGCTTCAAACGCATTCAACATACTTAACCGCAAGGCGGCACTGCACAACATCAAGATCAAGTGTCCTAGCTTTGCTATGTATGTTGAAAATTCGTACAGGAATCCTTCAGACCTCTACGTAGTAAACAACAAGGCTCTACGAGGTGATACCATCCTACAGTCGACCGAGGGAACAACACAGGGGGACCCCGTTGCAATGGCAATGTATGCAATAGGCCTATCAGTGCTCCAACAAGAAATAAAGTATGAAACAACTGGGGTCAAACAAGTGGCATATGCTGATGACCTCACAGGAGCAGGAAAAGTGGAGGACATCAAAAAGTGGTGGGACCTGGTAACATCGCGAGGTCCACAAATAGGGTACCACCCAAACGCCAGCAAATCCTTCCTCATCGTGAAGCCAGATCATTATGATCGGGCTGTGGAGGTTTTCGGCGAAAGTGAGGTCAAAATAACTAAGGACGGCCAAAGACATCTAGGCGCAGTAATTGGCACTACGGACTTCAAGACCCAGTACGTAGGGGGAAAGGTGAATGAGTGGGTTAGCGAAATCCATGCTCTATCGGAGATTGCTAACACAGAGCCACATGCGGCCTTTGCAGCATTCACACATGGAGTCAAGCATCGTTGGAACTACCTGATGCGTACCATCCCTGAGATCCGACCTCCTCCTCCACCCTTTGGAAGAAGCAATCAGTGTCAAGCTCATTCCCAAACTAGTGAAACACCACGACTTAACCCGAGCAGAAAGAACACTTCTTGCACTTCCACCAAGACTGGGAGGGATGGGACTAACTAATCCAGAGGAGATTGCTGACTCTGAACATCAAAATTCACTTAAGCTCACGGCAGCCCTCACTGACCACATAATCGCCCAGAATGCAACAGGGGAAGTGGACACCAGCGAAGTTAATAAGATCCGTAGGTCCATTACAACAGATCGGCAGCATTGCCAAAATGACATGTTGCAGCAACTATTGTTGCTGGTTCCAGAAAATTTGACAAAAAAAGTAGCTATAGCGCAGGAGGTGGGCGCCTCGAACTGGTAACTACGTTACCGATAAGGGCAAATGGTTTCAGCCTTAACAAACAAGAATTTACAGATGCCATTGCTCTAAGGTACGGTTGGCCAGTAGATGGTTTGCCCTCCCAATGCGTGTGTGGCTATTCCTATGATGGCGATCACGCCATGGTTTGCAAGAAGGGGGGCTTCATATGCATGAGGCATGACGAGGTAAGGGATCTCACAGCAAATATGTTGAAGGAAATCTGCCGGGACGTCATGGTAGAACCGACCCTCCTTCCACTGGATGGCGAGATCCTCCAACACAGGACCTCAAACACATCTAACGAAGCCCGTGTGGACGTCAGTGCTCGAGGATTCTGGACGCGGGGACAGCGAGCTTTCTTCGACATCAGGATTTTTGATCCCATGGCCGTTTGTCACCGTAACCTAGCTCTCGATGCTGCGCATAGGAGGAACGAGAACGACAAGAGAAGGGCATATGGGGAGAGAATTCAAAGTGTTGATCAAGGCAGCTTCACTCCTCTAGTGTTCACAACCTCTGGTGGGATGGGCCCAAGTGCAAGATGTTTCTACGCCAGACTCGCGGAGCTGATCTCCGAACAGAAGCAGCAGCCCAGAAGTTATGTCACAGCCTGGATGAGATGTCGACTGTCCTTCTCTCTCCTTCGGTCGGCTTTGCTCTGCCTCAGGGGAACGAGAGCTTCTGCCCCTACTCCGACAACTGCTGCAGATATCTATGAGGCTACAGTGAATGCCGCATGGATCTGCGGCTCAACTAATTTAACACAGATAGGATAGCTTCTTATGTATTAGGATATTTAATATTAAGGTAAATAAATGGTGGCGAAGGTGTGGCTATTGGGGGAGGCTGGAGGCCACGTTTAGTAGTAGTAGTAGTAGTAGTAGTAGTAGTAGTAGTAGTAGGAATCATCAGACCTTTATATAGTAAACAACAAGGCCCTAAGAGGTGATACCATCTTACAGTCAACCGAGGGAACAACACAGGGGGACCCTGTTGCAATGGCAATGTATGCAATAGGCCTATCAGTGCTCCAACAAGAAATAAAATTTGAAACAACTGGGGTCAAACAAGTGGCGTATGCTGATGACCTTACAGGAGCAGGAAAAGTGGAGGGCATCAAAAAGTGGTGGGACTTGGTAACATCGCGAGGTCCACAAATAGGGTACCACCCAAACGCCAGCAAGTCCTTCCTCATTGTGAAGCCAGAACATTATGAACGGGCAAAGGAGGTTTTTGGCGGAAGTGAGGTCAAAATAACTAAGGACGGCCAAAGACATCTCGGCGCAGTAATTGGCACTACGGACTTCAAGACCGAGTACGTAGCGGGGAAGGTGAATGAGTGGGTTAGTGAAATCCAAGCTCTGTCTGAGATTGCTAACACAAAGCCACATGCGGCTTTTGCTGCATTCACCCATGGAGTCGAGCGTCGTTGGAACTACCTGATGCGTACCATCCCTGATATTGGACCCCTCCTCCACCCTCTGGAAGAAGCTATCAGTGTCAAGTTCATTCCCAAATTAGTGAAACACACACGCTTAACCCCAGCAGAAAGAGCACTTCTTGCACTTCCATCAAGACTGGGAGGGATGGGACTAACCAATCCAGAGGAGATTGCAGCCACCGAACATCAAAATTCACTTAAGCTCACGGCAGCCCTCACGGACCACATAATAGCCCAGAACGCAACAGGGGAGGTCGATACCAGTGAAGTAAACGAGATTCGTAGGTCCATTACGACAGATCGACAGCACTGCCAAAATGATAAGTTGCAGCAACTGTTGCTGCAGGTTCCAGAAAATTTGAAAAAAAAAGTAGCTATAGCGCAGGAGGTGGGCGCCTCGAACTGGTTAACTACGTTACCGATAAGGGCAAATGGTTTCAGTCTTAACAAACAAAAATTTACAGATGCCATTGCTCTAAGGTACGGTCAGCCAGTAGAAGGTTTGCCCTCCCAATGCGTGTGTGGCTCTTCCTATGACGGCGATCACGCCATGGTGTGCAAGAAAGGGGGCTTCATATGCATGAGGCATGACGAAGTAAGGGACCTTACAGCAAATATGTTGAAGGAAATCTGCCGGGATGTCATGGTAGAACCGACCCTCCTTCCATTGGATGGTGAGATCTTCCAACATAGGACTTCAAACACATCTAACGAAGCCCGTGTTGACGTCAGTGCTCGAGGATTCTGGACGCGGGGACATCGAGCTTTCTTCGACATCAGGATTTTTTATTCCATGGCCGCATGTCACCGTAACCTAGCTCTCGATGCTGCACATAGGAGGAACGAGAACGACAAGATAAGGGCATATGGGGAGAGAATCCTAAACGTTGATCAAGGCAACTTCACTCCTCTAGTGTTCACAACCTCTGGTGGGATGGGACCAAGTGCAAGATGTTTCTACGCCAGACTCACGGAGGTGATCTCCGAACAGAAGCAGCAGCCCAGAAGTTATGTTACAGCCTGGATGAGATGTCGACTGTCTTTCTCTCTCCTTCGGTCGGCTTTGCTCTGCCTCAGGGGAACGAGAGCTTCTGCCCCAACTCCGACAACTGCTGCAGATATTGACTATGAGGCTACAGTCACTGAATGCCGCATAGATCTGCGGCTCAACTAACTCAACACTGATAGGATAGCTACTTATGTATTAGGATACTTAATATTAAGGTAATTAAATGGTGGCGAAGGTGTGGCTATTGGGGGAGGTTGGAGAACATGTTAAAAAAAAAAAAAAATAGTAGTAGTAGTAGTAGTAGTAGTAGCCATTATTAAGTGTATTTACAGGTGTGTGTGTAAGTGCCTGGAGGAGGAGGAGGGGGAAGAGAAGGAGAAAGGGGAAAGGGAGGAAGGGGTAGGGGAAAGGGAAGAGAAGGTATCACACGAAGGACTTGGGGGGTGAGTGCTTACAACCTCTTATTTCTATCCGCTAGAAAACCTTACAGGAAATCGATAACACACACACACACACACACACACACACACACACACACCATCGGCTTGGCTAGTGAACTGGTGAGAGCTGTCTGGCTTGACTTTCAAACTGATTGTATGCTTCGTCTTTAAAGCCACCCCACCCACCCTACACCACCCCACACCCACTACTCCACCCCACCACAGCACCCCACCCACCCCACCTACACCCACCCCACCCTCCCTCCACCGCACCCCATACCAACCCCCACCCTACAGCAGAATGGTGGGGATACACCTGTGGGAAGGGGATACACCTGTGGGGGTACACCTGTGGGGATACACTGTGGGGGATACACCTGTGGGGATACACCTGTGGGGGGATACACCTGTGGAAGGGAATACACCTGTGTAGTAGTAGGTAGATGTGGGATGAACTCTATTGGTCAAGAGGTCTGACTATAGCGAGGAGGGGCTGGTGTCAGGGGTGAGAGGGCTGGTGTCAGGGGTGAGTACTAGTGTCAGGGTGAGTACTAGTGTCAGGGTGAGTACTAGTGTCAGGGTGAGTACTAGTGTCAGTGAGTCTAGTGTCAGGGGTGAGTACTAGTGTCAGGTGAGTACTAGTGTCAGGTGAGTACTAGTGTACTAGTCAGGGTGAGTACTAGTGTCAGTGAATTACTAGTGTCAGGGTGAGTACTAGTGTCAGGATGAGTACTAGTGTCAGCAGTAAAGGCCGAGCCTCGTTATATTCATCATTATATAAATATTCACATCCATCATCACAGAGCCTCATTGAGTCATCTCCTCCTGTCTCCGTTATCACCTCCTGGCTAAGTACCTGTCCTTAGTGCCCCCCTGCCTGGCCAGTACCTGTCCAGTGCCCCCCACTGCCTGCCTGGCCAGTACCTGTCATAGTGCCCCCCACTGCCTGGCCAGTACCTGTCCCAAGTCCCCTCCCCTGCCTGGCCAGTACCTGTCCAGTGCCCCCTGCCTGGCCAGTACCTGTCCTTACCTGTCCTTAGCCCACCTCCTGCCTGGCCAGTACCTGTCTTAGTGCCCCCTGCCTGGCCCCCCTGCCTGCCTCCAGTACATCACCCCCCCTGCCTGGCCAGTACCTGTCCAGTGCCCCCCCTGCCTGGCCAGTACCTGTCCCAGAGCCCCCCTGGGCCTGCTGCACCTGTCCTTAGTGCCCTGCCTCATAGTGCCCCCCCTGCCTGGCCAGTACCTGTCCTTAGTGCCCCCCTGCCTGGCCCAGTGCCTGTCCTTAGTGCCCCCCCCTGCCTGGCCAGTACCTGTCCTTAGTGTGCCCCCCCTGCCTGCCTGCCTGCCAGTACCTGTCCCAGTGCCCCCCCTGCCTGGCCAGTACCCATCCCATGGTGCCCCCCCCTGCCTGGCCAGTACCTGTCCTTAGTGCCCCCCTGCCTGGCCAGTACCTGTCCTTAGTGCCTGCCTCCCCCCTCCAGTGCCCCCCCCTGTTATTGTTCCTGTTATTGTTCCTGATAATTTTATTTTTATTATTATTATTTTTTTTATTAGTATTGTTATTATTATTGTTTTGTTTTATTTTAGTGCTAGTATTACTGTCATTAGTAGTAGTAGTAGTAGTAGTAGTAGTAGTAATGTTATTATTATTATTGTTTTTAATGCTAACTTTAACCATATCTAACCTAACCTAACCTTACTTAACCTAAACTTACTTACCCTAACCATAACCTAACCTAACCCCCTCCCAGGTAGCGTTAGGGTGGTTAATCTTCAGGTAAAAATACCTGGGGGTGAATATACAGGTAATCTCATCAAGGTAATTGCTCAATAATCCCACGAGTATATATATATATAGGTTATGTCTTATCAGTCTATATTACAGTCAGTCATTTTACATAACGACCAGATGTTTAGTGTATTGGATGTGGCCTAATCTGACTTGAATTAACCTAACCTAACCTAAGCTAACCTAACCTAAGCTAACCTAACCTAAGCTAACTCCCCCCTCCCCTCCCAGGTAGCATTAGTGAGTTTAATCAGGTGAAGAAAGATTACTTTAATTAGATTACCTGAAAATTAACCCACCTCAGCTTATTTCACCTGATGATTAAACACCTTTACGTTACCTGTGGGAGGTTAGGTTAGGTTAGGTTAGGGTATTTAATAATCAGGTGAAATAAACTAGGTTACCTAATCTTCAGGTAAAACGTTTCTTTAAGACTCAAAATACAGTACAGATACAGTCGGTTAGCGTTAACTATTCTCTACTGTAATATGTTCTCATTATGTATCTGACTGTAAGGTATTTTAATGACTGAGTGTAATAGAATCCTGGGGTGGAGTATAATTAGTCATGGAGTATAATTGTCTCATTATCAGTCTCTAAGTGGACACCGTTAAGTTACTGTGGAGTGGGTGGGAGATGGGGTGGGGGATGGGTGGGTGGGTGTTGGATGGGTGGGTGTTGGGGTGGGTAAGTGGGTGGTGGTGAGTGGGTGTTGAGGTGGGTAAGTGGGTGGTGGGCGGGTGCGTGTTGAGGTGGGTAAGTGGGTAAGTGGGTGGTGGGTGGGTGGGTGGTGGTGGGGGGGGGGCGGTTACACACTCATAATATAATAATTACCAACTGTGTCAAAGGCTTCCATCCTTAATTAAATCCAGCAACACGTTTAATTACTCATGAGGTTATATAATGGTCAAGAAATCTTACTTTCAATTTTCTGCATATTAAAAAAATATAAAATAAAACGTAAAATACCAAAAAAAAATAAAAATAAAAATTTCCTTAATGACCCACAAATACTCACATACATATCAAAATATTTACTTGCACGCACACACACACACACACACACCTCACTCATATACACCATCTGTGAGGGAATTTCTACACCACGTCAAGTCCCTCATAACACCATCTGTGAGGGAATTACTACACCACGTGAGGCCCCTCATAACACCATCAGCGAGGGAATTACTACACCACGTGAGGTCCCTCATAACACCATCTGTGAGGGAATTACTACACCACGCCAGGTCCCTCATAACACCATCTGCGAGGGAATTACTACACCACGCCAGGTCCCTCATAACACCATCTGAGGGAACTACTACACCACGTGAGTTCCTCCTAACACCATCTGGGAGGGAGTTACTACACTACGAGTTTGCTGTTCAACACCTACATTAATCTCTATGTTCACTGTATGTTCCTTTACCTTTCTCTAATGAAGGCTTTTGTTAAACCACCAATGTAAGTAATAAGTCATTTATGTCCAATGTATATTTTCAGCCTTCGGGCTGCAGAATTTTTTCAATAAACCGTTAATTATTATTATTATTATTATTTTATTACACACACACACACACACACACACACACACACACACACACCTTCAAAAAAAATCCATACCAATAAATTCATCACTTCAAGCCGAAACAAAAAATCCGACTTATTATTATAACCCAAACAAAAAATCACCCACTCGTAAGTAAAGATTCCGCCACTAAACTCTACTTAAGTTTATAGAACTCTCACACAAACGTTCACTTATACACAAACTTCAATAAACTTTACCCCAAACTTCACTTCAAACTGAAATATTCTCCCAGGAAGACATTCACTTCTAAACTGACAACACATTTTAGGTAACATTCCATCAGCTTGGAGGAAGATTGGGTGTTTCTTCACTCTCTCTACCTCATTATCTCACCTATATTGGAGGAACAGCACCTGCCCCCCCCCTCCTCACACACACACACACTCACACTCCCAACACACCCCTCCCACGCCCACGCCCACACACCCCAACCCTCCCTAACTCTGACAGCAAAAAATCCCACCGACGGTTCATGGACGATATTGGATAGAAATTTCCCATCGGCCGAATTATGCCAGACAATTTTATCGCTGGAATAAAATCGCTTTATTAGGTTGGGTTAGGTTTGGTTAGGTTAGGTTAAATGACGTCAATACTGCAAGCGAGAGAGAGAGAGAGAGAGAGAGAGAGAGAGACACACACACACAGACACACACATAGGCAGTACAGCAAAACATAACACGATACATGTAATTAAAACAGGAAATGGTGGTTTTAACGTGATATAAATGCAGAGAAGACTTCATATAAGTCACCACATGATAACCGGCGGAGTTCAACATGACGCTAAGACCAACATGTCATTAAGACCAACATGACGCTAAGACCAACATGACGCTAAGACCAACATGGCACTAAGACCAACATGGCACAGGCAGTTACTATGTGTACACTGTCGGGTATAAACATGAAAGGGTTAAATGCCTAGACATGTGGATCTAACTAGCACCACGGACACGCTACGGACACCACACGGACACTACACGGACACGCTACGGACACGCTACGGACACCACACGGACACGCTACGGACACCACACGGACACCACACGGACACGCTACGGACACCACACGGACACGGACGAAGTTGTGATGGCAAGGACCCCCCAAGAGTAAGATCCTTCGAACAAATTCAGGATATAACAATAATAATGATAATGACAATAATAATAATAATAATAATAATAATAATAATAATAATAATAAGAAGAAGAAGAATAGCAACAAAAACAATAATAACAACAACAACATTAACAATAACAACAACAACAACAATATCAATAATAAAAAACATATGACAAATCTAATAAAAAAAAATCACCTTTACTCGACAAATCTTGGAAAAAAATAATGGAGGCACCAGTAAATATATATATATACAATACTTTCCCAACTTCAAAACTTCTACAAAAAAGATCAAATTGAAAGAAACCCAATAATCAAAAGTTCTCTTTCCCTCAATACCTCGCGAGTATTGAGAGGCCCTACACGGTTCATTCAGTGTGTCCTGTGATCTGTGAATGTCCGTCTTTGATGCCATTGTTCCATTTTGCTGTTTTACGCTATTTCTTTCCGCCTCACATATCCCCAATACGTCAAACCACATTTCTTAAAAATATAGGACTAGGCGTGTCTTTGCCTCGTGGGTGGGGGTGGGGGTGGGTAGGTGAGGGGGATGGGGTGGGGTAGGTAGTGGGGGGATGGTGGTGGTGGTGGTGGTTTTGCGGGGGAAGGATGGTGATAGTGATATGTGACCGGGTAAGATGGTGGTGGTGTTTGGGGGATGATGACGATTGATGATGATTGATGGTGATGATGGTGATGTTTTGGAAGCAATGACTCACTGGAGGATCACGTTAAGCCCTTGAGCTACACCTAGAACTTGACCTTCATGGAGGCAGATACTTGAGCCTTCAGTTTAGCTTGAAGGTCGTGGGGGAGGGGTGTGGTCGTGAGAAGGTAGTGTGTAGTCGTAGGAAGAGGATGTGGTCATGGGAAGGTAGTTTGTAGTCGTAGGAAGAGGATGTGGTCATGGGAAGGTAGTGTGTAGTCGTAGGAAGAGGATGTGGTCATGGGAAGGTAGTTTGTAGTCGTAGGAAGAGGATGTGGTCATGGGAAGGTAGTGTGTAGTCGTAGGAAGAGGATGTGGTCATGGGAAGGTAGTGTGTAGTCGTAGGAAGAGGATGTGGTCATGGGAAGGTAGTGTGTAGTCGTAGGAAGAGGATGTGGTCATGGGAAGGTAGTTTGTAGTCGTAGGAAGAGGATGTGGTCATGGGAAGGTAGTGTGTAGTCGTAGGAAGGGGATGTGGTCATGGGAAGGTAGCATGTAGTCGTAGGAAGAGGATGTGGTCATGGGAAGGTAGTGTGTAGTCGTAGGAAGAGGATGTGGTCATGGGAAGGTAGTCGTAGGAAGAGGATGTGGTCATGGGAAGGTAGTGTGTAGTCGGGAAGAGGATGTGGTCATGGGAAGAGGAGGAAGAGGATGTGGTCATGGGAAGGTAGTGTGTAGTCGTAGGAAGAGGATGTGGTCATGGGAAGGTAGTTTGTAGTCGTAGGAAGAGGATGTGGTCATGGGAAGGTAGTGTGTAGTCGTAGGAAGAGGATGTGGTCATGGGAAGGTAGTTTGTAGTCGTAGGAAGAGGGTGTGGTCGTGAGAAGGTAGTGTGTAGTGGTAGACAGGCGACCATATCTATATTTTCACATTCTGAGTTACAACGATTCACCGACAACTTTACCCAGACAAAACACATCAGGGTCTCTCGCTCTCTCTTACACACACACACACACACACACACACACACACATCTACACGCAACACAAAATAAAACACACGCTAGCACAAGCATTCAGCGGTCTCAACAAGCCTTTCCTCTCACCACCCTAAAATATCACGCTTACAGAGGCTACACCAGATCACCAGTTGTTTTTTTATTTTTATTTTTTTGTTCATCCTTCACTGACGCCCTTTAGTCTTTAAGCGCGGCGTCTACCTGGTGAGGTAAACCTTTCCCTCACAACACCGGATCCCTCCCTCTCCCCCCTCACTTCCCTCCCTCTACCCCCCCCCCCTCCCCCTTCCCTCCACCTGTTGTGAATAATGAATTTACTCAGGTGTTTAAGAAGGTTTCGTATGAAGTAAATTTCTCCTTTAGTAAAGATGTAATAATGCCGTTTACTGGTTAGGTTAGGTTGGGTTAGGTTTGGTTAGGTTAGGTTAGGTTAGCTTAGGTTAGGGAACTGGATAAAAAAATCGCAAAAACGTAGCATTCGAAAATAGGACCAGAATTACATTACAACTCTGCCTTTACTGGTTAGGTTCAATATAACACCATTTACGGGGAAAAACCAAGAGATTAATAATGTACAGTAATTTTTTCCTGTTTAAATAATATACTTATTTACTTTACAGTCTCACGTTATAATTACCAATACTCTTTTTATTATATATTAACGTGTTTTGGCGTAAGATTCTACAAGTGAATTCTATATTTACACTTACGAGGAATATTTATCGTAAGAATCTTTTGTGGAGGGACAGGCAGTGTCGGCGGATCAAAACCTAAGAGTTCTGAAGCCTCTGGTTGGCGCTCACATCCCTCAGGGGATGGCGTCGCCCTCCCCGTCAGGATTACTGAACACTTCCACCACCGCCGACCTGTTTACTGCTCCTCCCTCCTGCTGTGGTGGTGTTGGCGGTGGTGGTGTGGTGTAACTAACCATATCATTATTGTGGTGTCCTGTACTACCTTAACATTACATTAGATAAATTATGACAGATAAATACCAGTTAAATACTATATTGTCATTCGTAGTTGTGTATGAAGGTTACTGTTGCTATGAACCAGACACACACACACACACACACACACACACACTGGACCCCGGGCGCTTATACTTCAAGACGGACATGAAGACATCAACAAGAGAAAGGAAACGAGAAGAGAAGAGAAGAGAAGAGATAGTGAAGCTGAGAGAGGTATGAGATAGAGACGGTCATGGTAAAAGGTGGCATAGGAGGAGAGAGAAGGGGGGATGAGGGTGGGAATTATTGGCTTGGAAGAAGGAAAGACATTCAAGACCCAGTGGTGTGTAAGACTGACTAACTGGACAGGCAGATCGTCAGAGTGGTTTTGTGGGGGGAACACATCTTGCTCTTGGTGTGTGTTGTTGGGAGGGTGTTGGTATGTGTTGGGAGGGTGTTGGTATGTGTTGGGAGGGTGTTGGTGTGTGTTGCTTGGGAGGAGGGTGTTGGTGTGTGTTGCTCGGGTGCAGTGTGGGGCAATGGGAGGGGAGGGAAAGGTTGCTGGTGTGTTGCTGTGGAAGAGGAAGACTAGAGTAGAGTACATTAGGTTGAGACAGCAATAGCGAGAAGGATAAAAAGAGTGTTTGTGTTGTTCCATACCGAGATAGAATTTAAAACAACAAACACCAAGTCGAAATTTCATTGTAAGTTCAGTAGTAAAACAAAACAATGTTCAATAACGATGTGTACTGTACCTGCAGGCCAATATTGTTACCAAACCGACCGAATATTTATTGACTAAACAAAGAGAATGTGGATATAACCTTACATGAAATATTTGTAACAACACAGAAAGGAATCATGATACGGTTGTAAATTGGACACACTAGTACACTGACCCGGCATGTGCTGATGGAGGAAAAGGATGAAAATAAAATATACTGACGACCAAACACCGATAATAACATTCGTCGATTTATTCGTAAATGCAAAAAACAATTATTATATTAAACATTAACATTCCAAACAAAAATTTAACAGAGATAAACTTTTTTTTTTTGATAATGTATTAAAAAATTCATAAATGCTTTGACGATATAGGGAGTTCCATCTCTCATAATATTGATTTGGTGATAAACTAGAGTAAATATTGACCTTGTTACGTGTTTAAAGACCTTAGTTATCGACCTACAGTAATAATTTTGTCGCCTCTGGGAGAAGGTCCTGCTTATCCCTTGGGCTTCTGTACATAATTAATACATATGTCATTGTAATTTCCCTATTAGGTTTATAAAGGGAATTGTATATAGGGGAAAATAAGAGGCATAATAGAATCGGAATAAAGTGTTGCTCTCTCGTTAGTATCGACGCCATTGATTTTATAACACCATCTACCCACCACACCACAGCCCAGTACACCACAGGCATCACCATACCTACACCACACCCTACACCACAGCCTACCACCAAACTTACCCCATCTACACCACTCCACCACACAGTCTCTGCCACTATCATCACATCTTTTACTGCCAGGTTAATGAGTCAGCTGTGGTGATGGAGTTACCCCAATATCGCCAGACGTTCACTGGGAGGAAGGACACGGGGGAGGGGGGGGGGGTCATTATATCGTGCATTGTCTTGTGCCAGGAGGAGAGACCAACACAATAATAATAGTGGTGTTGTTGGCCAGTCACTAGTTGGCAGCTTTTGCTTTGATCTGAGACTTTGTAAAAAATATAATATAGTGAACAATGGTCAACAAGAGCGTCTTATCGTTTTGTTTTGTTTACTTAATATAAGAGGATTATTGAAAGAAAAGGACAAGTGTAAAGGCAAGGTAATTAATTTTGAATAATACTTTTGTTTTCAATACGAAGATAACTCATTTGAACATAACAATGATCATAACATTAACTCAGACATAATTATATGACTTTAGCGTTTCTGTGTGAAGATGTCAGGTCTGTCACTGCAGCGAGGCATGGGTCACATACAGGAGGCACCTCAAGGCACTTGAGTTAGCTGGGAAGACAAGAGAACGGATACCAGTATTCTTGCTGACACGAACTGTACAAGCATCGAGGCTACCATTACCCATGAACAACTACGTTGGACTGGCCATGTTACCCGCATGGAAGACAGTAGACTGCCAAAGCAGCTACTTTACAGTCACCTAATGAATGGTAAACGTAACGCTGGCGGACAATTGAAAAAATATAAGGATAGTCTGAAGACAAACCTGAAAACCTGTCAAGTCGACCCCTTCACCTGGGAGACGATTACTCCACACCGTAACGCTTGGAGGAGCACCACACGAAAAGGTGTCAATATTTTCGAGTTAGCTCGACTGCATAACGAGGCAAACAAGCGCCAACGCTGGAAACACGCTGCAGCCGCCCCTCCCGCACTAGATGTAGCCCTCCACATGTGCAACATCTGTGAACGACCCTGCCAGTCCCGTATCGGCCTCTGTAGTCACTTCAGAGATCATCAACGAAGGTGACATCCTTAATAACTTATATCATTGTATCATAGCTGGATGATAGTCATAATCGACTCCTAGTGACAGCAAAGTAGTAGTAGTAGTTAAAAAAAAAAAAAAAGTAGTAGTAGTAGTAGTGTGTGTGTGTGTGTGTGTACATATATAATTTTCTATACAGTTTGTATATCTTTTTTTTGGGGGGGGGGCGCTCTTTCACAGTAGATTAAGCCATGGCGAGAAGAAGAGGAGGCAACTGGCTTTTGTGGGCCGGTGTAGAGTGAGAGATGCAACCTTTGACTGTCCAAAATGCTCAGAGGCTGTTGAATACATTTTCACTGAGTCCATTCCACTCAGCCCCAGTGAAGAAGGATCGTCTGTGTGTGGAGGATAGTCTGGAGGGTCTCAGTGTGTGTGGGGGGTGGTGTGTCGTGTGTATGGTTGTGTCTGTAAGTGTCTATGAGTGTCAGTGAGTGCCTGTGTGAGTGTCTGTCAGTGTCTGTATGGTTTTAGTGAGTATAAAGTGTGGTGAGACGAGAAACACTGAAGATGTTATTAAAGACGAGATAAAACGCAATAATACTGAGAAAGAGAGAGAGAGTAGGAGCCGCGTTAACTTTCGCTCCATCTACACACACACACACACACACACACACACACATTATAAGCTGTAATTCCCTTAATGGACTTGCAAGAACTTCCACTAAACTACTAAGCATGACGAGCTGAGAAGACGGAAGCTGTCACGTTACCTAACCTAACCTAACCGATATCCTGTCACTATAATTACCCGAGCATTATATAACGTGTCCTGTACGTCTGTCCCTTTACCAACCCCTCAGTCGTTGAAAGTATACAATAGTCACGAGTGATATTGTACAAATTAGGAAGTTATATATACCTAAACTATGTTATGTTATAATTTCCACTAACTTGTTCTAACTATTCAAAAGATAAATAAACGTAAAGTTGTATCTACGTGCATAGCCTCGTATGTTCCAAGCCCTCCGCCGCCCGACACACAAATGTAAACAAAGAACCACAATTCCACGTCGTCAATCCAAACTCTTTAAAAAAAAATATCATATCCCGTATCTATATATTTCTCCACGTTTGTTCGTGCTAACTGTGGGTTACATTATAATTAGTCCTATACATTTGGGATTAGAGACCCTCCTATAGTAATAATTATATATTAGAGGACATCAATACTTCACAGATTAGTACTCCATTTGTCATAGAGCCAATTACTAGAGAGGACAGCGTCATCAATTAGCGTAGGTAAGTGAAGGAAGGTATTACGCTGTCATGTTATATAATGGAAGAGCTGCACTGAGGCATTTATCACACTGTAATGGGTCATTATTTAATCTAAAACCCATGGTGTTAATATCAAATGAATAAACAGTTAATAATATTATTCATTAGCGGTTTCTTGAGTAGCTGAGGTTTACACACATACACACACACACACACACACACATAATCATGACTATAGCTCCGGTAATGTCTTAACCCATTTGTTATATAAGTGATCTACCTCTTCCTCCTCCTCCTCCTCCTCTCCCTTCTCCCCTCCCTTCTTCCTCCACCTCTTCCTCTCTCTTCTTCCTCCACCTCCACCTCTTCCTCCTCCTCCTCTCTCTCCACTTCTCTCCCTCCCCTCCACCTCTTCCTCTCTCTTCCCTCCACCTCCACCTCTTCCTCCTCCTTCAAAGCACTCAAACTTCTCAATTAAACACCAAACAGCAGTCGAATCCTTTTTAAGTTTGGACTCAAGTTAAACAAAACTCCTTTCTGAATAACCTAACCTAACCCAACCCAACCTAACCTAACTAACCTAACTTAAATCAAAGCACACACATTGCAGAGTATTATTATTATTATTATTGTTGTTGTTGTTGTTGTTGTTGTTGTTGTTGTTGTTGTTTGTATTATTTTGCTTTCAATTCGTCTCTACATCCAGGTGTGTCTCTTGCTTTCCATCCTCTTTAAGAAACTAATTAACCCAAACTACATAACCCGTATTTACATACACCTGTTACCTGTACACCTGTAGCAGCTCCAGGTCACCATAATGATTGATGTTTTTATTTCACCAGTGCCAGCCTACAGGTCACCAACCTCACTCACCTGTCCGTAAATGTAATGAGTAGCCACACTGACATTTACACAGACAAGGGGGAATTTTTTTTACAGTAAGGGTGATATTTACACAGGGTGGGTGAGATTTTTTTTTTTTTTTTACAATCTGGGTGATATTTACACGGGGTAATATTTACACAGAATGATATTTTTTACATCCTGGGAGATATTTACACAACCCGAGACAAATTTACAGACATGACTTCTCCATTTCGTGTCTGTGTCCAACCATTAATTTTTTCCTCAGTCGAAACTCTCTTACTTCAGCTTTCGACAGTGATCCTAGTGACCTAACAGTGACCCCAGTGACCTAACAGTAACCCTAGTGACCTAACAGTGACCTAACAGTGACCCTAGTGACCTAACAGTGACCCTAGTGACCCAACGGTGACCCTAGTGACCTAACAGTGACCCTAGTGACCTAACAGTGACCCTAGTGACCCAACAGTGACCCTAGTGACCCAACAGTGACCCAACAGTGACCCTAGTGACCCAACAGTGACCCAACAGTGACCCTAGTGACCCAACAGTGACCCTAGTGACCTAACAGTGACCCTAGTGACCTAACAGTGACCCTAGTGACCCAACAGTGACCCCAGTGACCCAACAGTGACCCAAGTGATCTAGCAGTGAGGTTATTACAACGTCCATCACTTCTCACTGAGTCATAAACAAATTCCAGAGCTCATACAACAACAAATCCTCCCTTTTTTTTAATTTTCTTTTATTTATCCTTAAAAAGTCAAAGTTTAAAATATTATAAATAATAAAAAAAGGAAGAGAGAGAAGAGAAGGACTTATGCTTTTTTTAATGGTCAATATTCACTTCTTTTATCTACTTTTTTTAATCAATTTTTTATCGACTATTTTTCCTGATTTTTTTTTCCTTTTTTCTTTACGGTTACGAGTCAATCTTTCATTTCCTTCTCCCTGACTGTACAGGTATAAGCGACCCGATACTCTTCCACCCGTCCAACAAAGGATTCTAATTCCGTGCGCTAAATCCCTTGCCCACGTCCTAAGCCTTCTCCTTTTACTAAACGAAGGAGCCTCCAAGGATATATTTGCAGGAGCTTCCGTGGATATATTTGCAGGAGTTTCCGTGGATCTATTTTATTGATCGTAACCTCAGGACAATCATCAGTTTCCACGTTACTAAAAATTCTTAAAAAAAAAAAAAGTTCTTTGGCTCACATGAAGATTAGGCACCCAGAGAAATAAGTATATATGACGATTAAAGACCTTAATGCTAACTTTAATTTAACCTAACCTAACCTAACCTAACAGGGTAAAATTAGGGAGTGTAATCCTCAGGTGATATAAGCTGGGTGGCCTAATAGTACAGGTAAATCTGGTTTGTTTTTACACCTTTACCTGGGAACAAGAGTAGGTTTCTAATTTAAGGTAAGAGTCTTAGAGTAAATTAAATGTTATTCAGGTAGGGAACTTAGGTGTTGTAGCGTTAGTAAATCAGCTTAATGCAAGGATGAAAAATTTACTTAAAAAAAAATTCTAAATAACTCTTGAAAGATTTTTTTTTATAGCAGAAAAAAAAACGTGTTAAAAATTATAAGCAAAACAGAAACACAACAGGTATGGAAAATGACCCAACACAACAGGTATGGAAAATGACCCAACACAACAGGTATGGAAAATGACCCAACACAACAGGTATGGAAAATGACCCAACACAACAGGTATGGAAAATGACCCAACACAACAGGTATGGAAAATGACCCAACACAACAGGTATGGAAAATGACCCAACACAACAGGTATGGAAAATGACCCAACACAACAGGTATGGAAAATGACCCAACACAACAGGTATGGAATAAACACAACAGGTAAGAAACATAGTACTGTACAGGTATGTTATTTTGTTCACTAGACAGGTTTTCACAACAGGTGTGTCTCGTGAACAGTGCTATGAGTGAAGGAGACTCACACCAGAGGCTGCTATAGCGACGCATCCTGTACACTAAGGACACCTGGTAATAGATAACGTCATTGCTAAACTCACACGATGTAACAGTAATCTTCTCAACCTAACCTAACGTAATCTAACCTAACTATAACCTAACGTAGCCATAACCTAAACTAACACACCCATAAAATGTATTCGTTTGTCTTGTATAATTCATTAATCGGCCATAATGTCTCCTAAAAAATATATATATACACAATGCCATACAGATTTTCATGGTGTATTCTTGTATGATGGTCTGGTATACGTGAGAACAATGTTTCTTTTATAATACAAGTTTTCAGGCCATCTAGAGGCAAATCTGTTAAGCATTGTGTTTACATTTTCTGATACATTTTGTTTACATATTTCGATCATGTAAACAGTGACTCAGACTTAAAATAAAAATAATTTACTCTTTTCATGGATGGTTAATTTATTTTTTATCAGTATGTGAGGAAAAACTATATAATCAGAACAGTTTAGGTGACAAATAAGGAATGAAAATAAACTTAGAACTTAACTGTTTAAATAGCTAATACAATAGTTTATTTCAATTACTTCGTATTATCATTGGTACAGGAACTTACAGTAATGAAAATAATCTTTGTTACTTGTTTCAATGTATCTTAAACATGGGTAATAATTAAAATAAATCGAATAAAACAAATAAATCTGACTTAAATCAAAATAAATTACCAACCCTTGAAAAAAAAACATATCTTACTAAAAAAAAAAATTATAATAAATGTATTACGATTTTTTTCTTCACAGATTCATTGATAATTATAATCTAGTTTACCTGTAATAATTAAGCGTCGTGTTACACCACCCTGCTGTAATACGAGTCCCTACTGTAATGATGTATCGTTCGTTTGTGTAGCCAGTGGATAAAAGGGGTATTACAGGACATAATGGTTCTGTAATGCCTCCCTGTGTATTCTTCTATCAGTGGCTTTATTCTTTTGTTAATTTCATTCTTGTTGTGTTTTGTTGAGAATTCATTTATTTTATTGTTTCTTTTATATATTGCTTCTTAAATCTGTCTGTCTGTCTGTCTGTCTGTCTGTCTCGCACACACACACAGCAGGTAAGTCACAGCCAACACAGCAGGTGAGTCACAGCCAACACAGCAGGTGAGCCACAGCCAACACAGCAGGTGAGCCACAGCCAACACAGCAGGTGAGCCACAGCCAACACAGCAGGTGAGCCACAGCCAACACAGCAGGTGAGCCACAGCCAACACAGCAGGTGAGTCACAGCCAACACAGCAGGTGAGTCACAGCCAACACAGCAGGTGGTCAGCAGCAGGTGAGCCACAGCCAACACAGCAGGTGAGCCACACAGCCAGCAGGTGAGTCACAGCCAACACAGCAGGTGAGTCACAGCCAACACAGCAGGTGAGCCACAGCCAACACAGCAGGTGAGCCACAGCCAACACAGCAGGTGGTCACAGCCAACACAGCAGGTGAGCCACAGCCAACACAGCAGGTGAGCCCACAGCCAACACAGCAGGTGAGCCACAGCCAACACAGCAGGTGAGTCACAGCCAACACAGCAGGGTGAGCCACAGCCAACACAGCAGGTGAGCCACAACCAACACAGCAGGTGAGTCACAGCCAACACAGCAGGTGAGTCACAGCCAACACAGCAGGTGAGCCAGAGAGCCACAGTTCCGGGTCTAGGAGTGGTGGCGATGGGGCCCTTGTCGTCACACCAACATATATATTAATAACTTTTGACCTGTGTGCTGAGGTGTCGGGTGGATGAGTCCTCCACCTACAGAGAGAGAGAGAGAGAGAGAGAGAGAGAGAGAGAGAGACATGACACTCTGTCTCCATTATACACATATTCCATATACAATGACTACACCACTCCCCTCCCTTCCTCGCCCCACCCCGCCCCGCCCCGTCGCCCCGCCCGGCCACGCTGGGATTACCACATTAATACTCCTCTCTGAATTCAGATTCCCTGCGACAATAGTGCAAATGAAGTCCTTACAAATACAGGTGGTTTTATGAGGCGTAATACACTATCCCCTGACGTCATACACTATCCCCTGACGTCATACACTATCCCCTGACGTCATACAGTATTCCTTGACGTCATACACTATCCCCTGACGTCATACACTATCCCCGTGACGTCATACAGTATTCCGTCATACACTATCCCCTGACGTCATACACGTCATACACCCGTCATATCACGTATACACTATCATACACTTGACGTCATACACTATCCCCTGACCATACACCACCATCATCGAAGGTATACACAGACGACCAACGATGACTATCACCGGGACACACGAGGACCTAGTGTAATGATGACTGACGTCTAGTAATGACGTCACAAGATTCCCTAAGACGATGATTCTAAGCTTTATGAAGACTAAGCTGAGGAGAAAGCAAAAAATTATTCTTCGTTGGAAAAGCTTACCCGAGAAAGTGTTTTGAGGTGTGTGTGTGTGTGTGTGTGTGTGTGTGTGTGTGTGTGTGTGTGTTCCTACCCCCTCTACCACCGACACTGTCCAGGCCCTTGAAATATAATGGTACCGTATATCTCTGGTTGTCCGTCGGTAGGTATATTTGTTGCACCCAAGTGGCCTACTACAGTGAGCCAGACCCGTCCAACTACCAGACACCCCCATTAGTATACAACTCTTACCTACCTGCGTCTTAAGGCCCCTATAGAGATACCACCACCACCACCACAACCACTCTGGCTCTCTGGTTAACAGGTGCACCGAGAGAATGTTACCTGTGTTACCTGTGTTACCTGTGTTACCTGGATAAACCAAACATGATGCTTAATTCGTCTGGGAAAATGTGACTACTTATGAGTTTTTTGTTTATTGGTGGTGTCTCTCTCTCTCTCTCTCTCTCTCTCTTTCTCTCTCTCTCTCTCTCTCTCTCTCTCTCTCTCTCTTTGTCTGTGGCATTTAGAAACGCAAGTCTGGTTAGCCTCAGCGTCGAGAGAACTATGTAATGACGGCGTAAGAGAGAGACAGAGAGATGGGAGAGAGACAAAAGAAATGGAGAGACAAAAGAGAGGGAGAGACAAAAGAGGGGGAGAGACAAATGAGAGGGAGAGACAAATGAGAGGGAGAAATAAACGAGAGGGAGAAAAAAAGAGAGGGAAAAATAAAAGATAGAGAGAAACAAGAGAGAGAGAGAGGGAGAGAGAGAGAACAGAAACATCATTAAGTGGATTAGATTGATCCACATCAGTAAGTAGAGAGAATCCACTCCCATGCACTCTCTGTTAAGTGAAAAACTAAAGTAGAAGACTCCACACAACAACAACAACAACAACAACACTCCCCCACCCAAATATTTACAGTCACACTTATATAACAACTTAACACCTTTTTGACCACTTATAAAAAAATACTTCAACAATGTGACCCTGAACCAACGAAGGAATTAAGATTGTAGTAAGGGATATTTTTTCCGGGTTAAAGGCAATGCTATTATGGTATGCAATCGAGAGTACAAAGCTTGAGTCGGGAGGAGATATTATGCAAATGAGCAGCAATAACATATAGAAATGAATAGAAATCATCGTGTTGATGGTATCGGGTGGTGGAGGAGCGGATAACTGGCTCAATTCTCTCCCTCTCCGAGTCACGTTCGATCCCACCTTAAGTCAGATGTTAGGATATTGTTGTGCTGAGCCATCCGACCACACGCTTGTATTTTTTTTAATTAATCTTCATCGAATCTTTCTTTTCTAATTCAGGTTCGGATATTTACGCTCATATAAGGATTCGGGAGGTATTCAGCCCCAGGTAAACGAGGATACTAATTTACCTGAATATCTAATTAATTAGAGGGATGAGAGATTAATTACACTTTGCATCAATACACTGAGGTTTCAATCAAGTGCTTCCAGGTGATGTCAAGGTGTACAGATGACGCCAATGGTGTACAGGTGATGCCGATGGTGTACAGGTGATGCCGATGGTGTACAGGTGATGCCGATGGTGTACAGGTGATGCCAGGTGGTGTACAGGTGATGCCGATGGTGTACAGGTGATGCCGATGGTGTACAGGTGATGCCGATGGTGTACAGGTGATGCCGATGGTGTACAGGTGGTGTACAGGGTGATGCCGATGGTGTACAGGTGATGCCGATGGTGTGCCAGGTGGTGTACAGGTGATGCCGATGGTGTACGGTGATGCCGATGGTGTACAGGTGGTGTAGGTGATGCTGATGGTGTACAGGTGGTGTACAGGTGATGCCGATGGTGTACAGGTGTACAGGTGATGCCGATGGTGTACAGGTGGTGTACAGGTGATGCCGATGGTGTACAGGTGGTGTACAGGTGATGCCGATGGTGTACAGGTGATGCCGATGGTGTACAGGTGATGCCAACTTGTGTATCCTGAACTAGGACGCCTGGATTTACCTGTTCATTATTGTGAGGTGTAACAAACATTCTCTCTCTCTCTCTCTCTCTCTCTCTCTCTCTCTCTCTCTCTCTTAACAGGATAGTGAAGGTAATCAGTAATTCCCAGTAATACAAAACAAGGGGTTTTTGCGTCTCCATGGCAACAATGACGATAACAATGATAATGACAATAATGATGATGATAGAAAAACAAGAGACAATAGCAACAGAAAAACGTCAACAGAATAATAGAAAAACTTAAGTAATATAAAAAAACAAAAACAAAACATAAAGAACAGAAAAGAACAATAGAAGCAAGAGATAAAAAAAACAGAAACCTTTCCTATGGCAAATGAAGGTCAGGCCAGGTGTCAACAAGGTGTAGTTGTGTGTGTGTGTGTGTGTGTGTGTGTGTGTGTGTGTCCCATCTCTAATCATTGTAAGTACAGTGTAATCTGATAAACACACACACACACATACACACACACTTTTTTCACCCTTTACAAGTCTACGGCCAATAATTTAAGATTCAAGTTTCTATAAAAATCTACGGATTCTAATTGGTCTGTTTTACAAGATCAACCAAGAGTTATTTGTGACCGATAAACATTTTTTTTTTTTATATATATACTTTCTAATCCAACTGCGATGCTTTCTCCTATCTTGCTTTCTTCGTCTTTGAACTGTTGAGGGGAAGTATATAATGAAACTAATCCCCATAATCCGAAAGAAAATGTGAATGTCAATTACTCGTGGAAATTAAGGAAAAAATTTATACCAAACTCAACGACATGATGTGTGTTAGTTGTGTCGTAGGCGGTGGGACGATGTTTAATATTTATCTCAGACCATTAACAGCAGCAATTATTTTTGGAAGAGTCTTAACATAATTCTACTATGTACTGTATTAACTATGGAGTAAAAATACCCCAAAAATGATACAATTACTAGTTACGGGTTTATCTTTGTAACTATTGACAAGGTGAGGGAGTGAGGGGTTAAAAGTTCATCAACCACAGCCAAGATAAGACACCAATAAAGACATAAAAGGACGTAATGGTCGATGACAGCGCCTCTACCGACGTGAGGCCAAAGTTGCTCATCACAAAAAAAGGTTCATTATAAATCTGGATAGTGATCTCTCCTCCTTTAGCCTCCTCAGTCACCATTCATACATTAATACTAAGATCACCTCCCTGTAGGTCTCTCTCCCTTACACAAGACTATCTCCCTGTCTCTCCCTTACATCTCCCTTACACACTACACAGTTGATGCCCCTTAAGGTCAAGATGTGAAGCTGCTGCTGTATGTCACCTCCACCAACACCTCCTCGTCATAATAATAGAGAAGGTCGTCAGGTGTGTACATATTCCCTGACCTGACCACGACTCCAGATTCAACCACTGAGAGGAAAACGAGCCAAGTCCACGATCCATTCAGTAAGTCCAAGATCCTTTCAATAAGTCCAAGATCCTTTCCCGTAATGTAACTTCAATGTCTCTCAGGGTCGTTAATAACTTGTTCCATATATAAAGAGGAGGAACAAACTCTTAATATCTTTTCTAAAAGCCAAGGAGCTCTAGTGATCTCCATGGAAAATCCTCTTAACAAGCAGCCGCCATGAGGTAAGGGTCTTTTCATCAACAAGCTGTCTCAGTCTCATTCATCACGACGAACATGGAGGAAGAAGAGGAGGAGGAGGAGGAGGAAGAGGAGGAGGAAGAGGAGGAGGGGGAGGAGGAAGAGAAGGAGGAGGAGGAGGAGGAGGAAGAGAAGGAGGAGGAGGAGGAAGAGGAGGAGGATTTTTGACAAAGAGATGAACTTAAGACTGTGTTTTGACATCTGCTAGCAAGAGAGAGAGAGAGAGAGAGAGAGAGAGAGAGAGAGATGTTGGAGGATGTTCTTAACCTGAGGAAACATCTTGAAGGCTTAAATGAGGCAAACGAATGAGTTACAAATAAATAACGCCGTAAACATTTCTAACGTTTAAAAGCTCACTAATTAACCACATCATTAAGTAAATACGTCATTAATCTTGATAGTTAATGCCTTTAAATCACTTAAGATCGTTAATTAGTGTTTGTTTCAGCTGGTGTTCGTATGAGCTGATGAGCAAGCCGATGATTATATCTCTCTCTCTCTCTCTCTCTCTATCACCCGACTGAGTGTGTGCCAGTGAAGTATGAACCAGACCAAGTGTCATCAAAACCAGGAAGGATGTCAGTTATTATTACAATTGGTCTCTAATGAGCTACTGATGGCAAGTCTTCACGAGGGAAAATCATTGTTGATACAGTGATACATTAGTAATATCATCATTACTATTATCATTATCTTATCATTATAATTATTATCATTATCAATATTACTCATTAATTTTTGAGGCAACGATAAACAAAATATGACGTCACATAAATTTCAGCCAATCAAACACTCGTTACCAACTGATGTATACGAACCTAAAACTTTTTTCCCATAATATCAATTTCTGCATTGTTTTTGGGCCGCCATCTTTGTTTTGCAGCTTAAATCCGTAAACAATATGAAGACCTTTGTTCTATCTCTCCGGGAAAGGAATCCATAACTTGAAGCAGGGATGATGAGGTGTTTGTTCCGCCATAATAAGAAGACGCCCTACCCACCCCAGCAAGGAGAGTGTGAGGGGGTCTCTGTCACCACCAGTAGCCGCTATCTGCATATTCTCAGGTAATCTTCAGCTAGTCCGCCTCTCTCCTTATCTTGTGGTCAACCTACACCACAGCTCCTTCACCTGACTGACACTCATGAGCTGTCACCACTGAATTACTCGTACGGTACAGCCTTAAGAATAACATAATATTTCCCCCCCTCACATAAAAGTTTTTTTTTTCATTATAAGACAAAGATAAAACACACAAAGAACAGTTTTATTATTCTATCATAATTCTTTGAGCTCCATATCAAGTACTGTCCATCATCGTGGTTGTATTGCGTCACAAGATAGGTTAGGTTAGGTTTACTAGCGGTACCGAAAGAAATATATCCCTGGTAAGTCTCCCTCTCTCTCTCTCTCTCTCCGGATCTTGGTAGTTACACAAGCGAGGAGCTCAACTATCACTCCATCTAACTGCTGTACCATTTGAATACCCCGAACTGCTGACGGTGACATTCTCGTACTTAAGTTGAGATTCCTGAAGGTGTGTCTCGGTATTGTAAGCTTCTTCCTTCCCCCCACTTCCACCTCAACTCTTCCCTTCCCTCCATTCAGGTGATTAACTAAACCTACTCATACCAACTACCATCTCTAGTGACCACCAATATTAAGGGTCATTATTGAATTACACCTGGAGCTCCGTCGTTAGTAGGTTCCTCCCCTTCCCTCCCCGACCCCGAAGCCACACAGGTACACACACACATTGCACCTTAGTTTTGACTCCTACGGTAAACAAAGCCTCCCCAAAACACAGGGTTACTGCTTGGATTAATTACCTGTTAGTGGACTGGACTGGACTAAGTAACGTATTTATATTAAACCTAACTATTAAAACTTCCACTTTAAAATAAGGCGACTTTTTGTTCATCCTGTAAATGGTTTTTTTTTAACTCTTTTTCATAATGTCTGGCTTTTTTTTTCTAATAAGTAAAAATACATTGAGACTTATTTATGGTAGGAATAGATGTAATAAGAGACTGGGTAGATAGAGGACGATAAGCAAAGTGAAGCAGAAGGATAATAAGAAAAATAAAAAATCTGAGAGAAGATGAGAGAGAGAGAGAGAGAGAGAGAGAGAGAGAGAGAGACACTGGCTGGCTGAGAGCGGAAGCGGAGAAAACGAAGAACGTAAGACAAAACGAGAAAACTTACAAATTCAAACAACACCTGGCTTTCTGAAATACCACACCTGTGCCTACACTGCCCAGGTGTGTCAGTGGTATATCTCACAAGTCAATCACCATTAACCATTCCAGGTCTTAAGTTAGTTCTATCCAATCCACACCCACTAAAAGAGTACACACTGACGTCAACTCCATAAGCACTCTTGCATATACACCAGTACGTCTTGTTTACACCTCATCCATCAAGAGGGTGAACCATAGGGGTAGTGTGTGGTTATATAACATCACAGTCTTGGCAGGGAGGGAGAGAGGGGTGGGTCTTGTGTTATCACCGGAGTCAACTAATTTAACACTTAGGGTCTGCATAAACACGGAGAGAGAGGGGTTTGTGTGTCGGTCTGTAGCGCTATAAATACTGGCACCTGTCATAAGTTTAGTAACCCGAAAGATAAAACATCCTCTGATACACATCCTCCCTCCTTCACCTCACTCACTCACGTCTCCCTCCCTCACCTCACTCACTCACGTCTCCCTCCCTCCCTCACCTCACTCACTCACGTCTCCCTCCCTCACCTCACTCACTCACGTCTCCCTCCCTCACCTCACTCACTCACGTCTCCCTCCCTCACCTCACTCACTCACTCTCCGTCTCCTCCCTCACCTCACTCACTCACGTCTCTCGTCTCTCCTCACCTCACTCACTCACACGTCTCACGTCTCCCTCTCACCTCACTCACTCACGTCTCTCCTCACCGTCACGTCACCTCACTCACTCACGTCTCCCTCCCTCACCTCACTCACTCACGTCTCTCTCCCTCATCTACACGACCCTCCTCACACAGTCATCTCATACTCACGCCACCGAAGACTGACTGATACTCGAACGCAGCATCACTCATTAGTTCCTCCTACCTCCCTCTTCGCGTACTCACGGGGTAATTAGTAGAGAAAGTTGTCAAAGTCTCCATGAAGATCTCTCGTTTTCTGAAACTTTCTTCACAGCTCGGAAAGTTTCACCCCAACGCTAGACTAAAACAGATCTGAAAACAAATATATTTTTCTTCTTTTGGAGGTTCACTTTCCGTTTCACTACACACACACACAGACACACGCGATAAGTTTCACCTGTAAGTTTCAACTGTCTCTCACAAACAAGTCTTGAACATAGCCACTTGTTGACAAAAGATCCGTCCCCTCCTCTCCTTCACCCACTACTACAGGAGAGGCATTAATAAGTAGCTACTGGTTCTCCCTCCTGAAGGTGTGGTGGGCGAGGAGCGACTTGTTAGGAGGTGCTGAAGGCAAGGGGGGAGTGGGCGTGAGGCGAGGCTCGGGGGGCAGCTCACCTGTGCAGGCTACGACAGCGCCACCCAGTGTGTGTGATGGTGCTCTTCCCTGGGACCTCTGTACCTGCCCTACCTCACACACGCGCTCTCACTCTCTCTCACCTCTCTCTCACCTCTCTCTCACCCCTCTCTTCTCCCTCTCTCTCTCTTCCCTCTCTCTATAACTTATCTCCATCTCTCTCTCTCACACATACACGACATCCTTCCAATCTCCCTCTCAACTTCACTCCCATTCGTTAGTCTTTCTCCTTCTCCTCCTCTCCCTCTTCTTCTCACTCCTTCCCTCATCCTCCCCCTCTCTCTCTCCTTCAGTTCCCTACACTACCATACATCAGCACAGGTAATGCAGAGAAACACTGTGTCCATGTGGTTTACTGCTCGACAATGTCCTAAATACCTACACAATGTCCTCAATACCTACACAATATCTTTAATACCTACACTATGTCCTTAATACCTACACAAACTCCTTAATACGTACACAATATCCTTAATACCTACACAATATCCACAATACCTACACAATATCCTTAATACGTACACAATATCCACAATACCTACGCTTGAATGTACACAGATGGGTTACAATGGTCTTAATGGCAGTAAAAGACCCCCCCCTCCTCAAATCCCTCTTTGTGGTCCTAAGTCCCGGGTGTTCTGTCTTCGTCTTTTATGAGGGTCAGTTTTGCGTCTCAGGTTGTAGGTCGTTCACTGTATCTAGACTACTTGACAGTGTCTTGTTCGGGGTAATGAGTAGGCTATTGGCGTGGATGTAGGGTAGTTGGTGTGAGGAAGTTGGAGTGGGCGTGAGGTAGCTGGTGTGGGTGTATGTGTGTGTGTGTATGTGTGTGTGTGTGTGTGTATATGTGTATTTGTGTGTGTGTATATGTGTATTTGTGTGTGCGTGTGTATGTGTGCGTGTGTGTGTGTGTGTGCGAGGCGTAATAAGTAGATAACAGATTACAGACAGGACCTACGTAATTAATGACGTACTGTACAGGTAGACACAGAAAGGGGTTAGTGTAACACCTGACTGCCGCAGTGTCTACAGGGAGAGTGAGCGAGGAGTGGAACAGCTCCCACGGGTAATTTCTTTAAAAGTTTTCACCACAAACTTTCTGGCGAGGATTTTTATTTTTATTATACTTTTTTGTGTGTATTGTAAAAGCACTGTTAGTTTTCACCACAATAGACCTTTTTTTGTGCTTGGTGTCGTGTGCTTTCATTCCTCGGAGGTGAGATGACGTGCTGTGAAGGAATATATTTATGGAGACGAATTTGTTGAAAAGCTTTGTGTATAAGCTTCTTTTTTTTTTTTAGTAAGATGTGCTATTTGGTAGATTATCCCGTATGTGTTTTTTTCTATTGCAATAATGTTAATTTTGTCTATTAACTGAAGAATCTTAAGTCACTGATAATACAATATCCCACTATGACAAAAAAATTCCATAATAACAAAATATTCACCTAAACTCGAGTGACATTAGATATATTTCTCTAAATATCTTGATTAATTAACGATACTGAATTCCCAATATGACTAATTAACACTTCAAAATACACCTTTTAATGGGTAAACACACAGGACATTCTATACACTAATCAAACCCAACCAAACTGGATTTATTCCCGATCTTGAAATATTTCCTGAGTTTACAATAACGCGACTCTCTCCTACCATGGTTCATTAGCAACTGTAATCTGTTCATCATTCATCACACTCGACCTCGCCCAGGAATTTGACATATGGTTTTGTGATTGGATAATTATTTGTTTTCTAACTGGCCAATTACAAGCCAAGACGAGAGAAAGAGGGCGGGACTATTTGATATTTCTCATAAATAAAACAGATTGTATCTCCTGTGAGGGGTGGAGGTGAGGGGTGGAGGTGAGGGGTGACGATGGAGAACGTGTTGACATGACTAGAGGATCGTGACTAATACTGACATGACAGAGGGGCGTGACTGATGCAGATGAGACAAAAGGACATCAGCTACGAGGAAAGGTATTGTGACAGCTTCCCCCTCCCCCTGTTCCTGTCGTAGTGTCAGGTGGCTGTCTTGTTTATAAGGTATTAGAGGGAAGTAGTCATGCTAGCTATAAGGCTCCGGAACAGAGGAGTCTTCTTGTCTATAATGAGAGTCGAGGTGAAATGAGTTATGTCCACTGTAAATACTTTGAGAGAGAGAGAGAGAGAGAGAGAGAGAGAGAGAGAGATACAAAAAGAGAAAAAGTGAAAAAAGAAAACTAGAGAGAAACCGAAAGAAAGAGAAAAAGAAAGATAAAATTAGAGAGAAAACTAAAGAAAGAGAGAGAGAGAGAGACAGGTAATATGCTCTACGTCATTCTCTCCAGGTAATTTCCTCACTGACTCCATGTCAATCACTCACCCAAGATGAACTAATCTCACACACGTACACTTAATCCCCTGAGTACGATAACTTAACACCTAGAGTACAATAACTTAATCCCCTGAGTACGATAACTTAACACCTAGAGTACAATAACTTGACCCCTTGACTACGATGACTTAACACCTAGAGTACAATAACTTGATCCCTTGAGTACGATAACATAACACCTTGACTACGATGACTTAACACCTAGAGTACAATAACTTGACCCCTTGAGTACGATAACTTAACACCTACAGTACAATAACTTGACCCCTTGAGTACGATGACTTAACACCTAGAGTACAATAACTTGACCTCTTGAGTACGATGACTTAACACCTAGAGTACAATATCTACCTGGTACACTTTAAAGGCCGCAAGACGAAGGAATCAACATTATGGAGAGGAGGCGAAGCATTACCTAGGCTTTACCACTAATTAAATAAAGTCTCCTACTCATATGTGAAGGAAGACAATAACTTAAGAGGAATTGAATATGTTTACTATGTCACCATTTCTATTTTTTATCATAAATTGCCGTCAAGAATGCTATTGTTGTGTGTTTTTAATCATCCTGGTCCACGGAGAAATGTTTATCGAGTGAGTTTTTGTGATAAACATAATCTAGATATTCTAATAAAGTTCCGTATGTTATTTGGGAACGATATTCTTACAAAGACACAAATCAAACAATGATAAAATGTGAAGCAAAGGTACAATATGTTTTTCAGATATTTTGTTAATGGAACCTTTTCTTTCTACTTTGTTTTATATACGTTTGTGGACAATATTATTAATATGACACTTTAAGTAACATTATCTTTACAGCTACAACATAAGGGACTGAGATTATTATTATTATTATTGTCTATCTCAACGTGTTATTACGACAGACTTAACTCCAGCGATGGGTCGTCTCTCTATAAACTTGTTGCTACTGACTGACTGACTGACTGACTGACTGACTGGCTGGCTGACTGACTTTCTTGTGACCGGCTCAGTTGGCTTGTAATGTCAACACAAGTGTCATGATCCATCTGGCAATTGTAAGAGGCAGTGAAGAGGAACAGATGTGTGTGTGTGTGTGTGTGTGTGAGTGTGAGTGCTTATATTCACATAGCAACACAATCATACAATGACGTCATTATCCTAAACAAATATTCACATAATAATTCCCAAGACCCAAATCTCCAACTAGCATTAATTCCACATCATTAATAGCAATTATATTTGTCAAGGGATCACGTCCTATTAACTAGTCCCTGTAATACATGTATATAATTATTGGTGGCGTGAAATATAAACATCAGTGGAGAAATTTAACCTTCTTTTGGTAAGGTCACATTGATAGACCTAATATAAACTACTAGCTAGAAAAAATAGCAATGCATTCCTATTCTCCTTCTGTAAATTATCCAAACATTACATCAAGTTCTCATCTGATGCCAAAAAGTTCAAATTTTACTTAAGAAACAAGAAAATGGTAAAAAAAAAATCGTAAAGTTTAAGGGTAAAAAAAAATGGTGAGAAAAGCCTTGATTTACCTGGCTGACACACACACACACACACACACACACACACACACACACACGTAACAGGTGTGTAGGAGGAATACAGGTGATATGGTACACCTGTCGTCACGAGGTGTTGGGGAAAAACTAGGAGGAGGAGGAGGAGAGGAGAATAAGAACAGAAAGAAGAGGGGGAGAAGTAACAGAAGAGGACGAAAGAGGAAGAAGAGGAGATAAACCAGAAGAAAAGGAGGAAAAATCAGGAGAAAAGGACGGAGAAGCAGGAGAATCGGAAGAAGTAGCAGGAAAAGAAGAAGCAGAAGAGGGATATGAAGGTGGAGGAGGAGGAGGAGGAGGAAGTGTTACGGTAAGAGAGAGAGAGAGAGTGAGAGTGAGAGTGAGAGTGAGAGTGAGAGAGAGTAAAGGTAACCAGACTACCTCCCCCTTCCCTCCCGCAATCCAGGTGTCAACACGACCCTGCCATCGAAACTTTACTCGACCTGTCACCTCTCACCCGAACTACTGTAAATTTAGTGCAGCACGCGAGTCCTCTCCCTCCCAGGACTAACACACACTATCAAAATTCACATCTAAATTAAGATTCGTTTTGAATAAATAAAAGTTAATGCTGAGATAACGCTAAGATTAGGATCACCCCAAGTTTATTTCACCCTCATGGAAACCTAACCTAACCTATCCTAACCTGACCTGAACCCCAGTTACAGGTAGGAGAGAGAGAGAGAGAGAGAGAGGGGGTCCAGGATAAACCAGTGCTCATCGCTAAGATTATAACAGACGGGTATGATTGATGACTACACGACATGTACAGGTAGATCAGGTGTTAATGAGATTGATGACGGCCCTCATCAACACGCCTGACACTCTCACCTGTGACGGGGGGGAGGAGGTGGGGTGGGAGCAGGTGTCAGCTGGTTAACAGATGACATGACTAAGAACGATTACAGGAATTCAGGGGTAGAGCGACTTGTGTTTAGTAACTTGAAGTGTCATTGACGTATATGAAATTCCTTATTTAGCTCGATTTTTCTTTTTTTTTTTTAGAATTCCTGCATCAAGCCTGACTCACACCATGCTAACCTGACTCACCACGCCAACCTGACTCACCCATGCCAATCTGACTCACATACGCTAATCCCGACTCACATACAGACAAATTCACGCTAACGAAGTCTTGTCAAGGGAATTAAGAAAGAATGAAAGTCCTTAGAGTGTTTCAGATGGAGGTAAAGAAACTTAGGTTAGGTTAGGTTAGGTTAGGTACAGATGTCTATATACTTTGACCTTATTAGTAGTTCATTTACACAGTAATTATGACAGATTAAGAATTTAAAAGTTAACAAGATGTCTCAGTTATGAAGACACATAAAAAATTTTAACACAAATATTAAAATCCAAGTGTTTAGAGAAATTAACAATACTTATTTTTTTTATCTACAACACTTCGAACACCTCAATGAAACACGGAGGATGTGTGTGTGTGTGTGTGTGTGTGTGTGTGTGTGTGTGTGTGTGTGTGTGTGTGTGTGTGTGTGTGTGTGTGTGTGTGAACATTTACCCTGGAGGATTACTCTTCCCTGATTGGAACAAAAGAAAATCCAATCATTAACTCTCACAGGTCGCTAATCCACCTTCCTTCACCATGAACCGATTTCACCTTAACTCACCAAGATTGACATTCATGACCTCTTCTGCCCTGGGAGGAAGGAAGGGGGGGGGAGGGAGAAGAGGGGAGGAGAGGGAGAGGGGAGAGGGGAGAGTGGGAGGAGGAGGAGGAGGGCTGAATAACTTAACCCGAGCCATGTGCCCTGCCTAACTACAGAAAAATCCAATACGTGGGCAGGTAGATTAATCACCATTGATTACCTTAATATCAGCTAATTAACCTCCCCCCAAAAACTGACCCCCAACTAACGTCACCGCCTATACTACTACTCCCACCACCCCCACCCCCCCGCACCCCCACCCTCACCCCCAGCCCTCTCTCTCTCTCTCTCTCTCTAAAACCCATGTGACGTCATAGGCTTTAATACGGTACGCACTTCGCTTCGTTCTTGTTACCAAAACTGGACAAGTCTTTCACTGCATTGCCTTAACGAGTGAATTAATTAATGGAAATATTATCATTTTTCACATCTCAATCATCATCATCTTTTTTTTTTATATATCCTACGAAGCCTAAGCGGAGAGAGAGAGAGAGAGAGAGAGAGAGAGAGAGAGAGAGAGAGAGAGAGAGAGAGAGAGAGAGAGGGTTGACGTGTAGGTCAGGACTCATGATGAAATATTGACCCAGGATTGATCATTCTTCATGCCTCTCACTAACTCCCTAAATATAGAGACTTAATCAGTGGCAAGTCTCCATCTAGCATGCTACCAGGGCCCCTTTCCATACACACACACACACGTACGTTTATATAATATCTATAATACACACACTCTACTATTGTCTTTATGTGTACAAGACTTCATATACACATCACATACGACTATATTACGTACACATATATATGACGTACATTTATGCTATAGTGCCAACTTGACCTAACATATGTACAGTTGCGGACAAAATTCCCTGGACATTTGACATCACTTCACGAAGAGAATTGGGATGTTTAAGCATTTTCTCAGATTTTTCTCGGTATTCAGGATTTTGTTTTAAATTCTTTGTTTTTGATATAATAAAAAAGAAAAGAAAAAGAGTAATTACATAAAAAAAAACAATAATATATATGAGCCAGAAATAGGAGCCAGATATTAACAAGTGTTCAAGTAATTTTGCCCGTAACTGTATATGCGACACCACATACACGACGTATTTACATGACCATACATACATACAGAACTGACCTGACATGACCCTGCCTAGCCGATGACCCTAATATTTATCAATATATCACCATATTAGTTGATCACCTTAACAGTTAATCACCCTAGCAGCTAATCACCTCACCAGCTCATCATCCTAACAGCTAATCACCTCACCAGCTAAACACCCTAACACCTAATCACCCTAAAAACTAATCACCTCACCCAACTGACCACCCACACAGCTGACCACCCAAACAGCTGATCACCCTAGCAACTAATCACCTTACTAGCTAATCATCCTTACAACTAATCACCCTAACAGCTAATCACCCCACCAGCTAATCACCTTAACACCTGCTCACCAGAAAATATCCGGGAAAGGTAGTGCGCCCAACTTACCTGAGTTAATTAATGCTTGTTATAAATTTCCATCCAGGTAAGCAGACGGGAGATACCAAACAATACACCTTACTGTCTACCTAAAAACAACCTCATTAAAATAACCCTTTTTTTAACGATGATATATACATTCCTCGGTGTTGTGACGACATTTTGAAGGGATATGTCACTAAAAAATATGCACAGGGTGATGGAAAAGAGTAACCCCTTTTGTATATACCTTTACATTAAAATCAGGATATTCCTTTTTGATCACCCTGTATATATAATGAATAAAAAACCAGAAATAAAAAAAAAGTGAAAATGGTAAACTTTAAATTTTTTTCATGTTTTTATTGTAAATATGATTATTAACTCAGGTTCATTTATTCACTAAGATTATTATTCATTCATACTTTTCGTCTCTTTATTTTATTTCAGTTAGTAATTCATTTTATTAAATATGATAACTTATAAACACTAGTACACGTCATGCTAAGCAAGGACCAATTAGTAGAGACTTCATGATGAACAAGGACCAATCAGCAGAGACGTCATGATGAACAAGGACCAATCAGCAGAGACGTCATGATAAGCAAGAACCAATCAACAGACGTCATGATGAGCAAGAACCAATCAACAGACGACATGATGAGCAAGAACCAATCAACAGACGACATGATAAGCAAGAACCAATCAGCACACATGATGGGAGAAGACAGATCGGCGAGAGTCATGCAGGTAAAGGTAAATAATTATCTAGATCGCCCCCCCATCCAATCAGCTAATAGTGACGTTAATGGAGGAACTTTCCAACATCCTTAGAGTCTTGCTCACCAAACCTAACCTAACCTAATTCACCACGAAGAGATCACCATTCAGTGTTCCATCTCTTCCTCATTTACACTGAATCACCATCCTTCTTTCACGTCACCCTAACTAATTACTTTATTTTAGGACGTACAAAAAACAGGAACTTAAATAAATTACTAGAAGCTGGAGGAGACAGAGTGTGTTTGTTCTTCAGGAAATTTTCACTCCTGACGGGGGGGAAGGAGGAGAGGGAATTTGCCTAAGCGAACCCATTTGTTATGGTCCTTCACGCCTCTCCGCTTGGCAGTCTGGTAAACACCATCTCAGCGCCCCGTGGATGGAGAGTAAGCGATCACCTCCAGAATGTAAACAATATGGCCTCATCACCAAGTCACCCTGAACAAACACTGATGACTTGTATTACGTCAAGTCTTTATTGGTGATTATTTACAAGGCAGAAATACAATGTGTGATTTTTGTGTATTTAATAACGATGCTACGAATCTCGAACGCTTATAAACACCACCTGAACATATTCCCAACTCAGGAAAAAGCTGCAGTGACAAATTGTGTTGTAATGTGAAAGGATATTTTGTTAATGAAATGTATAAAAATGTGTGTGTGTGTGTGTGTGTGTGTGTGTGTGTGTGTGTGTGTGTGTGTGTGTGTGTGTGTGTGTGTGTGTGTGTGTGTGTGTGTGTGTGTGTGTGTGTGTGTAGAGCCCCCTGCCGGTCGGGATTAGCTTCTCAGTTGCTCGGATGGATCGTAAATAAGGCTGGGTAAATGACACAGCTCCTTTGATGACGACAAGAAGAGACTCACTGAGGGACCACTAGCTGAAATTAGCAGCTTTATTTAAAAACCTCTGCTAAAAATATGACATCTGACAATCTACCTCATTCAACATTTCTGCCTCTCATTAAACATTTCTGCCTCTCTGGATCTACGTTACCTCTACCACAACACATTAGTACAGTCTTGTATAGCGTAAGACACCGCCGCGATGCCTCGAGATTAAGTCAAGATTATTATGAGCAGCGAAGACTAATTATAACCTTTACTTATTTGTTTTTTTAGTTTTGTGTTTCGTAGGGCACATAATGAATGGCAGGAGGGAAGATAAGTCTATACTCCACATTAACACCCGAATCCTTTCTTATTAACTTGATATCACCATTACTAACCTAACCTAACCTAACCTAACCTAACCATTTATTCTCACCACACTTTAAGCTATCTATAATGTTTTGATGGAACTGCTCAAGCTCAGAACATTTTCAGCACGGTACTACACTCTCACCACGTGACCAGGAACCCAAAATTTTTCGAGAGAAAGAGAGAGAATTACCACCAATCCTTCAAGTGAACAACGACACTGACCGACAGCCCGAGTGGTTAGTATATTGTCGGTCACGTCTGTTACGCACTGTTGGTAAATACCGGACATGCACTGGCTCCTGAATGTATCTGAACCTGCCCCAGTGTTGGTCAAGTCTGGTCTTGAAAGAGCTCACATTCGGTGCCGTCACAACACTCTCTGGCAGGTTGTTCCAAGAGTTCACAATTCTCTCTCCAATAAAGTTTGCCCTCACAGTTTTCTGGACTTGTGGTTTCTTCAACCTTGAGCTGTGACCCCAGGTATTATAAGACGGCAAGTATGGAACGTAGTCTAATGTGATTATGATAAAATGGTAAAATTAAAAAAATAATAATCCGCTTCTACTGTAAGGTAAATTTTTCATTATTTAAGTCTTCACCAAGGAAGACAACAAAAATACTATAGTTTACCTGGTATACATTTTCTACAATCATGCTGTTCGTGTTTAAAGAAAATAAGTTCCTGAGAGGAGTAACTAAATCTTTTTCCTTCAATCCATGTTACTATAGTTATATATTTTAATTCAAATCAATGGTACTCTGACAATTAGATGCAGTTTATAATTCACAAATATTAGGACAATGGTTATTGGTATATGTTTGAATGGACATAATCAATATCTCTATTTTGAAGAAAATGGAGCCATTCCGATCGGTACGAAGGCAAAATTAAATAATTTTACATTAAATGTTGAAGGTAACGGTGTATAAATCACGGCAAAAACGGTAAAAAGTAGACTTGTTATCCAATTTCAGAAATGATCATAATGCACCAGAATAAAAATAGCAGAATATTAAAAAGTCACCTCAAACAAAATTCTTTGCTGGAAAATCATAATTCACTTATGTTAAGAAGATTTTGCTGGCAGCCTCAGGGACGCTTATCACACGACAACAGGGGAACAGCTTTATATCAGGTAAATCGAGATGGCGGAAGGGGAAGGAAAACTTGAAGAAGTAAGGGAAAATTAAGAAAAACAATATATGAGCGGCGCTAAGTGAATGTCTCACTCTCTATTTACTTCCCGTATGTTGTAGAGCGAAGATGCAGAGGAAGGGTGAAGAGCTAAATAATGGTAGGGAGGCCTAAATAATGGTAGAAAGGCCTAAATAATGGTAGGAAGGCCTAAATAATGATAAGAAGGCCTAAGTAATGGTAGGGAGGCCTAAATAATGGTAGAAAGGCCTAAATAATGGTAGGAAGGCCTAAATAATGATAAGAAGGCCTAAGTAATGGTAGGGAGGCCTAAATAATGGTAGAAAGGCCTAAATAATGGTAGAAAGGCCTAAATAATGGTAGAAAGGCCTAAATAATGGTAGAAAAACAACAACTGTATAGGAGAAATAGGGCGAAGACTGATAATGTAGATCTAAAGGAGAAAAGGAATAAATATCTAATGGTGTGCGAAACTAAAAATGCAGGGAGGGATCGAGGGGAAGATACGAACGAGACGACACTTTAAATAAATATAGTTATGAAGATGTAAATACTGTACTAAATGTCACTAAGGTACACTGAAAGTCCATCGAGGCGAGATGTAAACATAGCCCAACGACCTCCCACTCAGGAAGACCCGTACATTAATCTGACATAGTAGGTGCTGTGGAAGAGGAGGATCAACCTGGAGAATTACAGGTTGAAACAGACAGCCATGACTTACTTAAACCTCTGGAATAACCTATAAGAGGGCGAGGTACAGTAGAGCAGGAACAATACAAGGCAGGGCCGGGTACTCACCATTGCTGGGCGTTTGTCTCTGTGATAATCGGGGTGATTTAGCGCCTCCTGTATCAGTCTCGGGTACCTTGATGCACTTGCTGAACACAAACAAGAAAATAATTCTAAAAAAATTACAAGAAAATTAATATAAGTATGACAAGAAAATTAATATACTGTAAGTATTATAAGTAAATCAAAATATATATGATTAGAAAATTATTATATGTATTACAAGAACATTAGTATTTAGTTGCCTGTTAATAAACTCAACCAGAGAGACTAGTTATGACATCACCAGAGGAGATCCCTTTTAATTCACACTGACATCAACACAAACCAAAGTTACTTCACTCTTTGTTACATCTCACAATTTGATTTCAACAATAAGACAAATAAATATATGAATTAAATAATACATTATAATTTATAAACATTAAACCATGAACTTCAATAGTGGATCTTTTTGTTCATCGTACTTCTCACGAGAGCTAGACCGTAAGGGACCATAGCTACCACACCAAGCCTCACTCACCCAAGAGACCACTAATTCACCGCCAAGTTTACAACGAATTGGTATAACATAATGAAGATAAGTCCCATAGCGCATACTTTCGGTATTCAAGGAGACAGCGTCACTACACTAGATGACCTTAACTTCCTAAACTGTAAAATCAGGCGTCCATTGATATTAGCTAAATTAGGATCAAACATTTCTTCATGAGCTTTTGTTTACTACGCTGTTAAAATAATCATCATGTTAATCATTGAAATATGTTGTTAGAAAGATGTTTATGAATATTAAATCACGATAACCGAAAAAAAAATCTACATGATATATTCGTTTCTTGTGACCTATAAGTGGTAGTATATAATTTAATTGGATTTACATTAACTTAAATTAGGAATATAACTCAGTAAATTACATCGATTTACACATTTATGAACGTCAATTTCACAGATGGCAGGTACTTTCCACATCACCTGTGCGGGTCGACTAAGCTCAGGTAATTGGGTGTATAAATAAGGGGACTCTAATATACCTTACATAACATTCACCACCACCACCACCACCACCACCTTCAGCCCCGTCAGGAGGAAAGACAGGTGTCACGTCGAGGTTTGTGCCCGTCAATGTTGGCTGAACTGAGACAGATGGCGTATAAGTAAATAAATAAATAAACACATAAATAAATAAATATATGAATATACCTGAAGACTTTTCTATTTGCGATACATAATTAATTTATTGTTATTACAGTAAAATGTTATAATTACGTCTAGAACAAGTTAATGGTTGTCTTTTGTACATATATTTTGCTCAGATTTTATGATAATAATGATAATCTACTTAATAATTATTGAATATGGAACACGGTCCGGGGAAAACTTAATTAACGAGGCTAATCACCAGGTAAAGACGATAGTTAAGACCTGAGTGTGTTTGTTTTGTCTGATCATCCTCTCTATAGTGACTCACTCGCCTGTTGTCATTGGTCGATTCGCCTGGCCAATAAGATACAAGGAAAAAGGACACAATAACGGTCATTTTTTAAACATCGGGGCAATAAGTTCCATTTAGTTATGTTTACAATACATAATTTATTTACCTAAGAAAAAAAATTAAGTTTACAGTATTTTGCCACCAAGCACATTTGTCTCAGCTTGGATCTTTCCCATAAAATATATTGCCGACCTGTAAATAGCGTTACGTCTATCTCCCACAAACAAAAGTGAGATCCTTACAAAATACATGAGGCTACAAGAGGGTGATGGCAGGAATGTAAAGCTTGATAACATTTTCAGAAGTGTGATGGACGAGTCACGAGATGTAAAATGGCGACGAGGTATTAAAAAGTATCCCTATTGGTTGATTCACCTAACCAATCAGTGCCATGTTGAGCGACGTCATAAAATCGAAACGTAATGATTGGTCACCTAACCTGGTTCTTGAAATACTAATAACGTGGACTTAAGAATACCACTAACTCACTTGTGGTAACGGGAGGGGCGTAGATGAGAGGGACTGTCCTGGGGGCTGTTCTCTTGGCCTGGGTGAGGGAGACAAGACGAAGATCAAATAAGGTTCTCATTTTCTTACTCTTATATAATTATCTTATTGTCTATTCCAGCCAAAATAATGATGATATATGTCGGAGAATCAAAGGGGGAATAGAGACAGGAGGAAGGGGGTATAGAGACAGGAGGAAGGGGGTACACAGACAGAGGAACAGGGTAAAGAGACAGGGTGAAGAAATAGCGCGGGACACTCACCTTGCGGGAGCGGTGGTAGTCTGCGGGTATTCATAGAGGGTGAGGGGCGACCGCGAATGGGCATGATAAAAACTAATTCTCTCTCTCTCTCTCTCTCTCTCTCTTGTATCTTGAGACTGTTCACTGCTGCGTCGCCTCTAGTCTGGTCCTCCCTGTACTGACGGTGAAGTCGGTGAAGTCCAGAATCCTCCTCTTTTACCTCTCCCTTGAAGCAACAACTCTGAAAACAAGATATGGAACTGAGTACTAAACTTAATCATTGAGTTGGACATGCACATGAAGTTGTTTTGGAAGGAAGGAAGGAAGGAAGGAAGGAAGGAAGGAAGGAAGCTGACTACCAAACAGAGGTATAGTACTATAGGTCGCTTTTGATAGTGTGGAGCTGAAAGTTCATATAGAGGCTGAGTAATAGATTTGAGTAACTTCTGTACCTTTAAAAAAATATCTTTGAAAAAAAAATGGTAGTGACATGTTTTGGTTCCTGTTGCTTGGTAGTATGAGATAAATTATTATATGGGAAGTGTAAAGAGTTTCAGTGACGTTTAATGCTCATCAAAAACAAGGAAACAGCAGGAATCCACTAACACCTTTTTATACGACACCAAACACGTCAGGTGATAAGAAATAAGGTGGCTATCAGATGCCTATCTATAGTTAGTGCCACACACACACACACACCTCTCCACACCCACGCACAGACACACCTCTCCACACCCACGCAAACTCACCCCACAGCTCTCCATACCCACGCAAACTCACCCCACAGCTCTCCATACCCACGCAAACTCACCCCACAGCTCTCCATACCCACGCAAACTCACCCCACAGCTCTCCATACCCACGCAAACTCACCCCACAGCTCTCCATACCCACACAAACCCACCCCACACCTCTCCACACCCACGCAAACCCACTTCTGGTACATATTTGAATTTGTGTTTATCGGCTGTGATGAAAGTTGACGCTGAGGATGTGTTGGCTAAAAATAACCAAGATCAAGCAGGTCAAGGATCACTCGAACCATTAACTTTGGTTCACCTTACAGAAATTAAACGTAATTGGATGACCTGTCGACTTTTACAACACTCTGACCACCTGGAGGAAAAATAAGTGACTAATCTGACCAAAATAAGTGACGAAATTTAGGTACCCAGGTTGTCGATGGGTGAGGCAAGAGAAGAGAGAGCGGGGTTATCTGCTATCCAGGAATCGAGGTGTTTTGACTTCGTATTTCCTGACACACAGACAGAGAAACTAATACAACTTACCACTTTGGTTTATATCAAGAGCTGGGATTAGTTATAAAAAAAATTAATTGTGTCAATATTTCCGTCGGCTGAGAGTAAAAACTTATTGCTTGACAAATATGCAGATGTTGCTATGATAAGCAACACGATAGACAGTTGAGGACGCAGCGGACCGACTGGTGATGCTCCCCAGTATAGCCCCAGTAACCTAACTGTGGCGGACAATGGAAGGCTTTAAGCTCTCAAGTGCATAACAACCTCACCTTAACCTACAGCGGCGTCCAAAGATGGTGGACGGATGAAGATGACTGACAGACATCCTGACACTGGTCGATCGTCCGTGTGGTGAGCTAACGTGACCTTGAGACATCTAGCAAGATAATTAAAGTGAGAAGCCCCAAGGACGAAAGATGTTCAAGATCACTTCACAAGACCTCGTGAAGAAGAAGAAGGCTCATGGGAGTCATCATCATCAACATACTTCCTGGCCATGGCATAATAATGGGTGCCCCTTGTGTAACGAGGATGGCCGGCCCAAGGGCCACCTAGGCGTGAATTTGTTTAAGATGTAGAAGCTGTCGCCAACACAACAACCACACCCTGGGTTAACGAGCTGCATGACCCAGTGTCAAGGAATAGCCCGAGAAGACCGGACAACTCGCCAACTGCACTGGCTAACCATTACCTCGGAACACGATCCACAAATCGATTAACATCCAGGTCCCCAATTACTGCTGGGTAGACAGAGGCAAATGGTGTAAAGAAACTTGCCCATAGTTTCACCCTGTCCGGGGATCTATACAACCACTCACAAGATAATGATTCTTAACACCTCCTCACTTATCACTGATCATTCCCAAAACAAAACAAAGGGACTGGTCTTCATTACTATTTATTAATAGTTCCTACACACAGTACCTCATACTACCTACCTACCCAACCTAACCTAACCTAACCTAACCTAACCTACCTACCTAACCTAACCCAACCTAACCTAACCTACCCAACTAACCTAACCTACCCAACCTAACCTAACCTAGACACAAGCTCCGACCCCAACCCCCTATCATAGTATTAAGAGGAACTAGCTCACACAAAGCCATCGTCAAGAATATATTAATCTATGCATTACTTGGGTATACGACTGGAAGCACTTGAGGGTAATAAGAGTCTGTTTTGTGGATGACGTTAACTATAATCTTAATGCTCTTCATTCTTTTGGTAAGGGGATTTTATTGATATTTTCTTCGTGGGATTTTGGTTTAATTTAAGCCGTGGAATTTCGTTAAGTAGGAAGTTATTTGAAGTGATTCTATCCGCACACGAGATTGATTGAAACCCATTAGAGGAAGGCCTGTGTGTTGTTAATAAGACTCCCCCCCCCCCACACACACACTCACAAACACACTTATGCCGATATCGAGCTACTGTGATGTAAGTGCTTATTGATCACCCGCCGCCCACCTGCCACCGAACAGGAAACGACACACGGTAACCTTCCTTCTCTCTCTAATTATACACGATAAAATAGGGATAACCCAAATTTATCCTACCTAACCTAACCTGACCTAACCTAACCTGACCTAACCTAACCTAACCTAACCTGACCTAAACTAACCTAACCTAAAGTATATAGCTACAACAAGGGCTTCATATATACTTCACTTTACACAGATATGAACTCTATTCCTCACTTATTTAGAGACTATAATACCAAATTAACTTGTGTATGTATGTCTGTGCTACCAACAACAAAGGTAATTTAGCAATTAGTATACGTCATAAGCTAGACAATAACTACCTCTTTCTGTTATATTCGTGGATAATAAGACGGAACAAGTCTGGATAATTATTTCCTAACGATCAAGGTGAAATGGCAATTAGAGTGTAATTTAATATAGCTGTATATCATTTCAACCGTAATGATGGTTATTGGACACAACTTTTAATTCCGTTTTTTTTTTGATGACGATGCCCTTGTAGACTGATGTAGGATGCCTGAAGGTGATGCTACAGTGGACATATCTACAGAAGGAAAATAATGCGATATCCTTATGAACGAGTAATGCTGGAAATCAACTTTTTTTTTCCTGCACTGAATCACGTAAAAAATGGAAACCCCACAACCTCACCTTTTCCTGGGAGCTGAATGAGATAATCTAAACTACCGAGTCACTTCAATAAATAAAACAAATCATGACCAACATCCTCACTACACTCCGGGGAAATAAGGTAAAAAATATATATAATCCCAGGTAGACTCATGGACTAATAAGGGAGATGGTTGGGCAGGTAAGAGACTCAGAGTTATGTTATTAGGAGGAAAGAGCTCATCATTCGTGGAAGAGTTGGCCATTCGTTTCCTGTAAGTGATGTCATGTTCAGAGGACCGTTTTCTATCTGCCTCTTTTCTTAATCTTAATATCTTTATCCTTATATCATCTATAGTTCTTCACGTACAATTCTTATTTTTATGGTGAAAACTCTGGATCACCTCAAAGATTAAGACAGTGATCTTACCTCACCTGATGATTGACCAACTTAACCACACCCATCCCAGTTAGCAATACGGCGGATAATCTCCAGGTGAATTAAACTGGGATGTCTAATTATAAAGTGACTCAAAACTTTTCCTAACCAAACCTAACCAAACCTAACCAAACCTAACCTAACCTAACCAAACCTAACCTAACCTAACCTAACCAAATTAACTCTGAACTAACTTATTTTAATCTAATCTAAACTAACCCATCTAAACCTAACCCAACTTAACCTAACCTAATCTTCCTAGTTAAACTGAACCTAGCAGAAGGCATAATAGACAAGGACCAATCAAGAGTGCTTATGCCCGCAAACACGTGGATTTTGTGGGGGAAGTTGCATCATTTTTTTTAAGTGTAACATGACTACAGTGCCTGATACAGTGACACGTGGTGTATGAAGTATTGATACAGTGACACGTGGTGTATGATTGGCTACAGGCTTTTTACTCTCTCTCTCTCTCTCTCTCTCTCTCTCTCTCTCTCTCTCTCTCTAAACCAGTTAGTTCATGACTCAAACTTTTTTATCATTGACTTCCTAGAAAAACATGAAAACTTACGATAAAAGTTAATCTTATATAATTATTCCTCTGTCATAATCTAGTAAATGTTAGAATTATTAACAACTCACATAATCTAAACATGGTTAATTGAGCCTTGTTTTCATAACTTACCAAACCTCTCAAACGTACATTAACTTCAGGCTTTAATGTTAAATATATCGACTTATAAACATTCCAATACGTCCTCACTAAGACACACATGTTTTACAAAAAGTTTCAGTACAGTAACTACCTTGTAACAGTAACGAGTTACATCAACACTATCGTTAACTTTTCTGTAAGTAACAAAAGTATCAGGCGGGTAAAGTAAGTTTTCACCCACAGACAGACACACAGACACACACACACCTCCACACCTGAGGATGTAAACAATAAAGTTGAAGGTTTATCTCCGGTGTAGATATACTGTACCAACCACCGCCACCACTGCTTGGGTCTGCGCAGTCAACACCACTCACGCCCCGTCGTCAAGGAAACGCCACAGGTGTTCGAGAATTTATATCGACTTTATTATTCAACCAACTGCTACCTTCATCACAAGTTAATATTAATTCTTATCCTACAGCGAGTGTAAACTAAAGTCAATTTCCTTGTCTGACCTCTTATCACTTTACGGAGAACGGGACTAACTTCAAAATATTTATCGATTTTGTGAACTCCCACATATTGGCTCTTAAGGGAAGGACGGGAACGGTGTATTGGTCATAAGTGCCGGGGGCTGAGGGTGTCGTGGGGCGGTGTGTGCCTGGTGGCCCCTCCTCCCCCCCCCCCAGCGGGAGAGCAACAGGTTGGCCTTCCTCACTGTATAGCCTGGCGATGCATGGTGAGGTGAGGTGAGGCGAGGTGAGGTGAGGTGAGGTGATTCATCTAACTATAACTGCATTTCGTCTTCCCGACTCTCAAAGATTTTCAAATTATTTCCTTTCCAATTTGGCGCCATCAAATACCATCTAACTAGCTAACTTAAGGTACGAAACAACAGCAAAACAACTCTAGACTATTTTCAGGATTCAAACTCGAGATACTGTACAAAAATCCTATATGTATTTCACCACTGATCGATAATGGTGACCAGGAAGAAGGGAGACAGAGAGCCGAGGAAGGTAAAATGCTTGAGAGAGACCACGAACCGTAAACCACATTTCCTTATGATTAAAACACAATTCAACTTTGACGTCACATCCGGGGGTGGGGGCTGTGTTTGTGTTAAGGGAACCACCGAAGGCAAATTCATACGCCTGTCCTGTTATGGGGAAAAAAAAAACACATATAGCTTTACTAGTTTTTGAGTTTATTGGTCCGGGAAACAGAGTAAAGATATTGATGATGAAATGTATACAGGTATATGCACAATTTCCTGTAAAGGATAACATCACTCAGGAAAGTTTATTCAAGGGGGACACACACACACACACACACACACACACACACACAAATAGCAATCTCAGCTTATAATTATGTCTCCTTAAGCGTTAGCAGCAACTGGGGAAGATGATGATGATGATGATGATGATGATGATGAACGAAACAAATGATAATGATGGAGAACACGAGGAGATGGAGGTGGCTAGGATTGGAAAGTGTAAGAGTAGCTAATCAGGTAGAGAGAGAGAGAGAGAGAGAGAGAGAGGGGGGTGAACTAGGGCATAACTCAGCCAAGTCTCTCAGGGCCAATATTGGGGCATTGATTTCTAGTGAGTCGTGATTATGTTAATTCCCGCCGCCGACACACAGCATCACGTCACACATCACAGAGCGAGAGGGAAGTATGTACCGTGAGTAGGAGTTACGGTGAAGGGGGCCTCTGAGGTAAGATGTGGTAACGCTAGGGTGAGGGTCCCCTCGGGTAAGGTGTGGCGACGCTAGGGTGAGGGCCCCCTCGGGTAAGATGTGGTAACGCTAGGGTGAGGGCCCTCTCGGCTAGGGTGAAAGATGTGGTAACGCTAGGGTGAGGGCCCTCCCCTCGGGTAAGGTGTGGCAACGCTAGGGTGAAGGTCCCCTTGGGTAAGATGTGGTAACGCTAGGGTGAGGGGGTAAGAGTAACGCTAGGGTGAGGGCCCTCCTCCTAAGGTAGGTGTGGTAACGCTAGGGTGAGGCCCCCGGGTAAGGTGTGGTAACGCTAGGGTGAGGGCCCTCCTAGGTAAGATGTGGTAACGCTAGGGTGAGGGCCCCCTCGGGTAAGGTGTGGTAACGCTAGGGTGAGGGCCCTGCTAAGTATTATACCAGTAAGATTACAGCATACTGCGTAACATATAAAAAATATTACCGTAAGTATTATAGGATAGCGTACACGTGGGATGATCTTCAACATCATGAGATCAGATGCCGGTACGACCACGACCACACGACCGCCAGCACCACGACCACCAGCACCAACACCACACGACCAGCAGCACCACGACCACATACCAGCACCGACCACCAGCACCAACACCGACCACCAGCACCACGACCACGACCACCAACACCACGACCACCAGCACCGACCACCAACACCGACCACGACTAGCAGCACCGACCACGACCAGCAGCACCAGCACCACGACCACGACCACGACGACCACCAGCACCACCACGACCACCAGCACCAACACCGACCACCAGCACCAACACCACGACCACACGACCACCAGACCACCACCACCAGCACCAACACCACGACCACGACCACCAGCACCACGACCACACGACCAGCAGTACCCACGACCACACGGCCACGCGACCACCAGCACCAACACCCCTGACCACCAGCACCACAACCACACGATCACTGCACCAACACCACGACCACACGACCACCAGCACCACGACCACACGACCACCAGCACCACGATCACACGACCACCAGCACCATAAACCATCACCACACAACCGCCACACAGCAATCACGACCATGACCACCACCAACCATCACAGTACGGGGTCGTCGCTTGCGTGAGTCACTACACCTTAGTCTGTGACGCGATACATTATTATGCAGTAGTGTTATATCCCGGGTGTGTCTGACCACCCTGCCGTATCACGTAATGGTGTGTGTGTGTGTGTGTGTGTGTGTGTGTGTGTGTGTGTGTGTGTGTGTGTGTGTGTATGTGTGTGTGTGTGTGTGTGTGTACAATTACTCACTAAAAAAATTTCTATCTAGTGTGATTCTAATCTCTGATGCTGACTACCTAATCTTACCTGGGTGGTTAGGTTAGGTTATAATTATAATTAGACGTGAAGAAGGGAAGGGGGGGGGAGGGTCATGTCTGTTTTAGCACCTGGGTTTAGAAAAGTAAACCCATCATATGTAAAAAACAAAACACAAAAACAAAACCGAGGAATTTATCTTAAGGTACTTTCTGAGATAAAAACACAATATCTTAAATTATAATTGTGTTGCGTTATTATTATTATTATTACTATTATTATTATTATTATTATTATTATTATTATTATTATTATTACTATTATTATTATTATTATTATTTCTTTTTATTATTATTAACATTATTTATTTATTGTTATTACACACCGACTTAACACTAGCGAATCAAGGGGCTTGTTGTGGGCTCCAAACTATAGCAATTAACATATCCTTTACGCAATACTCTACCGGTTTACCACATTACAACCGGGTAATACTTCACAACCCTATAGTCATTTGTTGTGATTTGGGTGTTCAAACTGTTCATTCTTTCTCAGGTTTTTTTTTTGGGTAATCTAGCCTGTTCCCCACCTGTTAATAAGCACTTCCCCACCTGTTAACAAGAGCACTTCCTCACCTGTTAACAAGAGCACACCTTCCTCCTCACCTGTTAACAAGAGCACTTCCTCACCTGTTAACAAGAGCACTTCCTCACCTGTTAACAAGAGTTAACACTTCCTCACCTGTTAACAAGAGCACCTCCCACCAGTTAACAAGAGCACTTTAACAAGAGCACTTCCTCATCTGTTAACAAGAACACCTCCCACCTGTTAACAAGAGCACTTCCTCACCTGTTAACAGAGCACCTGTTAACAGAGACCAACACCTCCCACCAGTTAACAAGAGCACTTCTCTCATCTGTTAACAAGAGTTAACAAGAGCCTCCACCCCAGTTAACAAGAGCACTTCCTCACTGTTAACAAGAGCACCTCCACCAGTTAACAGAGCACTTTCACCTGTTAACACACCTCCCACCAGTTAACAACTTCCTCTGTTAACAAGAGCACCTCCATTAACAAGCACTGTTAACAAGAGCACTCCCACCTGTTAACCACTTCCTCACCTGTTAACAAGAGCACCTCCCACCTCACCTGTTAACAAGAGCACTCCCACCAGTTAACAAGAGCACTTCCTCACCTGTTAACAAGAACACCTCCCACCAGTTAACAAGAGCACTTCCTCACCTGTTAACAAGAGCACCTCCCACCTGTTAACAAGAGCACTTCCTCACCTGTTAACAAGAACACCTCCCACCTGTTAACAAGAGCACTTCCTCACCTGTTAACAAGAGCACTTCCTCACCTGTTAACAAGAGCACCTCCCACCAGTTAACAAGAGCACTTCCTCACCTGTTAACAAGAGCACCTCCCACCAGTTAACAAGAGCACTTCCTCACCTGTTAACAAGAGCACCTCCCACCTGTTAACAAAAGGTCGTCACTCACCCAGGAGATTTAATCCCTTGCACACAATGAAAAACCTCTTCCTTACCTTTTTTTAAGAAGACGTGGCCACGTGTTGAAGATTAAGACCTTCTACCCCAAGGGACACCCAACCTTGACAGCTTCGAGTAGTCTGTCAGCCATCACCAAACAACGGGACTCCATGTTGACTATTATTACTTTCATTAACTCAACTATTCGGAACCCCTCCACACTCTCCTGCAACAGATGGAAGAACTCTTTATTAATCAAAGGTTTCATGTATTCCTCTTATACTATATTGACGAAATAAACATAATTAAGATAAAAACAAGTCATTTATATAAGGCGTACATAAAAATCGTATCGCTTTGTTTTTGTTTAAGTTTGTGAGGCATAAACAAAGTGTATTCGACGACCCCATAATAAAATCGTTAAACATTCATCCCAGTTAATAATAGAAATCTAAGATACAGTTCAATATGTCACTAGCTGAACTCTCGTGAATCTAAATGGGGTTAATGGGTTCTCTGGGATCAATAAATCAACCGCATCAATAGTATAGGGCAGGCAATGGTCAGACACGCACATGGCCAGGCCCCTAATAACCCCTGACCAATTTGCTGGTACCTCCTCTCCTGGTACCGGCCGACGATCAGTGATGTAATGAAAAGCAGGTATTACTTAGTTGCTCAATTATGAGTTAGACTCTCTTTATTGCTCTGTAAAATGAATAATATCTCTTAATTGCTCAGTAAAATTAGAATTATGAACATATATAAAAATATTATAACAAAATAATCCTGAGTGTTTATAAACGAGGTATTTCACACTCATGAAGAATAAATGAAATATAATACTATTTTTATCACTGCGCCAACATGTTAATTTCCCTGCATCACACTAATACTACTCTGATGTTAAGCTCTTTATATAACAAATTACTGGTGTCGTTAAAAGTTAATCAAGTTGGTGGCAGTGTTAATTGTTAAGCCTGAATGAATGAACATGTAAGGGGGATGGAACGCATTTTTTTTCTTTTACGCTGGTTACCCTCTCTCCGTTCTCTCTTATATCGTGTTTCTCCGTTTTCTTTTTTACTGTATAAGTCGACATTGTTTTAATAGCAGTTAAATCATATCTCTTCAGCATCTAAAACACGATACTTTGATTTCCCAATGAGAAACTATCTTTATTTTCATGTATAGAAAATTAATGTGAGGGAAGCATCAATATGTAACTCAGAAAAAAAATTCCCAAGTCCCCGGAAATTGTGGAGACATTTGGAAGCAATGATTTTTTTTACTAGTGTGTATTAAAAATTTGAATGAAGGGAAATATTAATTGTATAGGCATCACTGATTGGTGGAAGGATGCATTCTTTCACAATTGCAATTAGTTACCGTTAAGCTGTATACATGAATCATATTAGTTCACTAGTCAGCTACATTCATTTTGTTAGTGAGAAAAAATATTTAAGTAATAATTATAGCATCCAGTATTATTTTTTTATCCACCACATTTAAATAGTTCAATATATTCAAGTATTAACTCTAAAACCTGTAATGCTTAATATATAAAATGGATAAATCTAATAAAGTCGACAAGTTTTCGATAACCAATACGAGTTACAAGACTGATTATATTAAAGTAAATCATAATAAAACTTTTACAATGTATAATAACAAAAACACTGGAAAATAGGTCACACTCCCCATGCCTCTCCCATCCCCGCTGCCTCCTCCTTTCCTTTCGTTGTATTAAATCCCTTGAAGATTATTGTTTTAAATATTAATACATGTATATAAATACTAGCAAAGACGCGTACTAGGAAACAGCGCTATCAACCAGTTCCCTATACTAGCCACACGAGTAGAGCCACGGTGCCACATGAACAAGGGAGGCACGGAAGTGAGGCGTAACATCAAACCTGGGAAGCCACTGTACACTGTATTGTATACCTGTATGATCTCTGTACAGTGTGTTGTATACCTGGGTCATTTATACACATGCTGAAGTGTATATCTGAATCGTTTGAATACAATTATACGCCAACTAATTGTAAACTTGTATGACGGACGATTTTGATGAATAAATACTACAATTAATATCTTTATTATTAATATTATTAGTATTATTTGGTGGTGTCTAGTGTAGCCCATCAAAGAAACTGAAAATTGATGAAAGGAGAGACTTCAAGACAACACCATGCACAGAGAGGTTAAATGTGGTAATAATAATAATAATAAATTACCAGAGTAAATTTCTCGTCACATCTTAGTTCCTTCCTGTATGTCTTAATATCTTCTCACAATATTTAATTCCTTCTCATATCTGTTAATTACTTCCAACAAGAGGGACGAGTGGTATTAATGATCACACCCTAACAACGCCGCAGTTTACTTAGTTTAATTAACAGATGACCAGAAAGACAACGCCAGGTAGGTTTATCTCTGCAGGTAATCATCTTTAGAATACTCTATCATGTGTTTATAAAAGATGACGAAGCCTCCTGCAGGGTGGCGTGAGAAGACCCAAGGGAGTCTCGGGTCCCTTCTGCAGTAGTAGTAGTACATACGAGACTGGCTTAAAACACTCCTCTGTTTAAATAGCAGCTAGTGTTGGAGAGGTAGTGGAGGAATTTAACCCTTTGAGGACACAGTTAAAATATCGTACTCAAAGGGGTTAAGAAATGGAAGGATGGAAGAGACAAGGGGTTAGGGGGTGTATGTGGCGACAAGAAAGGTATTGATTGGTGGATCTTGCTTAAATTAACAAGCTCTTGGTGGTCCGTTATTAAGACAGGTGTTTGAGTCGACAGGTAAAAGAGCAAAGTTATAAGGATGGACTAAAGATGGATACTTGCGTGGGGTCTACGTGTCAGTATGTGTCTGCGTGTCAGTGTGCATGTATCAGTGTGTCAACGTGTATGTCAGTGTGTCAGCATGTGTATCAGTGTGTCAGCGAGTATATGTATCAGTGTGCCAACGTGTATGTCAGTGTGTCAGCATGTATGTGTCAGTCAGTGTGTATGTGTCAGTGTGTGAATGTCAGTGTATCAGCGTGTGCACTCGTATGTCAGTGTCTGCATGTGTATGTCAGTATATCAGCGTGTATGTATCCCTGTATCAGCGTGTATGTATCCCTGTATCAACCTAGACATGTCAGTGTGATGATCCTAATAACCTACAGACACCCAACACGAAAAATCACTGTACAGGTTACGAACATAATTCCCTCGACAATTTTGACAACACCAGTCATATTTCTAAACCTTATCTGATTTATTTATTTTTCCATATATTATCGTTTTTGTATTGCTGTCGACCTTTTAAGTTATATGTAGTGATAATGAAGTGATGGTAATGGCAAACACACATACAATACGAATGTAGAAATAACAAGAATGAAGAATAGAGGTATAAGACTTGGTGATATAAAACACACACTCACCTTGCACCACGTGAATGAATAAATAATAAGAAGAATAAGAATAATAAGAAGAATAAGAAGAATAAGAAGAAAAGTAACAAAAACAATAATAACAAAAAATAACAATAAAAGAAACGGCTTAATTCCCAAATCAAACACTAATATCACTTTGACCGCAGGTAAGTGTAATGTATTCAGGTATTAGGCAGGTAAACTCTAATTAAAGGTTATGGCTCAATATCATATTATTGATAGTAACGGTAAGCTTCTCCTAGATGGTGATGGTGGGTGGGTAGTGATGGTGGGTGGATGGTGACAGTGGGTGGGTAGTGATGGTGGGTGGATGGTGACAGTGGTGGGGTGATGGTGATGGTGGGTGGTGGTGGTGATGGTGGGTGGGTAGTGATGGTGGGTGGATGGTGACAGTGGGTGGGTAGTGATGGTGGGTGGATGGTGACAGTGGTGGGGTGGTGACAGTGGATGTTTGGTGACAGCATAGAGCTTATATACTCGTTCAATGACCTACATAGCAGATCATCCTGTGAAGAAAAACAAATACAACATCACAACAACGTTTACTAGATGTGAAAGATGGCGTCATTAGAGGGTGTAGCGAGCGTCCGTTGCGTCCTGACTAATAGCTGGCTGGCGTGGAGCTTGGTTCATACCCGCCACAAGTCACGCGAGGAAAAAAAACCCACACCATTACCTGAGACCATCTTGCCCTCACCACTAACGGGATTAATGGTCATTACCTATATCATTTAACTCCTTAATAACCGGGTCCTTACAGATTATTCGATAATTAATTAACCAAAATACTATCGGGGCTCAAACTGACACACCGTATTTAATATTCTTACAAACATATGAATTGCACACACCATAATCAGTGAGAGAATAGTTAAGGGTTTACCTGTACTTAAGCGCCGCCTTACCTTGCCTTTACAGCTTATAATGGCGTTTGTAGGCTGAAAAGTTCTAAGGGATTAGTTTGTGCCGTTGCTTTGTGTGTCCCTGGCCGACAACATCATTACTGGGATTTATGGCTTTGAGGATTTTAAGCTACACTATACGTAGCTTCTTATCTCTCTCTCATAAGATACAGTGTGTGTGTGTGTGTGTAGTCTTACTCAGTGTTCAAATACAAGAGAGATGTACAGTTCCGTTCAGAAGTTCGTGGTACACTGGCGGTGAAGAGTGCATAGTCTGTTGTCTGGAGTCCGCCCAAGGCTTGAAATGCACATCTGAGCCGATGCTAAATCTCTTCATCGATGTCTGCGGTGGTGGACAGGTGGGGGCCGAGATACCGAAAGTGGGTAACATTAGAGAGGGTAGTACCGTTAAACTGGATGGATGGTGGAGGTGTGTCTGAACCAGGGGCAGATTGAAAGAGAATCTGAGTCATACATACATTCACCTCAAGGCCGAAGTGTGCATAGGCATCTGCATAGGTGTTCAGGATCTCCTGTAGGTCGTGTTCAGTGTGAGCAACAAGGGTGAGGTCGTCTGCATACTGAAGCTCAGTAATGGAAGCTGCCGACACCATTGTTCTTGCCTGGAATCGTCTTATGTTGAAAAGACCCCCCTTCACCTGGTACTGGATGTTCACCCCGCTGGCTAAATTGGCACTGGCACGAGTAAGGAAGGCAGCCAAGAAGATGGAAAAGAGAGTTGGTACTAGTACACACCCTTGCTTAACCGAGATCCCACGGTAGTTGCCACAGTCTGACCGGTCTCCCTTGCTCTTATAAATAATGACAATGGAGGCGTCTTTAAAAGCTTGGGGATTTCCTCCTTTTCCCAAACATTCTCCAGGAGAGAGTGGAGACGGCTGGTAAGCTGAGGTCCCCTGCTTTATACACCTCGGTTGGGATTCCATCAGGTCCTGAGGCTTTGTAATTTTTCATCTGTTTGATGGCAGTAGCTACCTCATCCAGGGATGGAGGATAGCTGAGGTGGGTCAGCTCTGGATGCTGGGGGGACCTGCTGGGTAGTCAGGACATCCATCGGTGTTTCGGTTGAGCAATGAATGGTAGTGCTCTTTGCAGTGCTGAAGGCCCATCGTCTTTAATTATGAGGTTACCGTCAGTTGAGCGGAGGGGGGCTGCGCCGCGAGTGACTGGCCCATAAAATGTTTGACCTCTGTTCACTTAATTCTCATGGTGTTCATTCGAAACCAATTTCCCTATTGTATTTTGATATTCGACTGGATACTCCTATCACTACAGTTTTCTTCTCTCGTCAGCAGGATATTCATATTAATATCCTTCCCATCTCCTTTTGATGAGTATTCGTTCGAGTCACACTGCTCCGTTGCCATTTCCACTGTGTGTGTTGGTGGGAGGGTCGGCGTAGTGACCTGTCGTCCAGGAAGGGTACAACAGGCTATGCACCCTTCACCGTCAGTGTACCACGAACTTCTGAACAGAACTGTACCTGTATTATCTTATCATTATGCACCAACTTTATCATGATCCGCTAGTAGTCCATTATATCACGCTAGGTGTCCTAATAAATATATATCAGGATAAAAATATTTCCATCACCTGAAGAATCTCTACCCCAGTTCATTTCACCTAAAGATTGACCATCCTAACACAAACCTAACCTAACCTAACCTAACCTCATTCCCCCAAATATCGTTAGGGTGGTTAATCTTCAGGTGAAATAAGCTGGGATGGAGATTCTTTAGGTGATCCATTTATTTTAGTATGTAATTATCGATCACAAATGAAGATAAATGCGAGTTATAATTAAGTCTGATTACTAATAACATCATAATATACAATAATAACGTTATTAATTACCTCAGTGGTGTAATAGTTCCTCACCACACATGTAAATCACGCGCCAAATTTACCACACAAACAAACTGAGACAAATGACTCGTTTACGTAAGAAGTGAACGACAATGGATGAGAAATTACGTTCATAGTGAGCGAAGGTGGATAGGAGGAACGTTTTCCCTACGTCGAAGAACACGCGCGTGTGTGTGTGTGTGTGTGTTTGTGTTTGTGTGTGTGGGTGGGAAGGAGCGTGGTGGTGCGGTAGCGGTATAGTGGCAGTGTTGTGACCACTGCGCCACGCTCCGCTTCGCCACATACTCGCCTCTCCTTCTGGCTACTACCGAGGACACGTGAGTTGATCCTCTGATATAAGATCGAGTGTTACTTACCCTGGGGAGTTCATACTTGTAATAACAGGCGTAGTTCATCCTATAAGTGTTATATTTTAGTCTCCTTCATCCTGGAATTAATTATATCCTTTACACGTGGGGATTTTTCCTCTTGTGAAGGCTATAGTGGTGTTATTTTTCCTAGGATGGTTATATTCGCTATAGATTTGTCAGTGTTCATCCTAGGAATGTTATTATATAGACGTTGGTATTATTTATCCTAGGAATATTTAAATTCGAATGAGTTTATTGGTGTTTATCCTGGGATGTGTACTTAGTATTCAATGTAAAAAAATGGCCTTGTTCATCCTGGGAATCACATCTATTTCGTCTGTGTGTAAACTAAATTGTTAACTTTTCCTGTGTTTCTATTCACGTCAACATCGTGTGTGTGTGTGTGTGTGTGAATGTGTATGTGAGTGTGTATGTGTGTGTGTGTGTATGTGTGTGTGGTGTACGAGGGACCGACACACCTGGTATACAAGGGACCTATACACACCTGTTCCTCTAATACATTTGATTTAATTAATATTTACCTACAGATCACAACCTATCACTGGCTACGTCAAACTGCCACTAATAATAACATCCCTCACACACAAAAGGCACAGTCAGTCAGGCTAGGACAGGCATAAACAGACCTGACTCGACACAACTAAACGACACACACACACACACTGGCGCTCTTAATCCCAATTGTAAATACGTAGAGAAAAAAATACGTCAGGCCAAAAAAAAAAAGTAAATGATAAACGAAACGAAAATTAGGGACAGGTAAATGATTAATGGTGACTAAAGACAAAGAAAGGAGAGAGGAATTAGACAAATGAATAAGTAAACGAGAAAATCAACACACACTTGTCAAACACTTCTTATGTTAAGTCTTTTGCCTCAAGTCCTTCCGGGCCACAGCAGGGGAGGAGGGCGGGATGGAACGGAGGGTTGGAACGGGGTAGAGGGCAGGGGTGGGGTGGGGTGGGTAGAGAGGGAGACGGGGCGAGGAAAGAGATGGGGGACAGGGCGGAGACGGGGCGGGAACAGGGAAAAAGGCGGGGCGGAATGTAGGAACGGGACGGGGGGGGGGAATCACAAAGGAAGGGCAAGGAGGATCGGGAAGGAGACGAATGGAAGGGGCAAGGTCCTCTCACTTAAGAATTACCAGTACACCGCAATATAATCTACGCAACAGTCTGGGACACGCCATCTTGTGGGGGGTCTAAGTTGTGTTTACCTGTTTACCCCAAAAACTAACTCACTTAACAACTGTCTTTCTCTCTTCCCTAAATGCCTTTTTTGTTGTTGTTTAGCTGGATAATGAGATGTTTTAGTTGCAATTACATACCAGATAACTGTCGCTTACTTCCATTATGACAGAGATAACCTCTTTCGCATGTGTTATAAATATACAAAGCTCATTGTCCTTTTAATGCACGAGTGAAGATAATGCCAAGACACAACTCTCACTTGTCAACAGTATATATAAGTCAACCTGCAACAGTTATGCAATATATCTCTCACCTTGTGCAACATACCTATATTTAAACCATTATAAATATCGCATTGTATTTCCCACTGCACATTGCACATCACTGACCTTGCAATGTAACAAAACCCCCACATATCTAACGTTGCACATACTTGCAGGGATAATTTCAAACCTTGCAACACACACACACACACACATCCCCTAACCTTGCAACATACACACACAAACACAACCCTAACCTTGCAACACACTCAACACATCCCCTAACCTTGCAACACACACAAACACAACCCTAACCTTGCAACATACACACACAAACACAACCCTAACCTTGCAACACACACAAACACAACCCTAACCTTGCAACATACACACACAAACACAACCCTAACCTTGCAACACACTCAACACATCCCCTAACCTTGCAACACACACACATCACATCCCTAATCTTGCAACATACCTGCAGTGCACATCACACCAACACTTTATCCGGAAATTCCTAACAGCTTGAGTTATATTTCTTGCTGCCTCGGCTGATATGATAAGCAAGGGCTGACAGAACGTATGTCAGGCTCACACTGTCTCCTTTTCTGGGATTAACATTTCTCATTTGGTTTTCGCTGTATAAATATATATTGCTGCCATCTGCTGGACAACACAAATGAGACGAAATTGGCTAAAAATTATTCAAAGTCTCCCAATTATTTTTTTTTTACTAGTATAAATAAACATAGATGAAATTACATTGGAATTGGATGAGTACAGGTGAGAGGAAATTAGATACAAGTTACCTTAAGTTTCCAATTATATTTTCTTTATCTAGTATGAACAAACGCCTTGAACATACACTAGAGTTGGATATTTGGTCGTAACTATTTTTTTGTAGGATGAAGGAGCATTAAGTATAATAATGTGGAAGCCTTTTAGATATTTTTTGTATTTTCTTTTTTTTTTTTGTAGATCATGATAATGTTTTGCGTCATGGTAAAAGCCGCTTAAGATTCCAGTTCTTTGTTACTTAGAGAAGAACAAAAGGTTTAATACAGCCAGATACCGCTAACACCGTCAGCCATACGTGATTACAAAAGAATCCTTCCTTCCTTCCTTCCTTCCTGCCCTGACCCTCAACACAGCAGCGGTGTTCACTTTAATCGAATTACTAAGAAATTTCACTGCCTTCTTCTTTCTAACACGAACACACCATCAAAAATACAGTGTAGTACAGCACCACAATACAGTGTAGTACAGCATCACAATACAGTGTAGTACAGCATCACAATACTCAACAGTTTCGAAAAGTCCTTTGTAGTAAACCGTAAAAAAAAAATCTCGAAATATTAAAAAAAAATAATAGCAGTTTCCTTTCTTTGTCTAACATGAACGCACATAATTCTAAATATAAATGGGTATAAAGTCCCATTAACTCTTCAAAATTTCCTTCTCTCTATTGCAAGAAAACAGAAGTATAATTCATCAGTAAATTGTATCAAAATTTTAGACATATATTAAAATCTAGGCCGATGTTTTCCCGATGACTCAGTATACACATATATGTAAACACTGTATATATACGGTACAGTGAACACAATCATTACAGTGACACGTCGTGGTGAAGGTGAAGGTGAATCCCACACACACACACACACACCTGGCCCCCGTCATCCACGCGACCGTCACACTGCCACCAAAACTCCCAGTGTGTTTTCATTACCTGGGACGAACATCTAATTAAACGCTCTTAACGAGTCATAAAAAAAGGTGAAGCAAGACGTCCTTCTGCTTCAGGTAATGGTGAGACCGAGTGTACGCTAAGCTACTCCCCCGCCCTTCCCTCTGTTGACCTGGGGGAGGGGGGAAGGTTTATGGCGTTCTGGGTGAGGGAACTGGTAAGGTTATGTCAGGTCAAGTGAATGTCTTAGAATGTGTAGTGGTGGTGGTGGTGCTGAAATGTTAAGAGGAATGTTACAATATTTATGGTCTGATGTTACGATATTTTGGGTCAAGTTATAATAATGTTTTGGTAATGTTAAGTTTGATAAATATTAGACAAAAAGTAATGATGATGTTAAATGCTCAGTGATATTTGACGGTGTTAGGAACTCATGACTGGTATTCGTGACTGACACACACACACACACACACACACACACACACACACACATCAAACACTGACAGATGGTTTACACTGTGTCTAGTATCTGAAGAATGAATATGTTAAAGCCTGATTGTCATATGTCGTGTCAAAGGAAAATCATTAAGTGTCACAGGAAACATGCTTTGTGACACCCCAGGGAAGCGGCTTATTAACTGAGGAATGAAGAGAATTGTCAATGTCAAATCCCACAGAAGAAACAAGTGACTAGCGGCTAGGAGAGGGTTACCAAACTTTCCTCTCAATAAAAATAGAAAAATATATATATTCTCGACTCAACTGGGAAAAAAAATTACTAACTCGATAAAAAGTAAAAAAAAAAAAAATAATAAAATATTTAACAAAACTCAAATAGGAAAATTATAATAACAACATCGTTTAAATAATAAATAAAACTGATAAACACGTGAAATTTGAGTGAAATGATTAAATTAAGCTTCACTTCAGGTAAACACACATCCTCCCACCCACCGTCACTACACGAGAACAAAATCACATTATGGAATAAACCTTTTTTTCGCTGTTTACTTTATGGCAAAAACAAAAAAATAAAATATTGATATAAATTAAAGCATTTAATTATAAACACCAAAATATCACCTTAACGGGAAAAGATATTTAATTTGTAATGGGCATCTTACCTGGTTTGGTGGATTTAATTAAGACGAGGTAGATGGTGGGTGAAGGGACCACCCAACCCACGCCATCACCCAACCCACGTCACCACCCAACCCACGCCACCACCCTCGTACCAATAACCTTTGCTGACCTGCTATAACTAACGAGAATATTCGGCTATCGTGACGTAACACCATAGAAGACATCACTCGGGTTATTCTCAGGTGACGATGACATCACCTAGTGAGCGTCGCCTGACCTGACATCATATTGCAATCATAATACGTGATGGACCTAACGACCTAAGACAATAATTACAGGATTATTGTACCGGATTAACGATTTATGTAATATTTATGAGAAGAATAAAGTATATATATATATATAGCTGATGTACGGAGAAAAATATTGTTGGCCTGATGTACTGATATAGAGTCTTGAGGTGCCTGGTGAACTGATATAGAGTCTTGAGGTGCCTGATGAACTGATATAGTCTGGGTGCTTGATGTACTGATATAGAGTCTGGGTGCTTGATGTACTGATATAGAGTCTTGAGGTGCCTGATGACTGATGAGTCTTGAGGTGCCTGTAAGATTTATATTGTTCCTATCTGATTTACCTGATCTAATATTGGAAACGTAGCTTATGGAAACAAATTCTCGCATCCCTTACTCAGGAGAAGAGATTCTTGCATGTCTGACTAACGAGAATAATTTGTTTGCATGCATGACTAATGAGAACAGCTGTTTGCATGCCAGATGTATAAGTAAAACAATACACAAGCCTTAAAAATACAAAGAGAGTAACATCGAGTTTGACGTATGTAAGAGAACGACAGCTTGCATGCTTGAGGCCATTTACAGTCATAACCTAACCTAACCAAATTGCTCGCTAAACATTACAGTAAAACTTTCTGTGTCTGAACAAAAGACTCCCAGTTAAGTGCATGACGAACGAAGCAATACTTTGACTTTCTTATGTATAGTAATATTGATTTTTTTTGTTTAGGATATAGACCAGACATTGTAAACAGGTGATGTACAGTAAATTATACAGTACTAATAAGGGGTGTACCTGACGCATAAAACAGTGGTAGTGATTTGTTAATTTTGAGGAACAAGACAGCAGTTTGTGTATCTGTAATATATACACTAAGGGCCTGTGTAGTTGATATATAAAAGTCAAATGTAATTATTCTTTTACTCGCAACAGCCCGAACCTATAAAAGCTGACTAACAACAACTGCGATGATGCTTATTGACACGAAACTGAGTTGTATAGGAATGTGGGGTCCGCATCCCTCACTAATAATCTTGTTACTATCATCCTGTGTCACTGACTTGCGAAAACAACAGTACCTCATTCATTGACTTGACAACGGATATATTGGCTACCTTACCGCCAGGGATACCAGTACGACGCAGATTTAGTCCCTTGGCCTGGTCTTGGGTGTGCGTGAGGTGTTAACAGAAGCACTATACTGCCTGCTATTGTCCGCTGGTGGTGGCTAATGGTAATTATTTGTCTCATTCAGAGCTTCTCCGCCTAGCTTTTTGCTGATTGCTCAAGTTATTGTGTCGCGTGAGGGAGGGAGGGAGGGAGGTTGGTGGCCCGGGCGCGGCGGCTGGCTGGTGGCGGCAACATCCTCCTCACACAAGGCTTAAACTGTCTCGATAATTAATAAATTGGAATTTTTGTCCTTCATGAGGCCTGGTGCACCTCCTTCCCCCCCCCCAAGCAATAAACTTTATATTGCATTATCGACCACCATAAACCAAGGTGGGTGGTGAAGATGGCTAGGCCCTCATTACCTGACTATACATGACAGTCACTCCTGTACTTCTTTTAGTGAATGTTTATCGTTTTAACACAACATATTAACATCCATAACCAGAAGCAAGACTGACTAAACAGACCCTAACGTAAATGGACCCTAAGTGTTGTGTGTAACAGACCCGCAGTCAAATAAAACGGACATTCTTGAAGACAAAAGTTCCATGCGTTCTTCTACACACACACACACACACACACACACACACACACACACACACACACACACACACACACACTAAAAAGAAACACGAAAGAGATGAGGGGCAGCCTAGGCCCAGACTCCAGCGTTAGCCAAATATTAAAAGTGGTGTCCCCGTAATAAAAGGGTCATGGTCTACTGGAGATTGGCGTCTCGTTTCACTGTCCCGTTCCCCAGACGAATTAAGAATAACCTCATGTTTATAGTAATCTTCATTTACTATCGTTACTATTACTAAATATATATTTTTTTTTAGAGGAATGGGCCAAAAGAAGGATGTTTCCCACGAATCACGAGTCACTAATTATTCCATAGAAGCTATCCACCAATTCTTAAGATCATTGTTAGGCATCTCTGACGAGTCACGGTAACAGGAAGAAAGTACTGTACTCCATCTACATGTACAGTCAAAGACAAAAGTCGTGTCGCGGTTTTGTCCGAAGATTAAATATAACTCGTGAAACATTATGAGAGCCCCTACCACAAGGCAGAGCGCACCAAAAGTTTAACCCTTCGGCATATGTTTTCACCAAATTCACGACACGACTTTTGTCTTTCATTGTACAATCAACCACAGCTGCCACAAGATTCTCACATCAAATTTTCTTCATTATTTAAACAAATATACAAACATTTGGAAACTTCTCATGACCTTAATAACAATGAACAGTTTATTATTATAAATATGTTAACTTTGGTTTGTTTAATATTTATCCTGACAGTGATACAGCCGAAAACAGATCCACCAATCACAATCACCTTTACATACAGCCTTCCTTTACCAAGTATTGCCAGGTAAAATTGCGAGCACGAGAGCCGAGTGCATCTTTGGCTGACTGTACCTCAGTGAACTAATTTCTTTACCTAACTCAAAATAAAGCCTAATCTTATCTCTTACTGCCTACAAGTTTACACTCACCTTGACCATCTGCTGTGGAGACCTTCCTTTCGCGGTGTACATGACTCACAACAGACCACCTCCTCACTCCACACCAAACTGTAAATAAAGATGAAAACATTTAAATATCAATCATAGTTATAATAGTAGTTACATAAACACAATGAAAATTAGTCCGTAACAATAATTAATATCCTAATTTTATGATTATTTAGTCTGATGAGAATTATTTCCTAGTTAACATTTATTTTTCATTATATTTATACACATCAGTTGGTCAATGACGATCAAGCAAACACCAAGTTCTCTACCTTCATAGTCCTCTCTCTCTCTCTCTCTCTCTCTCTCTCTCTCTTTATTTTGCCCTCCCTCCTCCTCTCTTTCTCTTTTCCTGTTCCTTTCTCTCTCCTCCTCCTCCTTATATTGTTCCTCCCTCCCACCAACTCTTCTCAGCCTGTACCATCATGCAACGAGTCCCACAGGAAATTTCTCCTATAATTTACCTCCAATTTGTTTTTTGTTTTTAAATTCTACCTCCAAAGGCTTCGTGTTGACCTGTGTGTTGTGTTGATGGGTTAAGCATTACAGTATATTGAGTGTGTGTTTGAGGGACCTGTATACGATGGGATAAAATACGATATACTAACGCTGGTAAAATAAAACCATGGAGAATTAGGTTTCTTGATACGTAATTTCGAAATGCTTTTAAAATTTTCAGGAACAATGGAAACGTAACTTGATTCTCATTACATATTTTAGTTAGGTAAATTTTGACTATTAGATGTGACTAGATTATATACTATTTTGTGGTTGGCAATGGTAAAAAAAATGGGCTAGTTTAAGGATTCATTCTAAGGGGTGTCCTAGAAAAAAATGTCCTTGCCTCCCTCCTTCCCTCCAGCTCACAGTAACTAAGGGAACAGGCAGGAGGAAGAGGCAAGCAGGGTGTAGACAGGGAGGCAGGGACATTTTTATCGTACACCGCAGATATCGTTCGCTAGTTGTTCCTTCGCCACTTATCATCTACTGGTGAGGTTTTAGGACAAGTGCCTTTACCACGTCAGATACCAAGTAGGAAAACTCAAACTTAGACGCCAGCCGTAAAAGATAACTGAACTACCTCTCTACATATATAAACATGACAGAAATCTCCCAACACTGAACGAACAGCATTGCCCCATAGTTACCGGGTAGTAATTGTTGTTTGTAATAGTTAGGTGATTTACTACTGTTTACTTTTTAATCTAGTCTACAATTGCTAAGAAATATATATTATATCTCGTGAGTATTTTAATAGACTAATTACAAATAAACAAAGAATGAAAAATACAAAAATAAACGGAAAGAATAATGAACATTACATCACCATTAATAAACCAGATATAAACAATGAAATAAACTCAAAATAAGCAACACGAAAGCCCTAAATATCGCTACAACAAAACATGTATCACAAACCTCTCAACAACAGTAGTTTTTCCAGTTTCCATTATCACAGACACTCGGCTTCTCTAAAACACGAGAAAACGGAAAAGACAAAGATATATCCACCTGTGAATCTCTGGCAGCTACTGAATTACGCAGTTGTTGTTGTTGTTATAATGTTATTACTGCGCTTTAACAACTAACTCTCGAGGTTCTACATAAGTCAAATCAATTTATCAAAACAAAGTTATATAAAGAATGGAATTATGACTCCCAATGACCATTAGAAATCCCTTGGTATGTTACGTTTAGATAAGAGATGGCGCTGTGATCTCTGGTGCGTCGTCTGCAATGTTTACCGTAAAATTAATACTATCAATAAGAGATAAGTAAGGTTCCATTTCTCCCCAAAGATGCTAACAGGTCAGTTGATATTGCAATATTGAGATAATAACATAGATATACTAGTTCCTACTTCAATTTGTATTTTCCCTCTGTTGTTGTTTATCAGAACAGGTGAGTAGAGTGGTAATAAACTAAACATGGACTACCTGTATCATATTACTTTAGATTAACTTAATATAGGACACGTACAGCATTAAATTGACGATCACTATAATAGAAATGGCTGCCTTAATATCTGATCAAGTCGTATTATTTCTTGTATACGGGATAACGTGTGAATATAATACACAGGCAGTTGGAATTAATTATTTCCATGTCTTACAAACGTTATGGCGTTATTGCTTACTGTTTTGTGATGACCCTGAAAAAATTCATGTCTTGCAGGGATAGTTTTTAATAATATATGTGAGTGTTCTTAGTATTTACATGTTTTGCTTCTGTTAGTTATTCCTTTCCTCGCTCAACTAATAATCAAATGTGTGACAAGTAGGTAGAGAGCAGCTTTGTTGGGTGGCACAGGTGACATAACCATTCACACATATGTAATGATAATGTGTATGACTATGTTATACACTCATGCAAAATGAAAAGTGGCGTTTTCTTAGATCTGAAGGATGAAAATGTAAAATGATAATTGTGTATTTTATTTCCAAACATTTTTTTTTTCTATAAGCAAATGAGTGAAATAAAATACATAAAATACCTTCTATGCCCCAACACAATTCTTTACCGCCTGACTATAACACAACTATAAACTCGGCCTCACCAGTTCTATATCCACCACAGTATACAGTGAACAGTAAATTAGAAGCACATTATAGAGAGCCAGGTGAGTCAGTCTGCGGTCACGTCTTGTTATTGTACTTCCACAGCTACGGCCAGTCTAGGTTAGATTAGGTTAGGTTAGGTTAAACAATACAGTATACAGTACGAGAATCCAGAGACTGAAGTTTATTGTATTCAGTGCAGCGTCTTAAACTATACAGGTGTAATATCGAACCGTATTTCTGTACCGGCCACAGGTTGCATGACGTTTCACACATAACTGACCCCCACCACACAACATCCCCAGTCATGCAGCTAGGAAGGAAAGGTGTCATTGTACTGCTCAACTCAAGACAATAATATTTTAGTATTAACACAACGTACGAGTTTACAAAAGGTGAATTACCATTTTCCAAGCGAACATCTCAGCTCAAGACAATATGTTGGCCTGTGACCTTCTGACATTAGTGAAGTTTTGGCCTATTCGATCAGTGTCTTTAGTTTATATAATGTAAGGTGATTGTTAAGTTTAGGGGTTAACTTAGTGGTTCCTACAATATCGTGTCTGTGTAAATAAAAGTTGATCTTGTGACTATTATACTGATTGTTAAGGTCGACAGGTAATGCAGGTAACTTTAGCCTATGATGATAACTTTCCCGCGTGATAACAACTTTCCCACGTGATAAAAACTTTCCCACATGATAACTTTTCCGTGATAATAACTTTTACAGACTGATAACTTTCCCACGTGATGACAACTTCCCCAGGTGATAATAACTTTCCCACGTGATAACAACTTTGTGGCGTGATAACAACTTTGTGGCGTGACAACAAGTTTACCACATGATAACTTTTCCACATGATAACAACTTTTATATACTGATAACTTCACGCGATAACAACTTTTCGACATAATAACAACTTCCCCGCGTCATAACAACTTTGCTAAATTATAACTTGACCATATGATGACAACTTTGTCACGACATCGACCGACGCACAGACGGCATCATGTTACCTGGTACTAATCACATCAATTAGACAGAGGCTGCAGGTAATAACTCCCCCACAGGTCGTGATAATTGGCGATAATTAGTATAGGTCATTATGTGCTGCGTCACGTTCACTGCGCCATGTACTTTATCAACACTGAGTCATGGATGTTATATTGTATAACTACACTTCAACAACTAGGGTCTTTAAGCACATGTTTCTAAATTACTAAACACACAAGTCATCAACGAGTATAAATGCAGAAATACACACACACCAGGTAGCTAAAAACACCACATGAACATACACAATACACGACTCTAGAACCTTCCATGGTGTATTAAGAAAAGTCTAACTGAAGTAACGGTTACATCTTCAGTGTACCATTAGCAGCATTAAACCATTAAGAGTAATAAGGGAGAAAGGGGGTTTATGGTGCAGCAGGATGTGTACAGTAGTAAACCATGTGTGTCAAGGACGAACACACACACACACACACACACACACACACACACACACTATTCCTTCTATAATCTTCCTTTGCCATCTTCTCCTTTCCTCTCTTTATCGAATTAAGCTAAATACCGTAAAGACTAAGTATATAATATCTATTGTCCTCTTTTCCTCCTATATCGTGTTATAGGCTCTGACTATTAGCGTAAGCAAGAAATAACTAACAAACTGCTATTTATTTTTTTTTACAGGAAATACTAATGTGTCAGTTTGGTTTCGTACATTTGTAAAAGTTTGATTAAATAAGAAAAGTTTAAATTAGCTATTATAGTTTAGTTGTTATTATGATATATTATGATATTATTTTATTTAATCTTTCTTCTTCTTCAGCTTACCTCGGCACGTCACCACCACCACCACCAACAACAACAGCTGAGGGAGAATCAACAAAAGAAGCGTGACTACAGCTAACGCCAACACCAGTAGCAATAACAGCAGGAAGCAGGTGTAACGACAATAACGGCAGGTAGCAGGTGTAACGACAGTAATTCTAACAGGAGGAAGCAGGAGAAGCGACAGCAGGAAGTAGGCGAATTTAACAACAGCAGCGGTGGCGGGAGGAAGCAGGAGAAGCGACAGCAGGAAGTAGGCGAATTTAACAACAGCAGCGGTGGCGGGGAGGAATGACGGAGGACGTGGTGGAGGAGAGCGGCCACTCCAAGCAGGATATCTTCGTCAGGATCAGCCCCGTCAGGAGACTGTGTCGGTAAGTTCACATTCATCTCTCCCCCTCGCCACTCACCATTATCACTATCAACGTCATCATCACTCTCTATGTCATTATCACTATCTACGTCATTACCACTACGTCATTATCACTACGTCATTACCACTACGTCATTATCACTATCTACGTCATTATCACCCTCTATGGGTCTATCATCCTATATGACAACCACACCTCATAATTATACTCTCATTGGCCAGAGTCTGAATATTTATCTAACGAGGCAGCGATTTAATATATTTTAATACTTAACTACTCTACGACCGGGCAACATGTGATCACTTAATCGATGAAAGGAACTTAAGAATACAGTTGTTGTTTCTTGTAAAGCTAAAATGAGTTACAGTACATCAGAGAGACGATCATTACATAGACCACGCTGTAGTACATAAGTGTAGAGGTGTACTGTTATAGGTTTAGTACATCTACAGAATGAATACCAAAGGAAGAGATGTACAGAATATTAAAGAACAACTCTCGGTAATTTGGTGATGTTCCTAACTTAATTATAGGAAATCAATTGCTTATTTGTGGAGCAGGATTTGTAATGCATTTTTTTACAGTGTTACCGATTAGTTAACAGCCTATATTAATATGAGTGTATGTCTGTCTTCCCGTCCACCTGTTAGAGTTGAGATGCGTGAACAGGAGGAGGAGGAGACGGAGAAAGATGTGGAATGTGTAGCAGCGTGTCCTCAGGTGCTACGACAACTATGTACTCAACTCAGGCCCCCCACCAGGTAAGTCCCTATACTACCTTCAGGAGATGTTCCCCTTATCCTAACTACGTCACTGGTTATATCTCAATATTTACCTCACACGTCAATTTTACTTGTCATTCTTGTCTTCACTTCTCAACCCCGAACGTTATCCTTTTCCTCACCATTTATAATTTTTACTTTTTCGATGTTGTTCTATGTGATCTATCGTACCTTTACCTCACCTGTTATCTTCTATTCTAATTCCAGTCATCATCACACACATCCCATTTAGTGGTCTTCCCTCAGCCATAACTCTCACTCTTATCATAACCTCCCACCTGTGTGTTTACCCCTTTACCACACCTGTCACCTTCCCCTCTCACACCTGTCTCACTGGTACTGTAGGTGTGTAGTTATCTCCCTCCACCCCTACCTGTCACTTTTTCCTCTTTCTCTTAACCAATCACCTTTACCCTGTACAGTCACCTTCCCTCCTCAGAACCAATCATATTTCTCCAATACCTTAAACACCAGGTACTATATGAAGTCTCTTGCTATAGGCTATAAAAACAACTAGAGGTTACAGGTACATGTACAGGGTAAACATACATACACAATACTAGCCAGCTACAGAACCCACAAGTTGGTCTGAGAACCTCCGTGTTAGGGCACTGTCGACACCCCCCGTATTTAATGATGATATGTAGTGTTGTTTCTCAAGTCGGGGGAGTTTTTTTTAAATTAACTTTCAACGTTAAGATGGTAGGTCTTTCCTCCCCCCCCCCTCCACCTTGTCCTCCAGCCAAGCCTTCCCCACCATCCTCCCCAACCATCACCCTCCTCTGAGTCCTCTCCATCTCTAATTACCTCTCCTTCTTCCCCCTCTCCCCTCCCTGACTCTAAATCACCTTCCCACTACCATTAACACCGGAGGGGGAAGGGAGACTCGGTGTGGCTACGACAAGGAGGAAAGAATACGTGAAGAAATAACCAGAAAGGTGAAGATTAAGGAACTAGTATTAATTATATACAATTTTACCAGTTGAGTGTTGTTTCTTAAGTCTTGTTCTCCCCTCCTCTCTTCCCCCTTAATACTGTGTGTGTGTGTGTGTGTGTGTGTGTGTGTGCCAGTAAAATTCTTCATGACTGTTCGGTAGTGGACACGCCTTCCCCCACTCCCAGCGTGTACTTTAACCTTTGTGAAGATGTTATTGGTTAATTATAGACCCCCTGTAAACCATGAGGAAGGTAATCACTAAAGCAGGTAATGGATAAAATGAGTATAAAAGGAGAGAGAGAGAGAGAGAGAGAGAGAGAGAGAGAGAGAGAGATCGTGGTAGCCTGGTGAAAGAGGGAAAACTTGCTACAAAATATGGACGATAAGAAGGATCATGTACCGTGAGTATGTAAACAAATTACGATTAAGCTCCTTTAGTAGATAAGATTGCCCTCGCTCATGTCCTTTGACCTGCCACATTAATATCGAGAAACACCTTCCTCCTTGTTAGATTATGTACACGAGACTGCGCCTAGGGTCCAGGTACCTATGGGAGTACATTGGCAACCCTGAGCCTGGCCGCACTGTTTGTAAACTTTGTGGCCAACCCGACTCTCACACCCTCTCTCACTACATCCTCACTTGCCCTATGACCTCCTCCTATAGGTCCCCAGCTGTTACCAACACCTCTTCCCTCCCTGACCAGATATCCCTCCTCCTAGTGACAGGCCTGGCACTTGACATTATTAGGGACCTGCCACGCTTTGCCATAAACAGATGAAATGTACCGGAACTTTCCCCCCCATACACTCATCATTCTGTCACTTTATGTAACTTGCTGACGAAACCTATGACCCTTCAGGCTTTTACGTCCTTAATGCATGAGTCATAAAGGCAAGCAAATGCTTCCCAAATGGGCGCTGTAAATGCTTATGCGCTTCACCTTGCACAGGATGTAAGGGGGTGCCCAATAAACTAGCCCCCTCGGGGGCAATCTTAAAAAAAAAATCTCATGGTAGTAACGTTAGCAAATACTGTATCCAGTAATAACGGAGCAAGGCACACACACACACACACACACACACACACACACACACACAGTAACGCCTTTCTTTAAGTTAAATTTCAGTTCGAAATGAGCGAGAAAAAGTTTAGCGAGGAACGTGCAACGCGGATACAGATTTTGAGAGAAAATAAACAAAGTCTAGTGTCGTAGTTACTATCCCTGAGACTTCTTCCTACAGGAGTGGTCGTGGAGGCCGGATGTCTTCGCCTTCCTTGGCTGCCCTCAGGAGCCGGCTGGTGGATCGGCCGTATTGGGGTCGGTGTATGTGTCTGCAGGACCAAGTGCCGACCATCACGGAGCGAGAGTTACTGCCTCTGCTCGCCCTCACCCCTGCTCACCGCTTCATCGTCCTCGTCGTCACCAACTCCAGTGAAAGGTAAGCAAACAAAACCTACATCCCGCCATGGTTATGCTGTACCAATAAATGATAGTGAGACGTATTCCTATTTATCCAGCTGGGGATAGGGGGGAGGTCCTAAGTTATGAAGGGATGAATTATATATGAAACTATACCGTATTATAACTAACAATACAACATGCATCATCTTACGAAACACTTTTTACTGAATACTGTCATGGTGTGATTGTTACTGACTTACCCCTTAAGGTTCTTCATTATATATCCAGTAGCAAAGTTATCTATAACATGGCCACACTAACTCCCTTACGCCACGCACCAGCCAGAGGTCGGTAGTGGTGGGTGGCGAGTCCCTGATCCAGGCGGTGTACACAGCCCTGAACCTGCCTGGCCTTCGGCCATGCCTGCAGAGCCCCAGCGAACCATCCCTAGCCTTCATCAAGTACGACGTGGCCAAGACCAAAGGCAAGCGAAAGGAGAGGCGGGGAGCCCAACCCACCATCCTCAACGGGGGACAGATTAGGGTGGGCATGGTGCTGGTGAGTTTTGACTACCTCCTCATTATGCAAAAAAGATTGTATCCTCTCACTATTTACATTTCACAGGGTATAAGGTGGGAATATATATTGCATGCGAAGGAACTTAATATCTGGCTTAAACTGACTAACCCTATCAAACACTAATATAAATAATCTGGGTAATTCGAATTTTTTATAGCTTTGCATATAAAATTAACTTGATATAATCACAAACCTTTGTAAACGAGAGAAAAATTAATTAGTAACAATGTCAATCTAAACAACACAAACACTGAAAACACAACGTCCATCTAAATGTTTCCATTAATTTTAATATTTGCTGCAGTTGTTTCACCTACAAATGTCATGAACTTATCTATTTTGTCACTTACGATACAGACTTAAAATATAATTACACTAAACAACTGTAGCATAACTGTTTTCTTTACCCGCATGCCTTTAATATTACTTCTCTTACATTTTTTTCCACTGTCTTCTGAGAAAAATCTGTAATATTCTTACTGTTCACACACCGTCGACACTGGAGTCCAATCCTTTCATTTACTGTAGTCGTCAACATTGGCGGCATTCCCCCAATCGCAACACTGACTGACTGACCAATATTCTCTCACTTTTCACTGTTAACCCCTTAACTGTAGCGTTCCGTAGTGAGGGGTTTAACCTAACAAACACACATCTCTATACAGACTGCTGCCAGCTACCTCTGTTTTGTATGGACACTTTCCAGCACTCTGTCACTAAATCCACGTGTTGTATTCCTCACGTTTTCTCTTTTGGTCAACACTACAGAGCACGACGAAACACAGGGTAACTAATGTATCTTAGAAATCACTTTTTACAACTCACAATAAGATTTTACCAGGAAAAATGGCACCAGAGATAGGGGCCGTAGTTTCTATACACTGTACATCACGTAAACTACATTAAATCGATAATATTTAATGTGTTTTAATTTCAGATATACCAAAAGACACAGATGCTGTACGCGGGTTTTCCCCTCGCCAGCTACGGGTGTATGAAGCAAGATTTTTTGGTCTTCATCTCAAAACACACCAAGTATGACTTTTGCCAGAGATTGCCCCTCCGTGACCAACCACCTCCTACACCTCCCGACGACGATCACTCTGAAGAACCTGAAGATACGTGACGCTATTCTCCCATCTCATTTTCCTCTTCTCGTGAAACTACAGTACAAGGACTTGGTAAAAATAAATGCTGAGTGGTATGAATCACTAGTTTATCCACCTTTTCGGCCTGATCTATAGGTCCCAACTCTTACCCTTTGTTTAAGCCGGATATATGTACCATCACGAGGCGCCCCAAGGCAATCCGTCAAGGTCAAATGTCAAGATCACAAGTGAAATATTACTTATTAAATTTGGTTGCGAGATTTAGACAGTATGTTAGGTAATGTCGCTGTAGTTTATAATGAAGGCTACATACGACCAATTGTTATGGTCATAATGTACCAATAACAACATAAGCTGCCACTCTGCATTACGGTGATAAGAAAACCTCTCAGATTATTGTTACCATCTTACCACCGAGGAAACATCCCGAGAGTCTAAGCTGAGTTAGGTGATGGTTGATCTTGAACTCGCGCTCAATCACAAAATAAAAGGAAATCTTGTAAATATAATGCCCAAGGGTGACTTCACATAACTCAATGATTCTGTGAGTTATATACAGTACAGAGAACATATCAGGTCCAAGGAACCATCATCGGTGTGCTAATACATTTCTCAGTAACAGGTGATGAGTTTCCGAGATATTTACGTAAAGAATCTCCATATCGATTATATCATGGGGCAATTTTTAGGTCATATTTTATTGGTTATGACTGTAGAAACTTTTCCTAGTGTAACAGTGCCTTCCACCTCAAACAGATAATGTTTATATCCTAATCCAAACTGCTGTAGATGTGCTTTGTGAGATAATATAGTTTCATATGAATACTCTCGGTTACCAGACTCCTTTTGTTTTTTAACGAGGCTTCAGTCAACTACATGAACTGAAGGATTTATAACTATCCTCATATAATCAACAAAGATTTATGTGATTGCTTCATGTATTTTACCCTTTGAAACACAGATTGCCAAACAGATAGGTTCACAATTACTAGTAACATTGTAGATTTATATACGGTGTTCTATGACCTATGGGCCGAGTGTAAGAAAGGGCCAATTACAATAAATAGCAATACAGTACAATATTTTTTTTTTTCGAGTGGGATCATAGTAGATTGTGCATCATCCAAATGGGACTGAAGTAATAGGCACTTGATTATTTCTGCGTGTAATGGTGTTAAGAGACATTCTACATCTCTTATAACTCCCAGATGTTTACCAGTAACCTGATAATAATCGTTACAATATCTGATGTCAGCCACGGCACATGGGATACATAACTGATGATATTAGTTACATCACTGACACCTTCAACAAACCTCACTGATAGCATTACCTTACCTCAAACACATCTACGTAATTGCCATCGGCCCTTTGTGTACTATGGCCCGGATACTGATGTCTATTTAATGTTTTTACTATTGCTTGTTCTTCCAGTACTGTTAAGGTTGTTATTTCCATGAAGATAATATCCTTGTATATATATATAAGAATACTGTACCTATATACAGAAAATTGCCAGCTCTTCCTCTTTTGCCAAATGATATAAATTCACCAAATATGGTTTTCAATGCTTTAGATTTATTGTCCTAAATAGATTCCTTTTCGTCTAAACATGGTGAAATGTTTACGATTTCTATAATGTAATGTTCACTTACAGTTGGTTATCTATGTGAAAAATACCTCCTTGTGTGTGTGTGTGTGTGTGTGTGTGTGTTTAGTGGTGGAATAGAATATGTTATGTGGCTTCCTGAGTATATATGATAAGGACTCTTACAAACTTGGTCTTACATGACTCTTGAATAATTGCAGCTCTTAGTACATTTGGTAAAACGCCAAAGACAGGACGGATCAGTAAATTATATTATTATAGGAACAAACAGGTTAAGAATATTGGTTGTTTAACATCATTATACCTGCTTACGGTGATTCTACCAGTATGTATTGAACTTTGAAATAATTAGAAGAAAAAACAACTCATTATTGCCTTAATATATTGTGGCATTTTTTACGTATAGGAAAAGGTAATACAATTAAAGCGACATTAATTAAAAAAATTCCAAGTCCAATAATTATCAGATTGGTATTCGACTTTTATTTAATGATAATCAACAACAACTTTTATGGAATCTTATTTACCGTGTCTCTTCTATGTTGTTGTAAATTTAAACTTTATTCGATGTTATTGTTACTTATCTCTTGACAATACATCAGATATGTATCTCAAGAAATTCCAAATATATTATAATACACAATCTACCGAACTTTTAATTCCTCTTGGTCCTGCTTCTACCAGTCCTCCTCGTCTGTACCCAACTTTTAATTTTCATTCATCTCTCAGGTTTCTGCCTCACCTTGGCACCCCCTGACCCCCAATTTCATCCATTGACAAATTTACCATAACTTTCACAACCCATTTTTTTAACAATATATAATTTTTTTTTTTTTTTTTTCCTCTATCCAGTTTTTGTGTTTATCATTTCTCTTTTGTTAGCAGCTGTTTCAACTAGTTCCCATGCATGTTACAGTAGCTGGAGTTTTATTTCCCTTTTCTTCATTAACTTCAATTTATTATCATTGTATATTCCGTCTATATACAGTACAGTACTCTGATCACGTTTCTCTTTACTCCTGCCCAAAACAGGACCTTTATCATCTGTCTTTTGTAAGGTTCCACACCATCGTCTTTTTCTTTATTCCTGTATTTAATCCATCTGTATTTTTTTTTGTACTCACCCAGGTAAAAGGTTTTTTTTGTACTCACCCAGGTAAAGGTCGTTTTTAATGACCCACAATCAAGGCCTGGGGGCGAAAATATAATAATAATAATAATAATAATAATAATAATAATAATAATAATAATAATAATAATAATAATAATAATAATAATATTATTATTATTAATAATAATAATAATAATTATAATTATTATAATTATAATAATAATAATAATATTAATAATAATAATAAAAATATATACAAATAAGTAACAATTACAGTACTGTATAATAAAAAATAATAATAATAATAGTAATCAAATTAATAAAAATATATATAATAAAAATAATAAAGAGCCATAAATAAAAAAATAAAAAAGTCAAGAGTGATTAATGATATATGTATATGTATGTTGTGTTGTTAAAGTAAGAGAAACACTTGAGACCCTGCAATTGTGTGTAAATGAGGCAGAAAGTCAGATCAGCAACCTGGGACTTGGTCACAATTTTTGTGATGCCATATGGCATATCTTTTTTTTTTTTTAACAAAATCTCAAACCTTCCTGTATTCTTATTAATTCTTGTCGACAACTTTTTAAATATAATTAGTTAAACAAAAATCCATACCGTTTTCTTTACAGTGCAGTAGGTTCTGTCTGGTCAAGTTAAAGCCTGGACACCCACTCTGTCCCAATCTCATATTAGTACTTTGAATCACTCAATTGTGATACAGTGTGTTTGTTGTATCAATTTATATCCCTGCTTCTGTTTTCAGCTTTCTAAATTCCAGTAAGATATCCAACATTTTCCATTTTAACCTGTTAAGTTTTAGCCTCGCTGAACTCATTACAGTACTGGGGTATGGTCTGGCCCACGATCTGACCCTGGGAAGCCTACGGTAGGTCTTGGTTTGAAATACCGATTTTTTTTTCTTGAAATAAAACTGCGATCTATCTGATTCCTGCCAATAGTATTTTCATTATCCTGGAGATATGTCCACGTATAATGATACCTCGGGTAATGTTCAAACCATGTACAGTACATTTAATAATTATAATTTTTTTTTTAAATTAACCAACTTTCCTCCTCTTTAATATTCATTACCCAACCGATGTGCTCGTGGTCTCTTCCCGACCATTGCATTAAAATGGTCCATTATAATTAAACATCCATTGAATGGCTAAACTTAAAAGATCTCACACTACTGCTGTTTGGACCTGTCTTACTTATCTCACGTAACCTCAATGTTCCACTGCAACCATTTCCTCTCCCTTCAAACATAGAGCATGCACACTTCCCGCCTTCATAATGATGCCCTCACATTATAAGTTCCTAGTTTGAGTTTATGCCCTCTCATTCTTAAACTTTTCAGAAGTCTTTTATGTCCAAGGCTTGGTTTAGCTCAGAGAACTACCTGTTAGCTCCTAGTACATGCCTCAAGCGGGAGTTTAAGGTGGGCTATATATCTATCACCTCTCTATTTTACTGCAGGTTAAGCAATACAATATTGTTCATCGTGATTTAGAAATTCTGGCATATTTTTCTCACTATTTTTTTCCCTCACTTCAGTCAACTTTTGCTAGTCTATGAGCCAAAAATTTTCGGTCAGTTCCTCCACCAAGAAGAAAATGGAAAAGGACCTTTGTTAACTTAATAAAAGTAAAGAAAAACAAAACTAGACAGACTAAATATGGAAGAGGTAACTCGAGTCTTCGTTACATGTTAAATTATATGAATTAGCTAACTACCCTCACTCTTCAGTGGCCTAGCTTACTGAAAATGAAATACTGTACTAAAATTCTAGATGGTGATACTAGAAAGGGGTTATTCTAAAATAAATGGCAATGATACAATTTTCCAGCAATTGTAAATCTGAAGGACAGTGCGAATGAGTTTGGTGGGTCAGTGGACGAGACGAGTTGCTTCACACAGCTTTAATAAGTATAAATTAAATAGTACTGTATAACTGGTGGTGTTATTTCTTGGTGGTCTATAGTATTCCCGACAAAGGAGCATCGGTCAGTAAATAAAAATATGGTTATGGAGTGAAAGTGAATTTTAACAATATCGTTTATTTAGAAGATGCCTAGCTCTTTGTCTTGTTGTGGGTCACGGGTGTCAGATTAATAATCATTTTAGCAAACATATGGTGATGGTAGACACTTGAATTACATTCTAGTAAATATATACAACCAAAACACAGTATGGTTGCTAACTTAAATTTATTAGTTATTATAATGAAAAAATATGAGAATATTAGGTATAAAATACTTAGATAAAAAATCTAGGTTTACATAACCTGAAGAGGCTATTCCAGCTCAAGTGAGGAGAGGGGGAGAAAGGGCTAAGGTATACAGTATAAAAGTCCTTGGATAATTACAGTACTGTATTGTACCGATACTGTAAGTCATACACGGGTCTAGAAAATACGTTTCTTTTTTCATGCTTATCATGTTCTCTATTACAATTTTACTCTAATTAATTTCCTGTTAATTACCATGCTCTTTATTACCATCTCTAGTTAAGGTCCAAAACAATCAAATTTAACCTAACCAAGACCTAGATGACCAATTCTACAGGAGCGGAACACAAACTACAAAATCATAAACATTTAGGAATCACCCAAACAAATCTTACATAACTACTCAGGAAACAGATCAGCTCTCAAAGAAGCAGAAACCATCTAACAAAAACCTAGATAACCATGGCACAAGTTATTAAAGCCTAATTAATCAAGACTCAAACCAGAATAAATCCCAACAAATTCCTGTTAATCTACAGTAGCTCATACTACTCTAGTTTTCGATTAAGAGTAACACTATTGGACGTACAAATTATTTCCTAGGATTCATGTCGTCCCAATATTACAGCGCTGGAAACATTAATCCAAGAGAAAAAATATTGAAATATTTTGGTCCCAGATTGTCAAGGTGTAAATAATAACGATTTTATAAATTTTGGGCCTGAAGTAATCAAGGACATGGTAATAAGAACTGCTGATACTGTACATATTCTGAAACTATTGAGATTTATGTGGTAGGTCCTAGGGGTTAACGGTATAAAACTTGATGTGGCTTCAGACTACAGTATTGAAAAAATAAAGAAAATAAATCCAAGAATCTTTTTAGTCACAATATTTATGGCCATATGAAATGAGCCAAACAGAAATTATACTTTATCTGGAGAAGAATAACTAATTTATATTATTTCAACCAAACAAAAAGTTTGCATTTCATTTATTGCTATTTTTTTTATCTTATGTTGTCAGTTATCCATAACCATTTAAGATTTAGATAAGAACAAACAATTGACCTTAACACTGGGAAACATAAAAATGGAAAAAATATTGTAAAATGACACTGTTCATTTGTGAGACCCAACCAATTTTTTTTTTTTTCAGTTTCACAGTGACAGGATTTTTGTGCAGTATCAAATATGCTTGGGTCAGTCGGTACAAAAACAGTTATTAAGATCTATATATCTTGGGAGAAAAATAAAGGAACTCAAAACCTGTTTGCCCTTGTCTCATGAGTGATGCCATTTCTAAGTGTCCAAGGCAGCTGAAACACTTCAAATATCCTCAAGTCATTAAGACAAAATTTTATTACAAATAAAATCCACCATGACATCATGAGATTAAATGAACATCTTTTACATGAGGAAGTTAGCTTGATAAGACACTCAGATAAGTTGATAAGTACAGGCAAAGATCATATATATAAAAGATGGACTGTACAACTCAGGAGAAAACATTAAGCAAGTTTGTCCTGGATTTGCCTTCTGGTTACAGAGTTGAAAGCCTCTGTTGACGTCATTCCAGGTGGCTTTTCAACAAACCTGTCTGATATATATGTACAAGGATGTTGACCGAATACCAGTGCATAATTTCATGCACTAATCACCATAACTAAACGAATATAAATTTCACTTTAATTACAAACATCTGTTCAAACCTAATGTTACTATAATTCCTTAAAATTTAACAGCAGTTTTATTTCCAAAACATTACTTTATTTATAAAAATACAACCAAAGTATTCGGATACGGATGACAACATGTTTTATAACATAACATCTAAATGCAACAAGCCATTTGCCAATTGGTTGGACTGTGCTAAAGTCAATTCTACTCAAAGGCGGTTCCACTTCGGTATATGATCTTTGGTACAGGGTACACTACAGTTAACATATCTTGTCATTTGCTTATGACTAAGTGCTAACAGATTCACTTTACAAGCTCTAATTCATAATACTGTACTTATCGAACAGATATACCTTGCCCTACTAAGTGGCAACAATGAAGCAGGGACCCTTTGTGCTGAAGGAGGATGTGTGCACGACGAAGGGGTACAGGAGTCCTCCTCTTATACTGTACTAGTGTGATAAAACACTCCTAATAATTGATCTAGTGTTAAGCATTTTCACTTTTAATTAATTACAAAAAGATGTTGCAATTATTACCGGTTCATATTTTCACCTTTAATGGGTGCTGACTGCAACATACAGTATTTGCTTTTAAGTAGGTTGCTCTATAGCAGGGTCACACTGTATATAAAAAAATATCACAGAAATGAAATGAACATGTGCTAACTTACTTCAGGAATAATACATCACATATATTTTGTAAGGAGTTTATAATGAGGCAAGGATTCCCCATCCTTTGCTCTGCAGGAATATAATGAGGCAAGGGTATTCGATCCTGTACTGTACAGGAAGGAAATGAGGCAAGGGAAATGACTTCCAATGAGACAAGAGTCCCTCTCAGAAGGGCACAGGTTTGTGAAATGCACCATTATTGAGCCCTCTGACATACATCATATTATGGAGGACTCAACTGATGCATCTGTTGTAAATCAGTTTTTACATTTTACTGACACGTCTACTACATCACCAAAAATTACATAGTAAAAATACTATATTAATATTGTCTCAAAAATTCAGTTGCATTCCAGACTCCAGCACAATAAATTGAAAGCACAGTAGCATAGGTATAATATACCATCTTATACAAAAGAAAATCGTAATGCATTGTACAATGCAAAGAGAAGTTCAGAGCTGAAGTGAAATAGGCTTTCAGTGATTCTGTTAAGTGTGTATTAGAAGTGTCCAACCCTCCTCAAGTATACGAGTAGCCTAATCAATTAGTCCACAACTTATCATTGTGACACCACAAATGTAAAATTCACTTGAGGTTTTAAAAAAGTTCTCTCATCTTCATTAAGCATGAGCATTTTCCTATCAACAAAAACATATTCTTGTCCACACGACACCGTATAAAACTCCCTCTGGCAGGGTACCTCAGCATCATCCTTAGTCCACCTTACCATCATAAAAAGAAAATACCGGTAAATGTACATGGCTGGGTTTAACATACATTAGAATTCATTCAAACAAGAAATAGATTTTAAATTCTGTACATAATAAAAATATCTTCATATTCTTCTAATACAACAAATTTAACCCATTATCAATATTATTTTTAATAAAACAACTGAACTCCTATTGTACATAACACTATGATCCTGGTGAACCACAACATAGGTCGCCTGATGCCGTGTACTCGTAGTATTAAAATAAAGCAACAGACACGTCCATTAATAAAAACCTGATTTGTAATTATTAAAGCCATTAACAGATGACGTCTTTGTACTGACTGTCAATAGGTTTAGTTCTTATTTTAACAGGTTCACAGTGCAAATACCAGTACCCGCCTATTTCAAGCAGATTATTTTTGGAACTGTATCCCTCCCTGGGTTGGATCGGACCACCCATGTCTCCTCCGTATAGTATAGTATATGTATACATATTCCCTGAAAATAATATAATATAAATGATTTTACCCTTTATATTATTATACAAAAAAAGAGATTATATTCAGCACACATAAATCACGTGAAAATGGGAACTCTCACACCTTAAATGTCTATACTCTTATGCATCACCATGGTAGCATGCAGTGCCGTCTTATTGTGAATACTAGAACACGATTACAGTAAGTGGCAATATTTCCAGACAGTATTGCTCATATCGTCATAGTGTGTATGACTATCCCGGGTATTCATGAGAGCTTGAAACTTCTGCGTATGGGACATGAGCCACACGACCCAATCATAGTAATTCACACTACGACACACCGGTAATTCTTGTTGGACTCTCGAATCTTCGCTTGATCTTACAACACGACCTTACCAACTATACTATGTGGAAATGTATCAATTACTTAAGTATTTATTGAAGATTATGTATGCATCAACATGCAGTGAATGAAAAAAGTAGACTGTCAGCTGTAAATTAACGGAAGTTACACATATCAAATATGCCATAAATTAACCAATAGTGTTAACGGCGATCTTTATAGTAATTGCTGAGTGAATGGAGATGGAAATTTTAATGTGTAGTTAAAAGTGAGAGGAGCTATGCTGCAAGTCTTCTCTTATATGTGTTGCTAAGTAGACATTCATTTGTGCACTTTAAATGCTGTCAGTAAGCAGTCATATGTTTCTTAATATCTAATGAGGCAAATATGAATTAACAAACAGTACCTGTCTATACAAGCATGTAAACAACGTAATTTAGTGTGCTGAAACATTAAAGCTATACTGTTACACTCGACTCCATTTCCTAAAAATTGGGAATGTACTTATATATAATTTTGTAATGATATACTGGAAACACGCTGAACACATCCCTCAGGCTCACCTCTCACATTTATTCACAATTGTGTATTATTATCACATGTTACTTTATCTGTTGTAATAATGGGTAACCTCCATTGAATTTGTGATTAATTATAATTAGTGAATACCTGATGGATGGCTAATCTTGATAAGGGAAATAAATTTCTACCATATTCTTATAAGCAGATTTAAGAAAACATTTTAGTACGCCCATGTCAAAGTTCACATTCGATCACCAAGAGTATGAGAAAAAATAAATTGCTTTTGTTTAACCCTCCTTATGTAATTATAGTCATATTGCATTGTTACGAAGATGCAAAAGTGCCGACAAAATAATCAAAATAAACCGTAATAATCTCATTACAATAATAACAATAGCATTGCTAATAACATTAAAAACAAATGGCATTAAAAACAATGAAAATATTTTTAAAAATATATTATTAGCCTCAACATTTGAGATTAACACTAAGGTAGAACTGGTATACAAACACACATTTGCCAGCTCTTCACCATCCTTCCTCCCAAACCTATATAGATAAATGCTCTGCTACGCTACAAACGCAGGGAATTCTAGACTACTGTGACCACTCTCATGCCTTATAATTTTAATTAAGTGATAAACCAAATGAAATTATTTTAAAAACTATTGAGTTAGGTTTTTCTTTTGGATGCCACAATGTCTGTCTCAAATATTAAATGACTGGGAAGTGTGTGTGGTCTAGTAATTAACGTACGAACTTCTGAATCGGTTACAGGATGCTTGAAGTTAATGGGCCTTGAACTGTAAGCGTGTGTATGTTCGCCTCCGCCCATCAACACTGTCCACCACCAACACCTGTACCAACAATCTTTATTTCTGTTCTACGCGAAGGATGTGACGAGTAGGCAACAACACCTCTTGATTCCTTATTATTTAATCGTCTCAGTGGTTCGTCTCGACACCTTCTCGCATACTATGGTCAAATTAGCAAGGGAGTTTCTGGGGAGAGACAGATGTATATAGCATATCTTATATACATATCTTATATCATGAAGTTTATATGTGATAACTTTGATATATAATGGAGAAGAAATTTAACTAACTGGTAAGGTATTTGGTAATTTTCTTTTACCATTGTAGCTTCTCGTCCCCTGTACAGTTTGCAAGAAATCGCTATATGCTTGGTGCTCAAAGATTCGATTTTAAGTTTTTCTGCATCAGTGGTCGTAAACACATGTGACAAAATTTAAGGAATGAATAATGCACGCATACGAGACAATACTGTGCTGTCTACAATTTATAAATTTAGCAGCCAGTGAAACGTGTACTGACTACATATTGTAATACATATTTGACAGTCTAAAACCCCTTCCATCCCATACATTCATCTAAATCTTTTAAAAGCAGTGCTTGTGTTACCATTAACATTTAAACACCACCTATAGGCTTATTTACACGGAGAAATTATGATTAAAACTAAAAACAAAGTTTCTTTCATTGTCATAAATCTACTTGAGGTACACTGATTGCATTCTGTCATTCCGTCTTCATTTACCTTAATATTAATTGCTGCTTCTGTGTCCGTTCTTCACGTTCTTACATTTCCGTATCTTCCTTCTTATTTATTTCCTTATCTACATTTTGGGGACAGTCTATCTCCCTCTTAGACAATTTAACATCCATTGAGATCACTTTCTATACATGTTAGTGCTCTTTACTCCCAGCTTTTAAAAGTGAGATTACAGGTGCAGGTCAATGATGGTAGGTGTGGAAAGCTGAGCAGGACACAGGTGTAGGTATCAGGGAGGGAGGGGGGGGACACACACGGGTGAACGTGAAGGTGTCTTAGCAACACGCCCACAGTTTCAAGGCTCAGCAGGACGCACAGGCTGAAGCTCCATTTTCGCCCTTCTGGTCCGCTTCCAACTTGACATTTTCGTTCTGCCGTTCTCGCTCCTCGAACAAACTCGCCTGTCGAGAGAAGCCTATTTAGTTCTAAAGTTTTCCTGCTTAGCATTAACCAGAAGGGGGACTAGCATACCCTCCTGTCACCAACGTCATTACCAAAGAAGAGTTGTTAATGTCGCAAAAAGTATCGCGATATTGGTAAATATAATTGCAAACATTTATACTAAATAGAGTATTAGAATACAGTATTAAGTTCATTATAATATTATGTTCCTGTAATAGCTATTCGGACGAAAAAAACCAATGTGCTTATATTAAGTGTACAGCTCGAATGAGTAATAAGAAAGGAATCATATTAGCGGGAGGTGAAATTCCTATCTTCTAAAGTTCTAATGACTTGTTTAATTACCATGTTTAATAAGACAGTACAGTACTTCGTAATGAAATAATAAGTTTACCAAATACAATCAATTATGGCAATAGAGATGGTGGAAAGAAGCCAAGGAGACAGCAGGAGCTGTTTATTGCTCTAACGTTTTGACAGCACAGGGTCATATAATTTATAGCTTACCAGATAAATCAATTTTAGGCCCAAGACATTTTCCTGCGAATTTAGCCGTCACACCTTCATCATCCCTCGGGCGATGGAGACTATCCGTTGACTTCCCAACCACTAGTTCTAGTAACTTCTATGAACCGAGAATAAGTCCATTTAAGTTTATACCAAGACTTAATAAAAGCATGAACGTCCCAACAACTATTGAAGCCACCATGGCGTAAAGTCAACACCAGCCCAGTGGTCCAAAATTATATTTCACCATCCGAGCTAAAAAAAACACACATGCAGTGTTATATTTCAGGGTAGGGCTGCCTAAACCTGCCTGTGTGTTGTCACTGGTGTTAATACACAGGTACAGTTCAGTTGGGACAATGTTTTGGCCACATCTTATGGTGGTGTAAGAGAACACTGGAGTTATACCATGTATTATTGAGACAGGATGCAACGTCGGCCGTTCATTTTTTTTGTTTTACGGGTATTAGCCCACCCGGGCACAGGTCACTGACCCACAGCGGGGCCTGGGGGGCGAAAATGTAGTCGTAATAATAATAATAATAATAATAATAATAATAATAATAATAATAATAATAATAATAATAATTATTATTATTAATTCATAGTAAATAAATTGTAATATAAAAAACTCAATTCAAAATATAATAATAATAATAATAATAATAATAATAATAATAATAAAGAACCATAAAGAAATACAAAATTAAAAAAATGACCAATAGTGAGAAACAATACAGTACTGTATATGTATGTTGTGTTGTCAAAAGTAAGAGAAACAATTGAGACCCTGCAATTGTATGCAAATGAGGCAGAAAGTCAGATCAGCAACCTGGGACTTGGTCACAATTTTTGTGATGCCAAAAACCAATATTCCAAAATTCCTGACAGTTAATATTATTTTAGTATTAAGACTTATTATTTTGCTTGTTAATCTTGTATTACATGATTTATCATTCTTAAAATGAACCAAACTAACTTACCTAACTTAACCTAAATCAAAGAATAATGTTACGGTGAAGCTCATGTTTCAATAGGCTGAGTTAGGTAGGTTAGTTTGGGTCATTTTATATAATGTAGCAGCATCTGGTTCTTCGACAAGTTCCCAGTCTCGCCCGTTAAATACAAGAGTACATTTTGCTTCTTAATAACCCATTCAGAGCGCACCTTTGCCAAAAACTTTCCATCGCCCAATCTACAGTATGATGAGATTTGCTAACTTAGGTCACAATGGAAATGCTAGCAGCTCGGGTTGTTAAGCTGTTCTATACGGAGTACAGTAGTTCATCTATAGGCTGAAGCACCACGAGCCGCTTCCAGGCCCTCTTATACTGTAGGTCATTACGAGGTGCCACACGCCCAGCATGGAAAATTTTACATTCAGACACGTTACCGGATGCTTGTAGCAATTTGGCAAAGTCATCAGTGGAATTGCTTGTTAATGCCTTAAATTACACTCCATTATAACATTCTTTCACCGAGTATATATTTTTTTTTAACCCAGGAAGTGTTGGACGGTTGTTTATCACAGTATTTTAGAGGCGACAGTTCCTATTACCTAATAGAATCTGACCTAACCAACCAAAGAAACCGACCTAACATTACCTAACTTCCTAGCCGGGGGGATCCGCCCCATATTAAACGAAGTACTTATTTTGATATCTGGTACTAATTAAAGCAGCTTTTTGAAGCGTCATGGTGTAATTTTTGCGTTTTTTGTGGACGTGGTGGTGGGCTCGGACCAAGCGGGTCGGTTGTAACCAAGGTCAATGTAGAGACCTATGTTCACAATGTCAAACGCTGTAACACTCGAACTACGGCCGACACACTACGACAGGTTCCAATGTTGTACTCACCTATTTCCAGGTCCTGTTCTTGGATCCACCAGAGCGCGGGAAAAATATAAGATCTGTGCTCCAGGAATTATGTTCTGACGTACACAGTACACACGTGACCAACATGGCTTACTGTTGGAAGCTTTCTTTTAACCTTGAACATTGCTTCTTGTTTCGTCAATGCCCTTATCATCAACAAATGTTAAATGGGTTATCTAACGCTAGGGATTCATTCATTATATTCACTGTATTCGCTATATATAAATCTCCAACAATATCCCCGAATAAAACTTTCGATTGCATTGCCACATCACGAACGCACATGCTTCCCTCACGCACCTTCCGAGAACACTGTGACCGAGAGCCAAGACCATAAAGAAAGAGATCAAATGTGGCAACACATAGCAGCTTTGTGATTGGTTGAAACCTTTCACCCAGCAGAAAACTACCCAACTATCTACCGGTAATTTGTACAATACTTTCTAATGGTTATCTCATCCCCCGCCTCTCATTACTCTAGTTTGTCGAAAAAAAATTCATTATATAACCTAGCAACACTTCTTGGGTTTACGATATAAATAAAATCTTCTAAAAAGTAATTAGTAAAGTGATTTATCAAAATAACTTTTTTTTTTTACTATGCTTAAATAAAAAATAATTGTAATCGATTTTTTTATATTTAGATGTACATAACTAGTCAATACTATATTAAGTTACATCAGAGGCAATAACAAACAAGAGGGTGGGGACAGCCTACAAGTCATTGTTGGCTTGAGTTACGGTGAGGGATCTTTTCCGTTTGTGCCTATTGTTGGTCTGCATTTATCCCTGAACATGGGTGATACAGTGTCCTAGTGTGAGGTAAGAGCTTTTTATTACCCTGACACAAGGCAACACCAACTTGGTCACTCAGATTATTATACTGTAGGTATTCATAACATTTCTATTTCACGGTATAAGAAAGTTTTTAGTGGGGAGAACAAACCTTGACACCGTGAGGGGCAAAATTTTAACATACTGTATACAGCATAGTGGGTACAAAACAGGGAGGTACTACCGCCTAGGAAGATATTGGAGGCATAATGTGTTGTCTAATGGTAGACCCTGCTGCCATATGGCATCACGAAAATTGTGACCAAGTCCCAGGTTGCTGATCTGACTTTCTGCCTCATTTAGACACAATTGCAGGGTCTCAATTGTTTCTCTTACTATTGACAACACAACATACATATATTGTTTCTCACTTTTTATTTTATTTTCATTTTTGTATTTCTTTATCATTACAGTCTTGTTATTATTATTTTATAATTTTGTATTTTTTATTATAAATTCTACTTACTATGAATTAGTATTAGTATTATTAGTATTATTATTATTACATTTTCGCCCCCCAGGCCCCGATGTGGGTCAGTGATCTGTGCCCGGGTGGGCTAATACCCGTAAAAAAAATAAAAAAATAAAATAAAAAATAAAAAAATAAACTTTATAGGCTTCCTTGGCACGCTCCCTGGCAGCTTAGAACGTCACTTGACAGGCTATATCTTTCTTAAGCAGTCACAGCGTCGTATGTGTGTGTGTTCCTTACCCATGTCCACAGTTTTGAAGATAGAGAACTGATATTTAGTAGGGAGCTGCGGGTGGGTATCCTAGGCCCCGAGGAATGGTCGTGCACTAGCCCTACCCTCCATCCGGGCGAATCAGGGAAAATTAACGAGTAAGTTATAGAAAGAATGTTGTTCCTGGTGCTAAACTGGTAACCGTTAAGGACATTTGTTACGTAGACAACTGTGAAAGAGAATTAAATGTGTGGAAGGAAAGAAAAAAAGATCACGAGAGCTTAAATACAGAATAAATACAAGTAAAAGATAATTTCATGATTTGTATGAATAAATATCATATAATTATAATTGATATTAAACAATCAGCCTTATATTACATACATTTTACACCAAAACTAACATCCTGAAACAGTGGATAATGAATTACATGAAAACAATCAAGAGACAACGTTAGAGAAGCTCATAAGATAAAAAATGTTGAGTAAGAGGTTAATAAACATACCCGTCTTTGCCTCAAGTCTCTTATGAGCCGAGCTAGTGTGAGGAAGGTGTCCTGAACCATCACGTCTCCCCGACAGGACACCTCGAACAATGGCATATCAAAGCTCTCCGCCAACTGTAACGGTTACGAACTCAAAATCATATTTTTCTTTAATAACATTGCTAAGACAGTAAAGTTAATTGCGAGCCTTAATTGTAAACCTTAATTGTGAATATTAATTGTAAATATTAATTGTAAACCTTAATTGTAAACGGTAATTGTATTCATATTGATTTTGCAGGAGTCAAGGAAAACAAAAATATTCACTCTAGTCTTGTGGAGCATTTAGCCACAGTTTTCCAAAATGTTCATATATTTAAAAACACATTGATGGGAAGGGGGTAATGACGGTGTGGTAGAGGAGTGTGGTGGTAGAGGTGTGGCTGGGGTGGCAGTGTGATGGTAAAGGTGTGGCTGGATTGGGAGTGTGGTCGTAGAGGTTGTGTCTGGGATTGTAGTGGTAATAGAGGTGTGGCTGGGGCGGTAGAGGTGTGGCTGGGGTGGTAGAGGTGTGGCTGGGGTGGTAGAGGTGTAACAGAGCCAAACATACCCACCTTCTGCCCTCTCTCCTTATCAACGGCCCGCTGCTGATTGTTCACCTCACACTTGTTACCTGCCAACACCTTCACCACCTCTGGCGACGCATTCTATAACAAGCCTTTTATTTACAAACAACAACACAAATAGAAGGAAGATATGAGATTAAATAACATCAATAAGAGAACTCTGACATAAAAACTAATAGAAAAAATATCACAGCGTTGAAATTAGAAAAAATAACTTGAAATTCTACCAGTTATCAAAAATTATGTTAAGGTTATTTTTTTATTATCAATTGGTGAAATGATTAAAGCAGCAGATACTCACCTCTTCAATATTTCTCAGCCAATAGGAGAGGTGGTTGAAGGAGTCGAGGTTGGTAACATCATAAACAAGAACAATACCCTGGGCACCACGGTAGTAAGCGGTGGTGAGCGTCCTGAACCGTTCCTCCCCCGCTGTGTCCCTGATTCAAAACCGTGTAGAGTCAGTGGTCGTTTGAGAACAATATACTCGACACAACACATCATCTTAACTTCAGTTCTTCTCCTGCCGTCGTGTCCACTACAAGTAAAAACTCTCGTCTATGATAAAATATACCTTGGTAATACAGAAGTTTTGATGAAATAATTTGTAATATAATAAACTGCTAACATCGAATTATCTATTAATCTTATATTTCCTGGGAAGACGAAACTTTTTTTTGTCACATTATGATTTTCTTGAGGTTTGTGAGTTCGTTTATCTGTCTGTTTCTTATCATATAAACAGGTGTTCTAAACGTCTCTGTACTCCTCCTTCAGTAGCTGGATCGATTTATTGAAGCCTAAGAGTCTCGTTCCCCTGAGGCCAAGTTATAACACTTCGGGTGTCTGGTGTGGGAAGATGAGAAGGGGGAGGAGGGGTGAGGAAACGTGGGGGGGGGAGAGGGGGGAGGATGAGGAGAGGGAGGAGGAGGAGGAGAGGGAGGAAGGGAGGAGGGGAGGAGGAGAAGGAGGGGAGGAGGAGAAGGAGGGGAGGAGGGGGAAGAGGAGAAGGGTAGTTGAATGAGGGTGCGCCAAATCCGTAGACTTGCTATTGATAAGGAGGAAGAGGAGAGGTAAGACGAAAAGGGGAAGAAGAGGAGGGGAAGAAGAAGAGGGGAGAAGGAAGAGGTGGAGAAGGAAGAGGAGGTAGAGAAGGATGGTAAACAGACTTAATGTTTTATTTTTTATTACATGACATAAGTTTTGTTTATCATTATATCCTATTGATTTTGTTGAGACTTTTTAACATCCGGGTTTCCTTCCTCCAACTCTCACCTAGATCAGACTACCGACCAGTGGTGTAGAGAGAAAGGTGAACGTCCATAACTCATGAAGGTAACCCAGGTATAGTGTTGACCAGTGACGCCCCCTCTTACCTGTGTGTGTGTGTGGTGTAGACCTGGAGACTAACCGATCCAAACAGTAACCACATATACAAGAACATTTAACACCACTGAACGATAATAAAAAAAATCCACCCTCATAACATTCGTCTTTTTCTTAATCTTTTATTCATTTTTTTTTAATACAACGTCTATGACTATTTTAATTCGGTCTTGTGGTCTCTTCATAAATCTAACCAAAGGACTGAGAGAGATTTGCACAGCGGGGAGGTAATTAGCGTATTTAGACTACTGCTGGTGTTGGTGGCCCTGGAGGTTGGTTTAAGACGCCCTAACGAAGGAGGAAAGGGAGAGAGAGGAAAGGGAGAGAGAGGAAAGGGAGAGGAGTGGGAGAGGAACGGGAGAGAGGAGGGGGAGAGGAGGGGGAGAGGAACGGGAGAGAGGAGGGGAAGGGAGGGAGAGAGAGGGGAGAGGAGAGGAGTGGGAGAGGAACGGGAGAGAGGAACGGGAAAGAGGAACGGGAGAGAGGAGGGGAAGAGGAGAGAGAGAGGAAGTGAAGAGAATGACAACCACATCAGGAAGCAAAGTGGGGTTACGATCTGAAGGACTCAAAGCTAATGGGTCCAAGGATAGGAGGGGGAGGGGGAGGAGGGGAGGGTAGGCTGAGGAGATACAAGGGCCCCAAAAGGTTAAGAGGCCTCAAAGCTGATGGTCCCGGAAGGCCCCTCAAAAGATCAAGGGACCCCTAAACCTGAAGAACCCATTTAGGGGCCCAGGAGGACAAAAAGGGCCCCCAAGAGGTAACAAATACACAATACATTCCTTCATTTTCACCTAACACAACTTACTAAGCTGGTTTTGTAAGTTTCATTAAGGTTATCTGTACTTCATAACATCAGCAGCTTGCATGGTAGTGTAAGCTGAGGTTAAATTCTGCCGTAACTCACCTACAGCCTTCATCAGCGGGAGTTTCCTTAAGTTCTCAGACACCAGCTGATCACCCCGGGAGCATCATACCTGGTCTAGAGTCTTCAATACCTTTAAAGATAATGTTGCACCCCCCCCCCCTCCACTCTCTCTCCCCTCACTCTCCTTACCCCTCTCTCTCTCTCTCTCTCTCTTTTGTCTGTCTGCATGCCTGTCTATCTGTCTCTTTGTCTGTTACGTACCAGATTTGTAGCTTGATAGGAACGCCGTCTAAGTTCACTATTTTTTGCTTGAAGTCTATACCTGGAAGTAAACGGTCGTGTTAATAAGCCACTCAGTATCTTAACTCAGCAAAAAGGTAAAATTACAAATTCAACTTAACGTAAGACATTCTGTAACAATTATTATACATTACTGTGAAACAAAATGAGATACAATATATTAAACTTCTAAACCATATGAATACAAAATGAATTACAGTTTAAATAAGAGAATGTGTAATGGTTTATAATGAACTCTAGTTGATAGATAAGGAAAGATAAATGAGATCTCTTAATTATTAATGCTTATCAGGTAAACCAGGTAAATAAATTTAAATACAACACATTATACTAAATCTCTGATACACAAGAAGAAAAGTACTGTACTCGATAACCTTCACTCCATCAATTGTAAAGTTAGGTGCAAATTTACAGGTAGGTAGACTAGAAGTATCCGGGGATCGAACCAGCGACCCTTGGTATACTTTAGTGAGTGTTATATCCACTCGGCCAATGGACCACTTCGTTCCCAATTCAAATATTTTATAATAAATCTTGTGTCGTTTAGGATGGAGGAATATATGAAAAGACTTATAGAAAACACTTATATTACTGAAAGGTTATACTAGGCATCAACCAAGTCTTCCTTCTCATTACAAATTCTATCAAAACACCAAAACAGATAGGTCACTTTTCTGCACCTCCATCATCCACCCCCATCACCCATCACTCTGACACTCACCCCATCACGTACCTCCATCATCCACCCCCATCACCCACCACTCTGACACTCACCCCATCACGTACCTCCATCATCCACCCCCATCACCCATCACTCACCCCATCACGTACCTCCATCATCCACCCCATCACCCATCCTCTGACACTCACCCCATCACGTACCTCCATCATCACCCACCCCCACCATCACCCACCCACCACCCCCACCCCTACCCCAAGGTAGAGAGAGAGAGAGGACTATTGCCAAAAGTCTATTGCCAAAAGTCTGAAAGCAATCTAGTGAGTCATCTGCTACGAGAAACACCTACGATTCTAGTTGCCGTTTCACCCTGAGCTGAGATGGAAGTGGAGTGGAGAATAAACACGAAGAAGGAGAAGAAGCTCTTGCCTCGAGAACAGCTCCTGAATGGCAATTGCTTCCTTTCTCTCTCCTCTTCTTCTCTCCCTCGTTACTCTCCTATCCACCCTCGACTACCCTCCATCACACCCTTCTATTCTTCCTCCTTCCTGTCCACCCTCCCTCCTATCCTCCAACCACCCTCCCTCCTTCCTATCCCTCCCTCCCCTCCTTCCCTTCCTCTTTCCTTCGTATATAAAGTTCATTAAGTTTATACACCCCCGCACGCTGGGTGATGCTGGTGGGCCTGGTAGCAGTAGTCTGACGGCGGATACTTGCCACTTCAAATAACACACGTAAGCAATCAAGCGTCTGGCTCACCCCCACTAAAGCGTTTACCTGTGTATTACAAGTGAGAAAAGAACATCAAAATAGAAAATTAAAACACACACACACACACAACACACACACACACACACACAACACACACAGTGACCATCAACATGTCAAGAAAGTCTTTGTGTTTATTCAGTATCTCTCAGTAACAGTGACTTGCATTGTTAGAATATACCTTTATCTGACACCAACACCCTGAGGCTGTGTGTGTGTGTGTGACCTTTCTCCCTCACCCTGACCTACCTGACCTCTCCCCTCACCTTGACCTCTCCCCTCACCCTGACCTCTCCTCTCCCCCTGACCTCTCTCTCCTCTCCACCCTCTCTCCTCCTCCTGACCTCACCTCTCCCCTCACCCCTCACCTCCCCCCTCACCCTCACCTCTCCTTCATCCCTCCACCTCTCCCCTGACCTCCTTTCCCCTGACCTCCTCTCCACTCCTGACCTCTCCCTTCACCCTCTCCTCCTCACCCTGACCTCTCCCCCTCTCCCCTCCTCCTCCTGACCTCTGACCTCACCTCTCCCCTACACCACATAATGGCGGTATTATTATCATCGTTACCATGGTATAAAAAAAGACTATTTTCGCTTATTTTGGCGCGATGGTCCGAGGGGAATTAGCGACGGTCGATAGCCACGTTGCTCTCTGGCGCCACCCCGTGTCTCCCCTCACCGCGACCACACCATGTCCACACCTCTCCACCTCTGTGTCTTTCATCACCGCGGCCACACCATGCCCACACACCCCTTTCACCTCCATGTCTCCTCTCACAGCAGCCACACCATGTCCACACATCCATCTGTCCCTTCACCCATCCCATGCCCACAATCCACAGCCACACCATGATTGGATGTTCTCACCAAGTCAGTGAACTCGTGACAACCACACCTTGACATCACATTCCCACTCAACCTGTACAGTCATATCAGTAGTGATAAAAGCCACACTATACTTGTGACCCCAACCAACACAACCACACCATCATCCACACCATTGATGCCCTAACTACCATGATATTATATGACAAAGAATACCATGTCACCATAACACACACACACACACACACACACACACACACACATCCTCCACTAAACAAGGCTCGAACCCAAGGCCTCTAAACGTGAGGAACGGGCAATATCACCAACAAACCATTAAAAAACGTCTCAGATAACCTAACCTAACACCTGCCGCTAAGCTCACTAACAACATCATCAACACACGAGTCAAAACTGCATATAACTACGGTATATTCATTTAATATACTTAACTCTTCATAAACTAAGTATGTTATGTGAAAAGTTTGTATACAGTGTGTTATAATTTGAAACTCGTGTTGATTTGTGAGGTTGAGTGAATGTTGTCTCTGGGATTTAGGTACTAAAGAATGTTCCTTGAAAATGTTAGAATGGGTCGGATGTCTCATGAGTATTTGAGTGGCCAAGTGAGAGCCTTATAGAATGGGCTCCTAGTTTAAGTTAGGCTAGTGGCTATTATGCATGTTATTTGGGTGTCACGTATCCAAATATATACCGTATATGTATGTATGTAATAATATACTGTATACAGGGATATATTTGTGTATATAAAATCATGACTAGTGTGAAATATAATCAGCACAGTAACGAGAGTCAGCTGGTGTGTGGGGGCGGAGATATTAGTTCAACGACCGAGCAAATTGTTCCACTTTTTTCCCCCCGCTCATGACGGAGTTGGTGACGTCACTGTGTTGTTGCTCACGAGACGCCATTCAAGGATGACATAATAATTTTAAAGGTTATTTACTCTCCAACATAACTGAACACTTCACCAAGAATAATGAATTACAGCAAAAATAAATAAATAAATATATAAATAAATGGTACGATGGTTCTAGATCCAGAAGCTTTTTTCTTGATGCATCGTTGCTTTATGACCCAACAGTCAAGGTTAGAATGTTGCTTCATCCCTGTCTCTTCTGTCTGTCGTTCATAGATTGAAATGTAACTTTATAAATATATGTTGTTGATACGAGTGAGTCATTGTAGTGATAATATTGGAATTTTATATATCTATCTGGTCTTGTTTTTATTCATCAATATTACAACATAAATACAGTACTCTATCCGTCAATACAAAATACAGTATACTACTCTTCGGTCTTCTCACACTTGTCGATAGAAGTGTGTGTAGTAGCACTGCAGTGGTGGCCAGAAGTGCAGTTGCAAAGACACAGTCATGTCTTGAACTTGAGTTTTGTCATCAAATCGTAGTACGTATTGTCTGTTTGTTATCATGGACTTCTTTTTCTACCCATCAGTGAGTTACACCAATTCATCTACTTTTCTAGTCATTAATTCTAGCAGTATCTAGGTCCCAGGGTGATCTTCTAGACCCCTAAACCAACTGTGTCTTTGGCGGTCTGCTTCTGCCTCTAGGAGACTGCTGACAGTGTCTCAGAGGCCAGTGGACGCGGGTAACTCTCCGGCTCATGCGCACCTCCACACACCAATAGCCTCCACACCTACTTACTGTACATGCACCTGACGTTCTATTTATTTCAACAACAGGATTCCTTCACTGTATTAAAGCTTCCTTTTAGAACTTAACGACACGACGCAGCTAATTCAAGAAGTTAAAATGGATTAGGGTAGTTGGTCAATCAATAAACATTGCCAGAGGAGATAATATTTTGATTGGATGGCTGGCATCAGGCGCCACGCCACAGACATACTGGCGACGGCAGCGTGACTCCTCCCGCGCTCACCCAACCCACTCAGCGAGTTTTCCCCGGGATAAGCGAGACCCCATGAGCTGATGTATTCTAAATCCCCAAGAAAAATAAAACATATTAACCCAAATTAACTTTAAAGTTATTAGTTAAGTAAAATTATAACGTAGTGCATCACAAGACTCCGCGAGGTAACACAACACCTCACAAGAAAAATTAAACCTGGTAACTTTAATGTAATGAAACTACGTAAAGTTAATCTGTAATCTTACTCCTACGTCCAAAAATCAAACACAGATGGATCAACAAGGTTCCAGGAATTAGGTAGATACAGTATACAGGTAGAGTCCTAGAAGGGTATGTCCAGGTGAGAGGAGGCCTAATTGTCTCCAAACCCTATGACACACCTGAGTTTTAACACCTGTCTCCTACCTGAGTCCCTTTAATACTGTGACACGTCTGGGAGATTTTTTCCCATAAAGGTCACGTACGAGTGTCTTGTTTATCCCTGGAAAAAATATACGCCATCCATTACCACCCCCCAACCTACACCACCCCCAACCTACACCACCCCATCCACCCCCCTCCCCTCCCCACTCGTCAAAAAAAAAATAATAGTCTGTATGGAAAGACAAACAAGCAAAAAAAAACAATCAATCAACGTAAACAAATTCCTAAGACAAAAACTAATCAATACATATGAATCAAAAACAACTAATGAACTAAACTCTTACTTACACTCTACAACCTTACTAAACATTACTATATATTTCGCCCTATAATCAAAACAAACCTTATATAACGACCCAACTAACTAAACTTATATCAAATTATATATTATAGTTATGGTCCTTATAAACAGAAGCCATACACTTATCCCTCAAATGTTTATGACTTCACTGGATAAATAAACTCATTCTTTAAGTTAAATTATCCAAGACCTCTTACACACATTATCCACGAGAGGTTAAATATAGGAACGTTAACCGGATGTCTCTATTATCACTCATTCACTCGTAAATATCTGGATAATGTTGAATAATTTACATATATATTTATACTGATGAGATAAATTACGTTTATCTTCCTCGAGTCTATTAAATTATTCCCATATTCGTATTTCTTTATAAATCGTCTATTTAAATTGTGTCAAGTTTATATACACCAGATTTATATTATTTTGGTATATTTTTTTATCTCTGTTACTGAGTTATTAGTAAATTTATTTATTTACATATACATTTTAACGTGACTCCTCTCCTAGAGCAGGATTCCTCTCCTCCCTATACCATGACTCCTCTCCTCCCTATACCATGACTCCTCTCCTGCCTATAGCATGACTCCTCTTCTCCCTATAGCATGATTCCTCTCCTCCCTATAGCACGATTCCTCTCCTCCCTATAGCATGACTCCTCTCCTCCCTATAGCATGATCCCTCTCCTCCCTATAGCATGATCCCTCTCCTCCCTATAGCATGATCCCTCTCCTCCCTATAGCATGACTCCTCTCCTCCCTATAGCATGACTCCTCTCCTCCCTATAGCATGACTCCTCTCCTCCCTATAGTCTCCATGGGCCTCGTGTGTAGGAGAGGGCTGGCTGGTTGGGAGAGTCACCCGTGGCAGCCAGTAACTTGATGCAACTGTGGGGGAATCCTGCCATCAGAGAGGTCCCACAATCCGAGAAATTGTGCGGCCCCTTGTCCACCCAGCGTGAGAGGAAAGTTTAGGTGGGGGTTAGGGTTAGTTGGGGTTCTCTGGGGGGTTGAGCTGGACACGAGAAGGGACTATATCCACCTTAAGTTACCTCCACTTTGGATCACATACAGGTCACAGTCGCCGCCCAGCTGGAGGGGTTGGAGGGGGGTGGAGGGAGGGAGGGATTGAGGGGGGAGGGAGGGCGGTAAGGGGGAAGAGGGGGCTATTGTCTCCCCGCCTTCCTTCCTGCTTGCTTGTCTGACTGTTTTCTTGTTTCCTTGTCTGCTTGCTGCCTGAAGCCCCACACCCCTCCCCCCCCACTCCCTCCCCATGTTCGCTGTCTGACTGACTGTCTGCTTGCCTTCCTCTCTTCAAGCTCTCTCACACACACACACACACACACACACACAAGATAACCATACAACACAGATATTTTTAGCTTCTCATTACTTTAAACAGACAGCCTTTACCCAGACTCGCTTCCCCCAAGACATGAATTAGTGAGCAATAAACTTGGCTCATGGAACACTGAATATTAACCCAGAGTGAATTATTTAGTAAGAGAACGTTATTAGCCTGTATAGTGAGGATATCTTATACGTGGGTCGATACAGTATTTATTTTATGTAAGTCATTCAGGATTAAACTGCAGGAAGACATGATAACTCTTTCGGAAATTTATTAAAGACCATTATTCACCATTATTCATACTAGCATAAACACACAACTCATCAGCTGATTCAATAAACAAACCAGTATAATTAATTCTTTGTCTCTCTTATAGAATTAATCCTCTGAAACCTGAGTTATTATTTTCAACTCGTCTACATTTTCTTTCGTTATTTCTTATTTATTGTTAGATTTTTTTTAGATTAGATTACCCCGGAAGGGACTAGTTTATTGGGCACCCCCTTACATCCTGTGCAAGGTGAAGCGCAGAAGTGTTTACAGCGCCCATCTGGGAAGCATGCTAAGTTCATGGTTGCCTTTATGACTCGTGCATTAAGGACGTAAGAGCCTGAAGGGTCATAGGTTTTGTCAGCAAGTTACATTAAGTTACAGAATGATGAGTGTATGGGGGGAAAATTCCCGGTACATTTCATCTGTTTATGGCAAAGCGTGGCAGGTCCCTAATAACGTCAAGTGCCAGGCCTGTCACTAGGAGGAGGGATATTGTTATATTTCACCTACATCATCAGCTGACCTCCTTCCTGCCTCTCATGACCTCACCAGCCAACAACACACAACAGCGAGGATGTGATGCCCTTGATGACACTCACTCACGCAGAGAGAGAGAGAGAGAGAGAGAGAGAGAGAGAGGTTCAGTATACTCACGCTACGTTAATTCATTCAGATGTGGCCTTGGTATGCATATATAATTGGTCACACACACACACACACACACACACACACACACACACACACACACACACACACACACACACGGGTCCATAAGGGCGAGGTAAACGAGTCTAGGTTTTCCCTGAAATGTTAAAAGTTTACCATGACGACACCGAGATGGTTAAAAGTTCCATCGGCAGGATTAAGTTGCCTCTGACACGCTTAAAGTTGCCCCTGAGAAGCTTAAATTTGCTTTTGGCGAGCTGAAGTTGCCACTGTCAAGCTTAAAGTTGCCTCTGACAAGCTTAAGTTGCTTCTGGCGCACTTAAAGTTGCCTCTGACACGCTTAAGGTGCCTCTGACAAGCTTAAATTTGGTTCTGACACGTTTAAATCTGCTTCTGGCGCAGTTAAGTTGCCTCTGACACGCTTAAGTTGGCCCCGATGCCCTTGAAAATGTTGTCCACGGGTTCATTTATCCTCCCAAACAAGACTGTCTTAGCCAATCATCATCTTCGCCATCAATCTCCTTTCATGGCAACGTCAAAATAGGTAAAAATGTCCTTCAAATGCCAAACTTTCCTCTTCTTCCTCCTGCTTACCTTCCTCCATCTCCTACCCCCTCCCCTTCTTCCTCCTCCTGCTCCTCTTCTTCTTCCTCTTCCTCCTCCTGCTCCTCTTCTTCTTCCTCCTCCTCCTCCTGCTCCTCTTCCCCCTTCCTCCTCCTCCTCGCCAGTGATTTTAATCGGACTGACAAGCTACTCAATGACCCTGAGGCAGACGTCAATACATCCACATACTTTATTAATACAATCACTATATATCCACACCTGGAAACCTTTACCTGTATGAGGATCCACAAGGCAATATTCTTCTAACTCTGAGATCTTTACTAACTCCTTCGTCAGTCTATTAAGGTGGTATCATCAGGTCTGAGGGTTGGGGATTATGGCCCACCACTACACACCTGGCCTCGACATTTGGTGGTGAGATCTTACACTAGTTTAAACTAACATACAGGCGTTATCTATAATACATCTCCAGTTGGGTTGATTATTATTGTATTAATATTTATTTACGACAGTATGAAATAGTTAAACTGGTGTATCATTATATGTTGACTTCCTTACAACTCCGATCGTTGGACCTCTGATTGCCGAGGTCTTTTTAACGGCGAAAATAATACATCTCAGTTCGGTTTGTTTCCTTTCAACACAAAACAACGAACTTCGGATATTGGTTTGTCTTTTTAAACTCAAAACAACGCGTCTCATATTGGCTCCTCATTTTTAAAACATCTTAACAATAAGTGTATGTGTGTGAGTCAAGTTAGTTTAAGAAAGTTAGTCTTCCCGCGGGGGAGATTTTGTCCCTTGTCACCGGTGGTTGGCCAGACTCGTGAATCTCAGAACCTTGAGACTGTGCAGTGGCTGTACGATAACATACCTTAGCAGAAGCCACACAACAGACCCCGGTGATGAAAGAGGCATGATAATATTAAATGAAAAAAAATGCTTTACACTGAATAAAAGTTTATCATCCCTTTACACGAAAACAAGATTGCAATTATACAGCATTACAAGGACATAGGCTGGATGAAATAGTGATAGTCTTCCCAACAACAGCAAGGAAGACACAAGATAGGAAATATTACTTTAAGAAGGTAAGTAACTCGAGATAAAGAGAGAATAAGGAAGATATATTAAGAAGGAAGATATATTAAGGAGGAAGAAAGAAGGGCGTGGATGATGTAGACTCCTTCTTCCTGGTTAGAAGCTCTTAGTTGAAGTGACTAAGGGAGACCTCTTGACCGATTAAGGCACATGTGTCCCCTCTCTCTCTCTCTCTCTCTCTCTCTCTCTCTCTCTCTCTCTCTCTCCCTCTCTCTCTCTCTGCCACGTAAAAGTAGTAACAGAGAGGGCGTGAGGGTCAAGTCTTTTCCTGTATTTTTATAACCCATGAATAAATAAAATGCATAAACTGAACTGCAAGAGAAAGAGAGAGAGAGAGAGAGAGAGAGAGAGAGAGAGAGAGAGAGAGAGAGAGACTGCTCAGGCTCACTAACCCAGCACAAGCTCTCAGTGCTCCCCAAGGCATCACGGGACTGGCGAAGTCGGCATTCCCAAATGTGATTAGTGTGTGTGTGTGTGTGTGTGTGTGTGTGTGTGTGTGTGTGTGTGTGTGTGTGTGTGTGTGTGTGTGTGTGTGTGTGTGTGTGTGTGTGTGTGTTTATACGCATATACGTGCCTCCAAGCATGAGTTTATATGTATATATTTGTATATAAACCCGAATGCGAGTGTTCTGTTTGATATATTCCTTACGACTGAACAGTATACACAGAAGCACCCCCCAAAAAATCTCTTAAAAGTTAGGCGTGTTATTTAAGTACACTACTGGAAGGAAATGAACACTAAAACAAACGTTCACATACACAAAAGGAATTGAACACAGCACAAACGTTTACATACACACAAGGAATTGAACACAAGACAAACGTTCACACACACACACACACACAAGGAATTGAACGTAAGATAAACGTTCATACACACACGCACACACACACGACAAACGTTCACACACACACACACAACAAACGTTCACACACAAGGAAATGGACACAAGGCAAACACTCTCTCTCTCTCTCTCTCTCTCTCTCTCTCTCTCTCTCTCTCTCACACAAACACACAAGGAAGTGAATGCAAGACACACGTTCACACACACAAGGACATTATCAACAAGAGACATTTTCCTGGAACACCCCTGTATGTCCTGCGTGTGTATAGTGCTGGTGGGGAGGAACACCCTGACGCAGAGGGGCGTGTCTTAATCAATTATAGGAAGCCGGTGAGTGTAGGAGGTCAGGAGGTAGATGGGAAGAGGTCAGGAGGAGGAAGTGGTCAGGTAGGTAGATGAGGAAGAGGTCAAGAGGAAGAAGGGGTCAGGAGGAGGAAGGGGACAGGAGATAGATGGAGAAGAGGTCAGGAGGAAGAAGGGGTCAGGAGGAGGAAGGGGACAGAAGATAGATGGAGAGAGAGTCAGGACAGAAGGGATCAGGGAGGTAGAGAATGAGGTCAGGAGGAGGAGGAAGGGGTCAGGAGGAGGAGGTCAGGAGGAAGAAGAGGTACGTGTGGGAAGTCAGGAGGTAGAAGGGAGGAGGAGGGAGGAGGAGGGAGGGGAGGAGGGGGGGAGAGGGAGGGAGTAAGAAAGATGAAAGAAGGTAGTTTGGAGATTAGAAGAGGAGTTAGATAGGAAAGGAGGTGAATGGGAAGGTGTTAGTGGGAGAGGTGAGTGGGAGGTGTTAGTGCGAGTGGGAGGTGAGTGGGAAGGTGTTGAGTGGGAGAGGAGGCGAGTGGGAGGTGAGTGAGAGGGTGTTAGCGGAGAGGAGGTGAGTGGGAATGTGTTTTCTGGAGAGGGGCGGAAGAAGAGCGAGTGGGTGATGAGTGGGAAGGTGCTGAGTGGAAGAGGAGAGGAGAGACGTGGCATTATGGTGGGAGATAAGAAACATGATAACGAAAAGGGAAGAAGGAAGAGGAGGAGGAGGAGGAGGAGGAGGAGGAGGAGGAGGAGGAAGAAGAAGGAAGAGGAGGAGGAGGAGGAGGGGGAGGAGGAGGAGGAGGAGGACAAAGAAGAGAAGAGTGGAAAAATATAGTAAAGGAGAAATATATGAATAATAATAAATGCAGAGATGACGATGATGATGATGATGATGATGATGATGATGATGATGATGATGATGTGATGATGATGATGATGATGATGATGATATGATAGGAGGATAAGGAGGAAGAAGGAAAAATAGATGGAAGAGGAAGAGGGAAGGAGAGAGTAGGAAGGAGGTAGGGAGGTGAGGAAGGAGGGAGTGAGGGGAAGGAGGGAGTGAGGGAGGTGAGGAAGGAGTAGAGGAAGGAGAGTGGGGAAGGAGGAGTGAGGAAGGGAAGGTGAGGAAGTGAGGAAGGAGGAGTGAGGAAGGAGGAGTGAGGCAGGAGGAGTGAGGAAGGAGAAGTGAGGAAGGAGGAGTGAGGCACAGTAGGAAGTGAGGTATATGTGCCTCCCAGACCTCTCTCACTCACTCATGGTGAACAACCCGCGCCCCATGTCTAGGAGGGGGGGTGAGGGGGGGTGAGGGGGGTGAGAGGGGGGTGAGGGGGAGAGGGGAGGGTGAGGGGGCCTGGTCACCCTTCTTAACCACCAGCTCAGAACCTTGACCTATAACTGAATCTTGACTACATAGCCTTGACCTATAACTGGGTCTTGACTACAGCTCATATCCTTGACCTGTAAGTATTGATCTCCCGCTGACAGCACTGACTGGCCTCTTCACCTAGGTCTTGACAAACAGCTGAATACTGCTGAGAGCCTTAACCGCCAGCTGAGAGCTTTATCTTCCAGCTGAGAGCCTTAACTTCCAGCTGAGAGAGAGCCTTAACAGCGAGCTGAGAACTTTAACGTTTAGGTGAGAGCTTTAGCCTCAGCTGAAAGTCTTAACCTCCAGCTGAGAGTCTTAACCGCCAACTGAGAGCTTTAACCTTTAGCTAACAGCCTTAACCTACAGCCGTGGTCATCGTTTAAGCCACGTGACAGGTATGCGTTTGTGTGTGTGTGTGTGTGTGTGTGTGTGTGTGTGTACCTGCAAGAAGATGACTGACAAATACAAGTGGACTCAAACACAAACACGCACACACACGCTCACACACTCACACACGCTCACACACGCCCTCACAAACACGCCCTCACACACACGCCCTCACACACACGCACTCACACACACGCCCTCACACACACACACACACACGGGGCTTGGGGTGGGAGAAACACACATTCGGTAACTAATTATAAAACTTTTAAAAACCAATTAGGGTTCAAACCACGCCTATTTGACCTAGTTCCTCCGCCGACAGGAACCAACAAGAAAAACTGAAGGAAAATGTTTGTCATTGTAAACGTTTGTGAAGGAAAACGTTTGTGAAGTTAACGTTTGTGGAGGAAAACGTTTGGTGAGGAGAAACATTGGTGATGAAAACAAAATAAGGAAGATAAAATTAATAGAGAGAAAACGTTTGTCTTGATACACTGAACGAGTCTGTGTTTGTGCGGAGAAATTTAAAGAAAGCATTACGAGAACAATCACAGCTGACAGATACAGACAGTTTGGAGAAAAAAGTTACCTAATGAAAGTCGACTACAAGTAAAAACAAGGAAAGTTGACAAAAAGATTACAGAAAGTTGAATCAAAGTTAGATAAGCAAAAGTAATAATAGTAAGAAAGTAACGGGTTGTGGGTAGAAAAGTTGTACAAATAAGACTGAAGCAAAGTTATATAAACAAAGTTGACGAATTTATCATAAAACTATTGATAGCAAAGTATTAAACAAAGTAATAACAACAAATTATATCAAAGTATCGTAGATTACATTACATATTTCTACAGGTAATCTAGTTAATAACCTATGTTTCACAATATAAACACAAAACTAAATTTTTTAAAAAAGTACAATAAATTCTTGATACACGGATGAAATAAAGTTAATTTTACCATCAATGTATTAATTACCGTAGTTAGGATAAAGCTAAAAAAGTTGGATTAATTTAACGAGACGCCAGACAAGAGGATCTCCACCACTATCCACGCCAACACGTAGCAGGGACACAGGTGGGAATGTTGAAGCCTTATGACCGTTTGTGTTCAGGTCAGAGGACATTTCTTGTACCCTGTCTGCTGGTCACTCAAGCTAGCGGGTCCTACTCTCCCCCTTCCCCTCCCCTCCGAGAAGACGTGCTGAAAGATCCTATAGTTACCGAAACGCAGAAATACATTATATTAAAATGGACGCAATGGATAGGTAACCATGTTTACAAATGTGTTGTTTGACCTTCGAGACATTACCAGACATCCACGTAGCAGATTAAGATGATAGAGTATAGAGCCCAGAGTTACAATTTGGATAAACATTCATAACAGTAGAGTTGGAGTTTAAACAGAATTATCACTTTAGTTTATCACGACAAACACAAGTTACAAGAATAACAACAGAGACCCCCCCAGATAAAGCGCTTCCGTTTGTTTGTTAGTCCTAAACTTACTATGGCAGGCAGTACGTGTGAACCCAGATGTGCTCTACAACTCTTTACTTAGGTTTAAAAATATGTACGCCTGGCCACACTGTCCCTCCTGTTGACTCTACTAAGTTCTCGCGCTGTACTCAACGCCAAATATGGAAATTCAGAAATAGATCATCTTTGGAGACCATCCTTGACTGACAGCCACACACACACTTACGGAGATACGTTTTTGCATGGTTCAACAGAGGTGTATAATGGTGAGTTGTTGACAGGTGTATAATTAAGGTAAGGTTAGGTTATTTAATCTACAGGTGGTCCAAAGCTTTAATTAAAAATATACAGGTGTAAATGTGTTTTGTTAACTTGGCCAACTAATAAGAAGAACATAAGAACATAAGAAAATAAGGAGTCTGCAATAGGCCGGTTGGCCTGTGCATGGCAGCTCCTGTCGAGAGTTACTACCATTCTCTATCATCCATGAATCTATCTAGCCTCCTTTTGAAACTTTCCAGAGTTCCCGCACTTACTACAAAGTTGCTAAGCTTGTTCCACTCGTCCACCACCCTATTTGTGAACCAGTTTCCTTCCTATCTCCCTCCTAAACCTAAACTTATCCAACTTGAATCCGTTGCTCCGAGTCCTATCCTGCTCGGATATTATAAGAACTTTATCTATATCCCCTTTATTGATTCCTTTCACCCACTTAAATACTTCTATCATATCTCCCCGCACTCTTCGTCTTTCTAGGGAATGCAAGTTAAGTTTCTTTAACCTATCCTGATATGGAAGGTTTCTAAGTCCCTGAATCATTTTTGTCATTCTTCGCTGCACCGACTCTAGTGAATTTATATCCATTCTATAATAGGGGCACAGTATCCAGCCTCCTCCCACCATCCCATGTTGACGCAGCTTAAGACTGATTTATCATTACTCTTTGTTACTTAATGAGATGAAGCTTTACTAAAGATGACCTGGTGACATCATGTAAAGTTAAACACATCTTGACGTGATCAAACTATCCCACAGGTACAATACAATGCTTTCTATTATCAAACAGACATTGAATTTTGTGATTATAAATTGTCTTGTCATTTAAAACAAAGTTACCATGTGATTTATTAGTATACAAGTGCACAGAACATGTATTTTAAGCAATAATTTATAGTGTGTATTTATTAGCTACATATTACTACATAAAGGATATATACTACGTGTATCTAGGGTTTATTTAAAGGACTTCGACCTCCATTTAATTATGCCAGGTCAGGAGAGACTAATAATACTTTGTTAAATATTAAGCATTATTTAACATGTCGTCTGCTAAACTTAATATAAAATCATCAAAACTCCGCTTGATAAGACTTCACCAGAACAACAAACAGTTTACTACCATTAACTTTAAACTGTTATTAAGATCATCACAATTGAGTACGATACATTTGATCACCAAGGCAACGGTTGGTAGTTGAATATTCCGTCTTAATATTAACTCCGTTCTTGTAATTTGTCATTAAACCGATATTAGTTAAGTTAAGGCATGTTGTTGTTGTTGTTGAGTTCTGCGATACATCTTTATGATATATCACAACACTGGAGTAGTTTAAACTAACCAGTCACTAAGAGGCTGTGTATATTATTGCTTAAAATTTATCTCTGTAATTTTAGCCGACCTGGCCTAACCTAACCTAACCTAACCTAACCTAACCTAGCCTAGTCTAGCCTAACCTAGTCTAGCCTAACCTAGTCTAGCCTAGCCTAGTCTAGCCTAACCTAGTCTAACCTAACCTAGTCTAACCTAACCTAGTCTAACCTTGTTTCACCTCCACAACTCTGAGGTTGCTGACCTCAGTGCTCTGGCAGACCACCATCCACGTCCCTCTCCCCCACACATCAACCCACGTCCCTCTCCCCCCCTCCCCCACACAACAAACCACGTCCCTCTCCCCCACACGACAAACCACGTCCCTCTCCACACATCAACCCCACGTCCCTCTCCCCCCTCCCCACACAACAAACCACGTCTCTCTCCACACAACAACCCCGTCCCTCTCCCCACACATCCACATCAACCACGTCCTCTCCCCACACATCAACCCACGTCCCTCTCCCCCACACATCAACCCCGTCCCTCTCCCCCACATCAACCCACGTCCCTCTCCCCACACATCAACCCGTCCCTCTCCCCACACATCAACCCACGTCCCTCTCCCCACACATCAACCCACGTCCCTCTCCCCCACACATCAACCCCACGTCCCTCTCCCCACACATCAACCCACGTCCCTCTCCCCACATCAACCCACACATTCCCTCTCCCCACACATCAACCCACGTCCCTCTCCCCACACATCCCCTCCCCACACACACAACCCACGTCCCTCCCCCACACATCAACCCACGTCCCTCTCCCCACACACATCAACCCACGTCCCTCTCCCCACACATCAACCCCACGTCCCTCTCCCCACACATTAACCCACGTCCCTCTCCCCCCTCCCCCACACCAAACCACGTCCCTCTCCCCACACATCAACCCAAGTCCTCTCCCCACATCCAACCCACGTCCTCTCCCCACACATCAATTTCCCTCTCCCCCACACATCAACCCACGTCCCTCTCCCCCACACATCAACCCCACGTCCCTCTCCCCACACATCAACCCACGTCCCTCCCCCCATCACCTCCTTTCCAAGAACAAAACAAGGAGCCGTTTCTTCTCTCTGGAACAGTACACCACCACCACACGAAGAGGGTAAAACACTGAACCTCTTGACCTGGGTGGGGTCTTGAAGGTGTTGTGCTGGACATCCCTGTGTAGTGGGTCAGTTGTTCCCGGGCTTAAATTAACACCCCTGGACATACACCCCCATACACCCCTTGGACACACACCCCTGGACATACACCCCTGGACAGACACCCCCTTGGACACACACCCCCTGGACATACACACCTCCTTGGACACACACACCCCCTGGACACGAGAAATTGTGTGTCCTGGTGGTCATTATTAGTCTTGATTGTATTAACCTATAGAACGGGAGCTGAGTGACCCTTTCCACTAACTTCATCTAAAGCTTCGTTAACTCTGGGTCACATATACCTACCGTTGCCCTCCCCACACTCACCCTCACTTACTTGTGTCTTACGAAAATTTGGGAATGTAGATAAATAATAAAGGGTATTTATAAAGTACGTGTGGCGTGCACTCTTAAACCCCCAAAACTTTGTATTTATGAAAAAATCAATCGAGGATATGATGCTAAACTGTCTACACCACGACCTGGGGAGCGCAGGGGAAGGTGGGGAGGGAAGGAGGGGTGTAATATCCCGTCGTCTTAAGTATGAACCGAGGGAAGGCGTTTATCATCTCGGATGTGTTCCACTAATTCCTTGATCCCTTTAAGTCCCGGATGTTCTAAGAATACCGAGGCATTATCCGTACAGCTGGACAATAATTGAGCCTAAGTGTACAGTGATCAAGCCATGAATACAACATGAGAAAATTCCCTCCGTCCAGCGAGTGTTAACACAACAATAGGATGTAAATTGATAATACAGCCGCCGTGTTGCCTGTCCCACATGGGTCCCTCTCCCTGTCACTGTGGCTTTAAGTTTGCACAGGTGTACATGTATGTGTACCTCCAGTCTCTAACAGACACAGCCACACGAGTTACAGCTCCAAATGTCGGGAACTACTTCGGGGAATCTTGGCTCTCCCAGAATTATCACCGGCGGCTTGGTGTACTCAAGTCCCTATCAGTAGTAGTGTAAAAAGCTGACCAACACAAGACACAAATACCAGCCATTTGACCGTGACCTTTGACCTATTTACTTCAACATTAAACAGATTCCCCATAACCACCAACACTCAAACCTTCCTGTAGAGTTCATGACAAAATTGACCATCAATCTAAGGCATCTTTTGATTGTTTTGTTTACTTAGAGAAGACCGGAACTATCACCCTCTTTAACCCACTTCAATCTAGCGTCACGATGTTCGCGCGTATCAGCTATCAAAATGAACGACCCAACTATTGAAGAGAAACATTATCACAAGATGTTAGGATAATTTTCTGATCATAATGTTTATCGTAAATTATTTGGGGAATCTGGCTGAGGATAAGTTAAGAGACCCAGCGGTGCACCTGAGTCTAGGAGGGAAGGAAGGAGGGAAGGAGGGAAGGAAGGAGGGACGGGGGAAGACGATAAACAATACTTGGCCTAAATATTTTGCAGTAATGTTTTGGTTTAAATCTGCCAATATGTGTGTGTGTGTGTGTGTGTGTGTGTGTTTAAAATAAGGTAAACCAGCGCTCTCTACACCTTAGCTTGGACCAATACTTAACGAGAGACTGTATAATATGCTCTAGGTAGACTCGGAAATAATCAGTGTAAAAAAAAAATAATCAAAGAAAGAAAGTATTTGACCCCGCGTACCTCAGGGCAAATGACCACTCCCTGAATACATTAGTTTAGAAATGGCCTTTTAGGGGTAATAGATCTCCATGTATATACAGTAAATTAGTCAACGTCATCATTACTCTAATAAATAAATACAACATTGGTAGAATTTATTACTATTTATACATCAGGGATAAAATAATCCACGGTATAACTTTTATTCCCTGAAGTTTGATGTTGGGGTGAAGGTTCAAGACTCCGCTTATTACTCCCTCTGGTGGTGATGTAGTGAAGATGTTTAGGACTCCCTTAAGCGCCTCACCCTCGCTTAATACTGTCCCCCATCCAGCCAACCCAGGTCATCTGCAGGTCAACACACACACACACACACACACACACACACACATAACCCATCTCTCTCACTCATACCATAACATTAATTAACATATACAACAATATTCAGAAACAACAAGACTACAGGTAAAATTACAGGTAAAAGTACAGGTAAATTAATTTATTCGTATTTGTACTGAAAACTAATTACATGTATTCAAACCAGGTTCATAATCATCTGTTGAACAAAAAGCAACTTAACTTTTTTGGGGGCGGTGGAGTGAGTGGAGGGGAGGGAGGGGAGAGAAAGGAGGAGATAGGAGAAAACAGACAAAGAGGAGGTGAAGGAAGGAGGAAGAGATGAGGATGTAGAATACTGTTATTGAATTTTAATACACGACAATCAATCCACATAACATCCATCCACTCACCACCCACCCACCCACTCATCCACACACCACCCTACCGCCCACCCACACCCACTCAACACAGCACCATGGTAAACATACAGCTAACACTAAGCCTCTCTCTCTCTCTCTCTCTCTCTCTCTCTCTCTCTCTCTCTCTCTCTCTCTCTCTCTCTCTCTCTCAACACAGAATTAGAGGATAGAGATAGTCACTTGTACAGAGGCGAGGTGTAGCATGTTACAGGTGTTTATCTTAGTACCAGGTGTGAAGTACTAGCTATAACAGGTGTTGATCTTAGTACAGGTGTAAAGAACACTCTCTCCTTCTTCCCTTCAACACACACACACACACACACACACACACACACACACACACACACACACATATACTAAATAAAAGTCAGTTCAATATTCATCTTAGCAACAATAGTGTCAAAATAAGTACGAAAAAATACTACCCTAACAATACCCCCCCCACCCCCCCACCACCCCACCACAATTACATCATTACCACTCCCCCCCTCGCCCCCTCTCCCCACCCCCATATTGTGAGCCTAAAATAAGACCCATTCAATTATCACCTCTCCATTGTATTTACCTACAGAAGCTATTTAATACCTTGTAAACTTAACATAAATTTATCTTCTTTCTTTTTTAGGGCAGATATGATAGATTATTATCGTTTATATAAATAATAAATAAATTTTAGGGAGGTGTTAAAAATAATATGAGTGTGACAGGTGAGCGGCCATCGTGTTGTGAATGATAGCCTCAAGAACTACCACACCTTCTTTACCTGCAACGAGCGATAGATCTTGGTGTTTCTTGTATGTGTTTCGCTTGATGGGTCCTCTCTCTCTCTCTCTCTCTCTCTCTCTCTCTCTCTCTCTCTCTCTCTCTCTCTCTCTCTCTCTCTCATTTTTATCCCACTCCCTTCTATCCTTCCTGCATTCCTTTCCCCCTTCCTCCCTATCCTCTCATCCTCCCTGGCTGGTTACAGTGTGTCTCTACCTGCTTGGACACATATTTCTCCCTGCTTAAATATGCTGTTTCCCTCCCTTAACACTGCTTCTCTCCCTTAATACTCCCTCCCTCACTTGCTACACTCCTTCCCTCCCTCCCACGCCTACTAGTCTCCCTTCCTCCCTCCCTTACCTGTTACACTCCCTGCCCCCCTACCTCCTTCACCTATTACTCTCCCTCCCTCCCTCCCTCCCTCTCTTGCCTACTACCTCCCTCGCCACCGCTACTCACTCTCCTCCTCCCTCCTCCTTCACCTACCACCACTCCTCCTCCCTCCCCCCTCACTGACTACTCCCTCCCTCCCTCCCTCACACACCTCCTCCCTCCTCACCTACTCTCCTCCCTCCTCACCTACTCTCCCTCCCTCCCTCACCGACTACTCTCCCTCCCTCCCCCACCGACTACCTCCCTCCTTCACCCACTTCACCACTCCTCCTCCTCCTCTCTCCCCACCTGCCCACTCCCCTCACTGACTACTCTCCTCCCTCCCTCCCTCACACTCTCCCCCTCACTGACTACTCTCTCTCCCTCCCCCTCCCTCACACACTCTCCCTCCCTCCTCACACACTCTCCTCCTCCTCACTGACTACTCTCCTCCCTCCTCACCTACTACTCTCCCTCCCTCCCTCCCTCCTCACCAACTCTCTCCCTCCCCCACCGACTACTCCCTCCTCCCTCCTCACCTCGACTACTTCCTCCCTCCCTCACCTACCTACTCTCCCTCCCTCCTCTCTCCCTCACCAACTCTCCCTCCCTCTCCCTCCCTCTCTCCCTCTCTCCCTCACCTAAGTGAAGCTCAGTGCCTCTTATGGACCTACGTATCTTAACTATAATTTAGTCTTCAATTGCCTTGTTTCATTTGTTGCTGTAATGGTTACCCGCTGTTGTATGTTTTCTATATTGTGTTTTGTTTTGTTTTATCTGTTTTTTTTAATATATTTTTTTATATATAATAGACAGACAGACAGACAGACAGACAGACAGACAGACAGACAGACAGCAAGATACAAATGGCTTTTTGACAGGTAGACATGTTGTAAAGACACACCTTAGTGGATAGGTAAGACATATTGCCAGTCATCATAGTGTGTGTGTGTGTGTGTGTGTGTGTGTGTGTCATTCATAGTGTAGGTGTGTGTGTGGGCTACAGTGCATCACCTCCTGGACCTCTCCAGTACTACGACGGTAATATTTTGTTTCCGTAGGTCAGGTTTAAGAGCTCACCTCCCTTCCCTTCCCGTGATCCCTCCCTCCCTCCCTCCCTCCCTCCCTCCCTTCCTCCCTCCCTCTCCCTCCGTCTCTCCCTCCCTCCCACCAAATCTCTTACCTGTCCTTCCCTCCAACCACACTCTTATTTCCTTCATTCCTTACTTCCTTCCTTCTCATTATCCACTCTTCTAGTCTTTCTTACCTGTACTTCCATTCACCCAATTCTTACTTCCTTCTCCCTTCTCTCCATGTCTCTTTACCTGTTGCCTCTATCTCCTTCCATCATCCTCCTTTTCTTCCACCCTCTTTAGTCTTATTTTCCTTCTTTTTGGTCCAATCTTCCCCTTCCTTGCCTGTCTCATCAATTCCTTTCCACACGGCTATTTTTAATTTTCTCTCCCCTCCCTTCCTTCCTCTCGTATTCCTTTATTTTCCTTGAATTTTCACTTCTCCTAAACCTTCATCTTCCCATTTCACCCATGGCACTACTGAGAGAGAGAGAGAGAGAGAGAGAGAGAGGCGTATATTCTCAAAAGAGCAGAAAGTCGTCTACGAACACATTACAAGGTGAAGTATGGTCCCAACAGTGATATAAGAATTCCCCCTCACACACTTAAGTCAATCTGAAGTGTGTGAGGGTAAACAACCTGCTTCTACGCTTCGAGGAAATACGTATAATAAACCCTATCATGAAGACAACATCCCTAACTAGATAGGTGCTTGAGTGCATGTATCGTGTACATTGATACGTAATTAGTGCGTAAGTGTTTTGTTGGTAAAAGCACTAAGTTGGTCTACCACACAGCCTCGTCAGGGCACTGCAGCTAACTAGCACCAAAGTTCACAGTTCACCCGAGTATAAAAATTAACACCACATGAAAAAAACTATCCTTTGTCACTTAATGTTCATGGGTTATATAATAATTAAAAATTATGGAGCAGCCTTAAAAAAAATTAACCCCACTATATATATTAAGAAAAATAAAATACATTTTCTTTTGGAGTTAACAACATAAAGAAGAGAGGGACGGGGAGGTGACACACACTAGTGGTACTACACACTTGCAACACTTCAGGTGTAGGTCATAATAGACACCTCCTAACTTCCTCAAATTGATGTTTTCCTCCGCGGGGTGTAGGACAGGTGTCGACAGCCTGGAGCTTTGTTCTGTCGCTGTCATGCACATTTTCCCATGTACAGTATTATTTCAAGAAGAAGAAAAAGACTCCTTTGACCTTTAAATGTTATTGTACCTGATGCTAGAATATGTCTCACTATATATATCGTTCTCAGGCATTAAAAGAAAGGGCACTGACACTCTCACGGACATAGACATGGTAACACTGAGCCATAAATTCAGTTGATATTTGAAGACTAATATTATGTTTACTAACTGAGACACATACGAATATGTGGCGTCACCCTAAAGACAAACTGACAAGATTTAATCCACATAATTAGTTGTCTATCTTTAGTATTTAAGAACATCTGGTTGTGTGACCCGGATTTATTTATATCGACCCAGGTAAATGCAGATATCTGACTCGTCAACAAAGGGACACATACAAACAGTATATGTATACTGTATCATGACTTAAAAGTTTATATACATGTATATCTGATTTATCATCTTATATCTGACTTTGAAATTTGAATGTGAAATATATACAGCACCTTTCTATATACAATAATTGCACCTGCCTTCATAATCTGTAGACTCGCATATAATTTCCTCAAATTTTAATAGTTTTACAGCTGACGTAATAACCTAGAGTATCATATAATTAACTTACTAATATATAAAACCCTCACTTCATCAACCAAACATATTGTCCAGGAATTAGCTCATAACTTTCTTTTAACGACAATACGCAATATTTATCATGCATTTGTAACTAGGAGACATACATATATAATTCGATATTCATATTTACATGTTTCCTATATGAGTACAACACATTTAATATGTTAGCAAATACTGTTGAAATATGAATTCATTCTCATAATTCAAATGTAATATTAAAAGGATTGATTTAGGAAGCTACTGTTGGCTATGAATGTTACATATTCGTTCGACTATAATATCAAATTATTTACCGTATATTTTACATGTGAAATAATAATGAAATACCAACATGAAGTTTCAACATGATTTACGTTTTCTATGACGGTCAAACATGACAGACTGTACTAATAATAACAGATCTCGTATCAGCATCAAATTCACCAATAACATGAAAGACTAGTGAAATAGTCTCCTGGTGAGGAATGTAAAATATATTCTGTTTTACATACGCAGAATTTAATCCAGTTTTGAAAGCATTAATACATCACATAACATTAAATATGAGGTGTGTTAATTCTATTGTGTTTGAAATTACGGTTCACGGTGTATGACCACGAATTTGTGTGTTACCTTCAGTCCATCGGGTTGAAACTTTTAGTAATAAAAGTTAAGATAACAAGAAAACAAATTCAAAAGTTAAACAAAAGCGATTAACAAAATGCAGGTTCACAGGAGCAAGGTGAAATCTGATGGGGGGGGGGGTTCATTATATATAGTAAATATGGAACCGATCATCTTACTCGACGTCGTTAGTATCAGTGTTAATTAAAACATGAATCTGGGCACGTCAAGCAAAATAAAACACACCAGTTGTTTTTATTCACTCTCGAGGTGAACATAATGGCAAATAAATAAATAAAACAAAATTCATGGGATATTTCTTTTTACACTTCCGCCATAAGATTTTATTAAGTTAGTCTCCAGTTCCTTAACAAATTAGATTGAAATGTTATTAAAACTTTGCCTAAGATTTCCTTAAGATGCAGGAATAACGTCTCCAAATTTCCTCATTCCGTAACACTAAAGCGACACAGTTAAGAAGTATACTGTATATAAATAATAAACAGAATATAAAAAAAGGAAAAAGTTTGGGTATGACTCGTGAGCGGAAACACAGCAAGGAATATTAATGTAGAACTTAAAGGTCAACTGCAGTTCCATTTTTTTTTTGTATTGTTGTTGTATTTTTCTATAAAATTGATACAAAATAATAGATAAATATATGTGGCATACTTTGGGTGTAAATTTCGTTTAAAAATAACTAGCTGACAACCTTTACGAACTCTTATGACGTCATCAGAGGGAATCGAAGAATTTTCATTGAAGTCAAACTGTTTCATCGTTTTTATCTGATGTAAATATATAAATGAAAATCAAACAATTCAATGTAAAAAACCCTATTAGGCTAAAATACAGTAACATGAAACAATGTCACGAAAACTGAAAGGGCACTGAGTACAGTCTAGACCTATCTCTTCAGCCTCACTCAGTCTGGTGGTTGCCAAAACGTCTATTTATATGGAAAACTAGTGAACTAATCAACGTCCAACCAAATGTTTTTACTTTACGACAAATGCATTAAGTTTAATCTAACGAACTAAAGCTTGAATTTATACAGACTCTACTTTCAAAAGAGATCGGAAACGGCATGTCAAGTAACACCAGATTTATGAAGGAACTCTTTCTCCCAGGAGGCGAAGTAATCTAGTGATATTCTGTTCCTCAGTATATGGGACGCCCAGTTTATGACTCACCAACTAAAGTTCTGGTTTAAGCAACAATAACCCCGTGTACAGTGACCTAGTGAAGCCCCCAAAATCAATAGAGAGAGACCTTCACATTGCAGGGGACAAGGTACCTGTGCTACATCGCCTTGATCACTTCATGGGCACCTGAGTTATGGTTCAGAAATCGATACACTAAACAGGCAGACAATGGACTACGATTCTACGCTCCATTTTACTCCTCAGTTGAAAAAAAAAAATCTCTTTTGCTCCTTCAGCTGACGTCAACCCCCCACCTGCTTTATGCAGTCGCTTCTACATTCTAGTTAATTTTTAAAAACGTGGTTGAGTGTTGCGATATTTTTTGAGGGTGTGTTGAAATACGCCATTAATATAAACCTGGACACATATGGGAGTCAATGCAAAACTTCCCCCTAAATGAAAATCTTTAACACAACACAGTAGGCCTATACATATTCTATTGACGCGGCTGATTTAGCACAGAAGCCTAGTTTGACGTCGACAGCACTAAGAAAAACCTCAAAGGCATATTCGACAGGTTACGTAATTTTCTGTTAAAAATATGAAGAAAAAAACATTACCCGTTTAATTTTTTCGGCACGATATCATGTTATTAATATAAAAATTAAAATTATGGGCGTTACCTGAATCTTTAATAATGATAATGTAGGTATCGTTCATTATAACCTAGCCTTACCTCGGGTTAACTTACGGGTAATGGTTTAGTTTTAGGCAAGAACGATAAATGCTGATTTACAATAAACTTACATTCACTGTGTCACTGTCATTAAAACTTAAACCAGGTGTAGGGTTAAATATTTCCCTTCTGAAAATTACACCAATCACTGATAATAAACCAAACCAATACACGAGTCACTGATAATAAACCAAACCAATACACGAGTCACTGATAATAAACCAAACCAATACACGAGTCACTGATAATAAACCAAACCAATACACGAATCACTGATAATAAACCAAACCAATACACGAATCACTGATAATAAACCAAACCAATACACGAATCACTGATAATAAACCAAACCAATACACGAATCACTGATAATAAACCAAACCAATACACGAAAATCCTATCCGAATTATTGACAACGTTTTAATAATGGTGTGACTATTCTTGTAACTCGTAACGTTGGACATAAACGGATCTTATCTTTCAAAATATCCAACATTTACCATATGTACGATTAAAGTTGTTGATAAGTTAAGCAAATCATTACGTATACAAATCTTATGTTAGTTCAGTTGAAACACATACAATATATATGTATATACTGTAGAGCGTATGTGTAGATATACAAAATTGCATATACGATTGTGTGTATATATGTAAATACACGGAATTCCACTATAAATGCATGAAACGTGTCAAGTCAACAAATCCATACAGGAACCTTTTGTAAAGCTCCCCAGCGCTACCTCACAACTGCACACAGGGTAGGATTTTGCATGGGAGACCTCAATTACTTCAGGCGTGCACGACATGGGTTAGAACGCGCGGGATCACAAGTGCTGCCATGATTTACACAGTCACGGCATAATGGGGAGAATTTGTACTCATTTCATGAAATTCTACGCAGAATCATGAGTGAAGTTATTGTTTTTTGGGCAGAAGTGTGGTAGACAAAAGATAATGTTATAATACTCGAGGTAAAGTACGAGGTAGCAATACAGCGAGTGATACATGACGTTTTACGATTACTGTTGCTATGACCGAAATCGTGAACACAAAACTACAAACGAAAAAATTTCTTTAATACAAAAATAGAATTAAAAGGTAAATCCCACGTGTACAATCCTTTGACTACCGGTAATTCTTGGTAGTCATATGTTTTATTTAACTGTCAGGTAACTAGCAAGTTTCTCCTCGACGTGTAAGCCTCCACCAGGTACAGAACGCCTACTTTATGCTGTGACCTTCATCCTCCAGATATCATCAAATTCAGTCCAGTAGTTTTTGATGTTTTGTCAAAGGTCAACGCCTGACTTTGATCTATGACGCTGACGTTTTACTCAACGTCACCAAAATTTAATGCCCGTTTGACCTTGAGCTGAATCATACCTCGGTAGTCGCATCAAACACTAATATTAAAAGCCAGCTCTTCTAAATTAAGATAACTTAGGACTTGAAACATTTAAATTTTACTCATAGGGAACCTCATGTAAAGTAAACCTCACCGTAGAATACAGAAAAAATTCGAATAGTCTCATTTCTTATACATCGTAATCCCAACCCTCCTTCCCTTTATGTCCTTCTATAACCCTGTCAGAGCAGCACATTCAGAATATTAGTTCAAAGGAAGGGCGGGCGGGGGCGTTATTCCCGAGTATGTCAAGGGTTCAAAGTCCGAGGCTTTGTATTAGTCCGGGTGCCTCCTAAGACCCCCCCCAATGAGCCAGAGGATATAAAGAAGCCCACGAGTGCAAAATGAACAAATACAACAGAACTTCCACTGGGAGGAGGAGGAGGAGGGGATTAGTGGGGTAGAAGTGGGCGGGAGTCCTCAACCTCCCTCACTCGTAACTTCATTTCCCTCACTACCTGCCAGCGAGATGTTCCCAGTAGTGAGAACAATAACACCGCGCACCATATACTAATGTCTGAACAAATCAAGGGGAAAAAAGTCACCTAACCTTACCTATCTAACACTGACTTTGTGACTTTTTTCCCACTCGCCTCCTGGCAACTCCTTACCATAGCTCTGCACCATTTTGTGTGTATTTTACTGTGTCATTTCCTTTTACGACATAAGAGAGAGAATCTTGCCTATCAAGCTTTAAGCCAAGGAACATAATCCGGGATACGCTCTAAGAGAATGGAACATTATGCTTAATTAATTACGTAGTCTTTGATTCAGTACAAATGTTGCCTACCACAGAAGCAATTTGACAAATACCGGTACATAAGGTTTACGCCCTCATGCGGCCACGGTGAAAATTAAAATACATTTGCTCGATGTGTTTACTTAAGACTAGTACTGCACTAAACAATAAACACTAAACCGGTTCCCTTAGTTAAATAACCAAGTAAACAACGCAGTGACATACATACACTCATGCAAACGACGGCCCTGATTGGATAATTAGCTTAAACTTATGATAGAATTTTTATGGTAGTCTCAAAAATTATGAGATTAAATAATATTAAATTTTCTATAATCTCCACGAGGGAAATGTGCTAATATTTTTTGAGAGCATAATTTATTGCAGCACATAGTCCCGCTGGCTAACGTACAAACAACTGATTATCTTGATGCATGCATAAATAATTAATTATATGAGCTGAACATTAGAAATAATTAGTCATTTATAATTAATGTTAATTAGTTCATGATTTTTATTTTCATATCAACTAAATCAAAATTAAATGTATGACTTTTATGATATTTTCCCGTCACTTTGAGTTTTAATGCTAACATACAGACAGATACAAAGAGATGTTATTAGTATACGAATGAGAGAGAAAGGGAGACGGAGTAATTAGTAATTTAGAGTTAATGAGGTAATTTAAGAGGGCAGAGAAGATACGTATGATAACTGAGTTTCGTAACGTGAATTCAACCTCCAACTAATTTCGGTTTTCCGTTTATTTACTTCCTTGTATAGTTAATTAATCTTATTCCCTCCTTTGCCAGCTCATCCTATCTGATAAAAGAACAAAATATAACTAAAAAAAAAGATACTATGCTGATGACGTTTTCTTTTTTATCATTTATTTAAAATTTTACAATTTACATATATACATAAATATTACATGTGAATATATTTGTCCGTGAAATATTTGGATGACGTTTTCAGTACATATAAATTACCAAAGACATTAGGATTGACTTCAATACTTCGAATTCGTAAACTGCCTTTAACCATAAACTGTATATAAACAAAGAAATATTGGCACTATATTGTATGCTAGGTAGTAGGCAGCTATCAACAGGGAGGTACTACCGCCTGGGAAGATATTGGAAGCATAATGTGTTGTCTAATGGTAGACCCTGCTGCCATATGTGACCAAGTCCCAGGTTGCTGATCTGACTTTCTGCCTCATTTACTCACAATTGCAGGGTCTCAATTGTTTCTCTTACTATTGACAACACAATATACATATATTGTTTCTCACTTTTGATCTTTTTTTTCATTTTTGTATTTCTTTGTGGTTCTTTATTATCATTATTATTATTATTAGTATTAGTATTATTATTATTATTATTATTATCATTATTTTTTATTATTTTATTTTATTTATTTTTTATTATAAAATTTATTTACTATGAATTATTATTATTACATTTTCGCCCCCCAGGCCCCGATGTGGGTCAGTGACCTGTGCCCGGGTGGGCTAATACCCGTAAAAAAAAAAAATAAAAATGCTTTCACCAACACATTTGAAAACTTCCTCCGTCGAAGTGTATGCTAGAAATGAATAATACTGTACTTAATTCACATTGGCTACCTTTCGGCTACGGCAGTCTGAATACGACGTCAAAATTAAAAGATACTTAACTTATGAATACAGTGTAGCATTTTATTTTTAATGATTTGTACATGATATACAAATGGCGACAGTTTTGCAAGAACAAATAAAATATTCTGCCTTTTACAACAACATAAATATTAACCTAATCTCTCTACTTTATCCTCATGTAAATATTTATTATTATTATTATTACACAATCAGTCTTGACGGACCTAATAAGCACTAGAAACCCCAGCTTATTTCACCTACTGTTAATCAAACCAAACCATTACCCGTGCCAAGGAGAAACATAAAGCATCACAAAACAATTAATCTTCTCTCTAAACCAGAATTTAATCTTCACTCAAGACCCACAACTGGTGAATCTTTCTGGGCGTAAAACCAACTGATCCATCCCAAGAACACTTCCACACCCTACCACACCCTCGGCTCTTCTCCGCTCCGGTATCACAACAACCATACCATAGCTCAGCGGGGTGGGCACACACACACACACACATACACACACAGCCTACTTACATTCACTGTCATTTAGCCACACTCTCTTAATGCCTCCTGCAAACAAGATTATTTCCTACAGCCTCCACATTTTCCACTCGACAACATCTCTATTATACCAGCCACTAAGTGTCAATATCATCGGTCTAACTATAACAAAAGACCATCCAGTGTTTCCCTTTTGAGCGTTCTTTAATATCTTACTTTCTAAAAAAAAAATAATATCCTTTACAATAACCCCCACGTCCGTCTTTACAATATAATACTACGCTGACGCTCCTACATGATACTGTACTTTTAAAACAATATACTACATGTGTTATCTTAATGATTCTTGCCTCATCAATAAACCGTCTCTTATTTCCTCCTTATATTCCATTCATATCTAAAAACCTGTCTCTTTACTTTCTCCTTTCTCATTTTTTTACTGTCGTTTCCATGGTCAGTGAACATGAAGACCAACATTTCCTTATCCTTTCAGTCCTAGACACAACACGTCATTCATGCCACTTCTCCATCTTCATTCCTCACACTTTAAGGAACTCTGTCCTCTTCCTTCTCTCCAGTCACATACAATTTACATCTCTGAATGTAGACTACAGTGCTAGTACAATTCGCAGCACTTTCTAGCATTAATGACAACTATAGCATATCCTAGTGCTAGCAGTATCAGTAGTACATTCTAGTGTTAGCAGCGGCAGCATAGCAACATATTCTAGTGGTAGCGATAGCAGCAGCGTCAGTACTGTCCTGTGCCAGCATAAGAAATTTTTTAAATCTAGTGAAAGAACTTCCCAGTCTTAACAGCAACAACACTTCACAATGTTTACTGAAGTATCAACACTGCCCAGGTCTAGCAGCGGCACCTTTCAGTGATACTAGAAGACACACAGTCTAGTGCTAACACCACCACCTCCTAGTACTAGTAAAAAATCAACACAGTCTAGAGCTAACAGCAGGGCCTCTCAGTGCTGAAGGAAGCATCGTGTTCAGCACCTACAACATCCCTTTCCAGAGGTAGTAACAGAAGAACCTCCCTGAACATACAACAAAAGCAAAATATCACATTTCTACCAAAAGAATAAAAGCTTGGTGCTAGAATGAACAATAGCATCTCTTTGTTCTACCAGAAAGTGCAGCACTTCTACTAACATGAGGAAGCCACAGCACCTCTAGGTGTTAGCAAAGAGCGTAATACCCAACTGTGCCAACAAAAAGTGGCATGTCCCTCTGGTGTCAAAATCTACTTATATGAGTCCAACTAACACACCACTTCCAAACTCTTGTACAAGTAGTGGTGGCTCTCCCAACTAGCAGAACTGTTTCTCAACCTAAACTGAAGCATTTCTCAAGGCTAGCAGTAACAACAAAATCACCTCAACACTGTCAAGAGCAATATTTACCACCAGTAACAACTCCTAACAAAGACAACAGCAGCGACACTTCCGAACACTAGTTGCAGCAAAAGACGCACAACCAACACTAGCACTTCCAATACTAGTAGCAGACGACGCACTTTGTAACACTAGCAGCAGACGACACACCTTCCAACACTAGCAGCAACACCTCCCAACACCAGCAGCAACACCTCCTAACACTAGCAGCAACACCTCCCAACACTAGCAGCAACACCTCCCAACACTAGCAGCAACACCTCCCAACACTAGCAGCAACACCTCCCAACACCAACACCTCCTAACACTAGCAGCAACACCTTCCAACACCAGCAGCAACACCTCCTAACACTAGCAGTAACAACAGCCGCAATACCTAACACTAGCAGTAGTACCTGGCAATACTAACGGCACTACCAATCAACTCTTAACATCAACTCCCCCCCCCCCTCCTATTGCTAGTAGGAACACCACTGCCTTCTAAAACCAGGAATTTCAAGAAGAGTTATTTTTGATAGTGATAAGCAAGAAAATAGTAACCGGTGGTGGGTTACATAGAGGGTGGTACTGGCGTCTCGTATAACACCTTATAATTTAATTTTAGTGTTGTTTTGATGCTCCTTAGGGGGGGTCTCTGGGGACCTGAATTCAGCTTCTGTCATTAGATTTTTGAGCTTATTTTATGCTCCCTGGAACGTCATCACCACCCTGCACAAAATAACACACTGTCAGATTCGCAGTGCACAGAGTTCTATTGGAACCCCTAACAAAACTACCAGTAGCACCTCCCAGCACAAGGACCAACACCTCCCAGCACAAGGACCAACACCTCCCAGCACAAGGACCAACACCTCCTGGTACTAACACCAACACCTCCCAGTGTTAGAAGCAGCAGCTACCAACAACAGTACCTCAGCAGCAGCCCCTCCCAGTACTGGCGATATTTTCCAGGGCTAGCAGTACCACCAAACAATAGCAACATCGCCTCTTAGCACTGGCTACTGCAGCACCTCCTAGCGCTAGCAGCAGTACCCCCTAGAAATAACAGCAGCACTTACTAGCACCAGCAGCTACAGCAGCTGGTGGTTATGGGGCAGCCCCTATATCAGGTCAATATTTACCTTGCTGTCACTCCCAACGTTTGCGGTCATATTTCACCAGCTGAATGGCTTTTACACCAGCTGGCGAACTCTAGCTACACCGTTTTCCTACAACATCTCTTTGTGATTTTTTCTTATTACTTGAACTCTTCAACTCTCTCAGTCGGAGTATTAAAGTGTGTATCACCGGTACCTGAATCTTCACCAATACCATGCCCATTAAACTACCTACTTTTCCTTTTCCTTACCTCACACAATAACATTTGTTGACTCGTTTTGTACTCAGAATCTTGAACTACCGATATAAAAACTGCAGAATAAATTTCTGGCAATGCAATGTGTTGTTTAGATGATAAACAATGAAAGGAGGCATAACGATAGATTATTCTTTGTACTCTTACACGTATTATAATAACACAGTTGTAAAACAGTGATTAGATAAATAAATTTTGTTATTTATATATTCTTCGCTGCAAAAACCCAGATCTTTGATAAGTTTGATCAATAAGAATTCAGTTCGAGTAACATATCGTTTGCCAATTGTTTTCGTTCTTTGCCAACCTCTAACTACAGTCTTAAGTTCCACCCCCGTATAAACCTTTCCTATCTCTTTCCTAGCTCTTAAGAGCTACTGTAACACAGAAGATAATTAACTCTCTCAAGTTTACCCTAAGTCAGTGCAGATCCGACGTAATTGTGCATAATGCAATTTACACCGAGGGACTTTTCCCGTTTATACTTACCAACTGTGGAGATATATGTGTCATAGTACCTTTCGTCACAAAACCTGTGGACTAGGCACGTCTTTCCTACGTTCACATCGCCAATTACCAACACCTTGTACGTGGCTGTGAAGTCGACAGCCATGGCTGGGAACGGAGGAGCTACTGCCACCCCGAACACAGACACACTGACTCATTCTTACCTATTGATCTTACATTCCCGTTTTCTCTATATCGGAGAAATTATCGTTTTCTTTCTTGCCAGAGGGTGTGATTGCTTGTTTATTCGCAGGAGTGCCTCTTATATACCAAGAACAAGATCTCAATTGTTGAAAAAATATATATACACAGGGTATTATATTTGCATGAAAATCCAAAGCCATTCCTTTCACTTACCTAACCACCTACTTGCCCTCCCTTAGAGATATAAGAACATAAGAAAATAAGGAGTCTGCATTAGGCTGGTTGGCCTGTGCATGGCAGCTCCTGTCAAGAGTTACAACCACTCTCTATCATCCATGAATCTATCTAGCCTCCTTTTAAAACTTTTCAGCGTTCCAGCACTTACTATAAAGTTGCTAAGCTTGTTCCACTCGCCCACCACCCTATTTGTGAACCAGTTCCTTCCTATCTCCCTCCTAAACTTATCCAACTTAAATCCGTTGCTACGAGTCCTATTCTGCTCGGATACTATAAGAACTTTATCTATATCTCCTTTATTGATTCTTTTCACCCACTTAAATACTTCTATCATATCTCCCCGCACTCTTCGTCTTTCTAGGGAATGCAAGTTTAGTTTCTTTAACCTATCCTGATATGGAAGGTTTCTAAGTCCCGGAATCATTTTCGTCATTCTTCGCTGCACCGACTCCAGTGAATTGATATCCAATCTATAATAGGGGCACCAGAACTGAACCGTATAATCGAGGTGCGGCCTGACTAGCGCAAGATATAGTTGCAATAAGACCTCTGCACTCTTATTACTTACACTTCTAGATATAAAACCTAACACTCTATTTGGCTTATTTCGCACATTAACGCACTGTTTTCTAGACCGTAGGTCCGGGCTTACAAGTACCCCTAGGTCTCTTTCACAAGTCGACTTCTGCACCTATGATACTCAAATCTGAAATTCTGAATCATGATACGAATATTCTGAACAAATGTCTCAGGCCTATGTATTCATATATTCATTAATTGCTGGACAACAATCGGTACTGAAACGAGCGAACTAGTGGCGTTACTATACATACATCGGGAACCCTGTAATTGTACACGAAATCTTACTCCAGCCAGTCCGTGTCCTGTCGAAACCACTTGCTCAATACGCACATAAAACACGCTTTACTTGAAAATTTAAAAGTCTGTGATCTGTGTATTTATGTTGTCTTAATTACAGGCACTTTTTCCATATGTTCCTTATATGAGCTTGAGTATGGGCCTATGAGGAACATATTTCTCAGAATGTTGTTCTTTCTCTGCCCTGCTTCCTTTCCCGTTTTACTTTCTGTTGCTGTCTATTATTCAACTTTTCTTATCAAAAAATTGCTTTCACTCACCATGCATTTATTTAATTTTCCTAACATTATACTCTTAAAGTCTGATCTATATCATTCAGTGTTCTTTCCGTTTCATCCATTTGCTAATTGTTCACTCTAATTTTGCATGTCATCTATTTTCTTGTTACTGTATACCTCACGTAACCAGTCTTTTGCACTATTAAACAGATCATGTACTTTCTACCACAAATCGACTGCAAATAAATTAGAATAAACATAGAATTAACGATAAAAAAACGTTCAGACTAATATAATATTAAAGATAAACCAAAAGCTGTGAATTAAAACAAAATGAATGACTGAGGTTAACCCTCACATACCACAAACTTTAATTTCTTCTCAACAATAACAAAGACCATCTCATATCTGTTACAGGTTTAAAAGGACATGTGATTTATTTACTTTGAAATTTTCATCCAAAAACAGTAAACGTCATATTACTGCTCCGTTCCATCGCCAATTTAGATAAACGAAGTGCATAGGAACAGTTCCTACTATAGGGGATTCAAGAGAATAGATTCTCGGTTATACTTGTACTGTAGCCTACAGAGACTCGTGACATGCCTGCCCTTCACTCTAATCTTTGCCCAATCTCTTCCTACACGTTATTATTGTTTTCAAATTCCCGGAATCCCGTATATTTTCATACAATATATATATATATATATATATATATATATATATATATATATATATATATATATATATATATATATATATATATATATATATATATATATATATATAGTACTGTATATAATTTTTTTTTTTTGCAAACTTGACTGCTAACGCTCGACATCAGTGACCTCAGATCGTGATACACCTTTCCGTCATTCAGTCAACCCATTAGTACTGACAGTAGTTTACATTCAGATAAATACGTGTATTAGATGAATGGCCCGACAACTACAAGTATTTCATCAAATACAGTACTGTATGTTTTTGTTGGGTCTTTGTTATGAATTGTATTTTTCTTGATTTTTTCCCAGTCACATGTAAAATTCACGATGCTATATTTTTTAAACATAAACATGGTGTATATCGAAAAGTTTTCTTTCTTTCTTCGTGGGTAAGGGCCAGTCTGCTTGGACGTAATCCTTGTAACTTGTGAGATATAAGAATGAATTCACTTGAAAACTACACTGGTACCCCTGTGTCATATGTGGTATCAACAGAGTACATGCACAGTTTTAAATCCTATAGGCCTAAAAATCCATTAGAGGCTGTGTGTATTGTATCCACACTGCCTCTTTGGTACAGTACAAAAAGAGGCAGTGTGGCCAACACTAGATTTGACTGCTTGCACTTCACCTCTAAAGTTAAGAACCCATACACAGTTGGGTGAACCGAGGGGATTACCCTGTATGCAATGTAATGATTCAAATGTTGATAGTACAGTACTGTATAGTACAGTAACAGATTTTAAACCCTTGTGTATGGGGTCCCCTCTGAGCTAAATAAAATCGTCTGGTATTAGCTAAATAAAATACAGGCATTGAAAGTGGCAGCCCTGTAGTGAAGGGGTCAATAACAGTTTTGCACTTGGCTGTTTTTGTGTTCCTATGTGAATTTAGAATGGATAGAAGGAAAGTGAAATTTAAATAAATTATGATTGAAAAATAAAACTGATGGAAACTTATAATTCCACTTTACCTCATGGAAGAAAAGCTGTAGTGATCGTCGGATCGTACAAATACAGCAGGGGACAACCAAGTGAAATTTTCATTCCCCATTTGCCAAGCAGGAGATTACATCATGGCTACAGTGGCATGTGAAGCCAAGTTAACATCTGCTGAAAATGAAAGAAAAAATATCACTGAACTTTGTCTGATTATAGCAGGAAAGAACAACTGAGCATTCCTGTCTGATCCTAAAAATAAATACAGTACACTACAGCACAGGGGGACCGCACTGTACGTTGTTGCGCTGCATGTCGTTTCACACTGACGTCGTAACTAATTGAATAATTCGTCATAAAAATTCCATGTGTCATTTTCAACTCATTTAACTTAATATAAACAATGTTGGAACTTGAATTCTGGTCCCTTTGTATCTTATCGTGTCGATTGATCTTCACGTTCATTATCTCTACTATATCTGGCGTTATCCTTAAACGTTCAATGAGTAACAAGTACTATTGTGCAGATGGTGAAGAAAAAGTATTACACTGGATCTTAGGTTGGATGTTACAAAGTGTAGTAAAGGTGAACACACCCATTCCTTAAGGTAAGATAAACAAATTTGTAGGCTTGACATTTATTTTTTTTTTAAATGTCTGAAATTATGTCTTACACTAAAAATGCAATTCTGTTTGAGTCATTGTTTAATTATATCACAAATACTTTTTCTCTTCTACAAGTAGAAAATTACTTAAAAATACAGTAATTGTTCCTACCTTTTACATTATTTCTTATGGAAGAAATTATCCCACATTGTGTTGCATCACCAACATAAACACCTTTACAGTCTCTATCCCCCTGTATTTACATGTGTTCTTGTGGGGGGAAACTTCTCCGCTTAACGTTGTTTCACTTTAAGTCCCATGACTTTAGTCCTTAGCCCCAAAGTATTTCAGGGACCCCTGTACAGTATTACCAATTTTAGACTAGTTTGTTCCTGTTGAAATCATTTAAATCAGATATATTAAAATTCAGTGATGGTTTGTTTCCATTCATTTTAGGACTTAAATACTGTAGTATCTCTTGCCATTGGACACAACTTAACACCCACATTGTGTCCGTAGAAGGGGCACCTGACCTAGATATTTTAGACTTTTTGTAGATAAGAAAATTTTTCCTTACCTTGAGGATAGCCAATGTAATTTTGGTGGTCAATAAACTAATCTATCTAATCTATGTATCTATCAACCTTTGGAACGGTAACTCACACATTGTGACTTTGCATAGTTTTCTGCCTGAGAAATTCAGAGGCCATTTCTTTATATGAATAATATGAACCAAATATTTAACTTATCCTATCTAACCTTTCTTATTTCAACCTAATTGTGTTGCCAATTTTTTAGGTTATAATAATTAAATTTGGTTAGTTCAAGTCATCTTTAATAAATGGCTTGATGTAGCAATCTGACAACCAACATTTGTATAAAGGTAACAAGTATAAAACTTAACATATTTTTTTTTTACATTTCTTTTGTACATTTTAGTAACCATAGACAAAGAATTTATTTGATATTGAAAAAACACAAATGAAAAAAAAAACATCAATGACTAGGCACTTAATACAGTACAGTAAATATTGAGAAAGATTGAGATCTCTGGCAACTCTACTTAAAAAAAAAAAAGTTCAAGCATGGGGGCTGTTGAATGTAAGCTTTCTTGGAAAAAAAAACATTGAAAACTAATCGAAGATGAATATTCTTGTATCTGAAGATGTAAGCCATACACCTGTACTATTATTTTGCTTTTGTTATTTTTTTACATTAGTTTAATTCTATCTGTGAGGAACATTTATCATAAAAACCTTAGAGAATCTAGACTCAGACCCACCAGAATTTTTATTTCTTAATATATTCTGTAATACCTCAACAAAGGCCTGCTAACTGGTCTAGAGGTACAAGATGCAGAAAATCTAAAACAAAATGCTGAGTGTTTCCCTATCATTCCTTTATTAATATGCATTCATAATTTCACTGAAACAATATCAAGTAAAATGGAAGGGTAAATGATATGTAATGAACTGATTCATACATTTATTACTGCAGGAGCAAGCAACATTGGTGCATCTACCTGTATCAGTAACTCACACCAAATGAGATATTTGCCAATTAATATCAATCCTCCATTAAAGCCTCATGCCTGTATAGATAGATTCTTTACAAAATTGGTATGCCAGTAGGCAGAACAAAAGGGTTTTATATGACAAAAGTTATTTTTAACACGATGCACAATTCACAATCAGTGGCTTTTAAAAAATCTGATTACTGTACTGATATTTCTAATACAGTACGTATACAGTACTTGTACTTATAAAAATAACATTACAAAAGATCACAAAATCTATATAAAAATAAAATCACACACATTTCCCATATTCAAGGTGTGAATAAAGAAAGAACATACAGTACTTAGAAAGATAAAAAAGAACATACAGTACAATACTTTGAAAGATACTGTGTCTTATGAACACCATGTAAGACAACGGGTTGACAAATATATCAATGATCATGACTGATGTATTCTTAAAGGTGCTCTCCTTGTGTTCTTTCTGTCTGATATTAATAGCTGCAGCATATTATATTTACAATACTCATCATTGAAACTGTTGCCTGCAGTGCAGCAACAGACCCAGGATTTTAAGCATTTGTGCAAGCATTGTGCTGTCTCACAGAAAAACGAGTGAGTACAATGTTTTGTCAACGGATGTACTAATAGCTATGGCATCCCTACATAAAGCAGGACATCCAACAAAGCACATTTGTGAACAGACTGGTGTCAGTGCCCGCCAAATTCAACAGTACGTGAAGCAGATGAAAGACAGTAGCAGGGACGAATTTCCTGACAAGAAGAAATACCCTTGTAAGCCTGTAAGACTTCTCCCAGGATTTTGAAAGTTGTTCAGCATCAACTTGAGGCCAATCCACATTTGTCTGCACAGAAAATTAAGGAGCAGAATTCAAGGCTGCTTGGTGGCATGTCTGTTAGGACAGTGTTCCGTCATATCCAAGATGAGTTGCAACACTGCTTTCCGTATCGTTGAATTTGGCGACAATTTCAGTGACGAGTACTGTACAGTACGTATATATATTTGTTTGCACAAAAAACCACATGGAAATGTGATTCACATAATATGCAGGTTATCATTAGGAAAGAGAAACACAATAAAATCCAAAACACTTTCTTGATTATTCACATCTTCAAGAGTCAGGAGGTCTCCCACTGTACTCCCTGAAGATATGTACAATATAATCATGAATGTTGTTGGATCTTTGTGTGTTTGTTTCCTATATGCATCACCAAAGCATAAATCAAAGAATGAAGCATGAATCCTAACTTATGACCAAAGGGAAGAGAAGAGTGACCTGTCAGATTCACTTCACAAAAACACCCTTTGTTAGAGCTGCTGATTGCCAGAGAGCCTTGACACACTTAACAACAGCATACGAGTACAGCAGGGTCGGGATATAGAGTCATTTGTTATAAAGAATTTTTTTATATCGCGACTACCAAAATTATCGACCTTTTCCAATACAGTATGGCCCCCATGCCCCCACTTTTATTGGCCTCCAGAACTTTACCCTATTTTCTTCATTGATTACATGTAATTACATATCGCAATTCAGTATATGACTAACATCCTTGGACCCTATCTGGCGATATATACCGACCCTACTGTACATTATTTTAATTTTAATCTTCAGCTTTTACTGCAAAAAACATTTTTTCACCTAATCAAATCAGTGTACTGTTAAGTCCATGTATTCAGCCCTTGTGATTTGGTGGTTGTCCTAAGAACCTAAAGGTTTACCTCATGGGATAAAAACATATATTTTTTTTTAATCTGTCTACGTATAAGTCTAAATAAGGAAGTATAAGCTGTGAGCAAAATGAAAAATGATTAAGCTTGTGGGGTTGATCAGCTTCTAGCAGAATTTATAAAGCAAATGGACAAGAATGGGATAAAGTGCTTGATTAAAATATGTAATTCTATATACTTCAAAGGAGAACCTCCGGCCATTTAAAAAAGATTATATTTGTATTATGACTGGAAAAAAAAGCCAGAACCTTAGTGCCTTAGTGTGCACCTAGTTAAGAACAATAAGCTTAATAAGTCATGCCTGCAAAGTTTTAGTAAATATAATTTTAACTAGAATAAAGTTTAGAATAGAAAGCGAGTTATCCGAAGAGCAAAATTGGTTTAGAAAGGGAATAGGAACTAGGGACACTATATCTGTACAGTAATTGGTTTGAGAATTTTGAGTGAAAGGCTTTAGAAGTCCATAGGAGTTTGTATACAGGTATCTGCTTTATTGATTCTGAAAAAGCTTTTGATAAAGTAAAGCACAATAAACATATAGAGATCTCTACTGGCAACAGGAGGCTGCAGTGTTAGTATATAATGAAAACTTATTTATTGGTTCACAGTCTAGACAGGGACTAAGACAGGTCTGTGTTCTATCTCCAACATTGTATAATATATATTCAGAATTATTATTGAGAGTAGTTTAAAGTGACAATGAAGGACTAAAAGTTAATGGTATATTAATATAAAATAAATGCTATGCAGATGATACTGCTTTTATCACAGATAGTGAAGAAACATTACTAAAACTCATCAACAGATTAGTGGAAAAATGTGGTTTAAGAGTTAATGCTGTTAAGACTGAAATAATGGTTGTTTCTAAATTGGAAATAAATCCTCAAATAAAAATTATGGTGGGCAACAGGGAATTTAAACAAGTGGAAAATTTTATGTATTTGGGAAGTAACATTAGCTGTGATGATAGATGTGTGGAAGAAATCAAAACAAGAATGGGGCAAGCAAAAACAGCATTGAATAATCTAAAAGACCTAATGAAAGGGGGACATTAATTTGAATTTGAGAAAAAGACTGCTGAAAGTTTTATATGGCAAGGACTGATGTATGGGAGAGAAGTGTAGATACTTTCTGCAGACACCAGAATGAGGTTAGAGGCCTTTGAAATGTGGTGTTACAGGCAAATGCTTAGAATAAGCTACATTGACAGGAAAGCAAATGAAAAAGTACTGAACTAAAATGCAGCATAAACTTCAGGAGAAGTATTTGAAATGTACAGAAAAATAAGAATGAGATATGGTATTTTCTCAATTTAACGAACTAATTCGAGCCACCCCTTTCCGTTAAATCGAAATTTCCGCTAAATCGAATTTCCGTTATTTTTGCTCGATTTAGCAAACTAGTTCACTAAATCGAGTGTGATACCGTTAAATTCTGCCGCTTGGAGCGTGAGATTTGTTTACATCTGCTCAGTCTGTGTCCCGCCGCCACCACGGGCGTTGTTCACTGTTACCTCTCGGTGAGTGTCTAGGTCAACTAACTACTGTGCTTAAACATCACACTGTAAGTCTCTCAGAAGTCTCAGAAAGGAAGTGGTGTGAAGGAAAAAGCCAAAAGAGTGCAGCTATCAATAGGAAAAAAGTTTGGAAATAATAGAAAAAATTAAACCAATCACCGAACCCCCTAGTTTAAAGTAAACCATGAATAATGTTTCTAATGTCTCTATGTACAGTAGCTTAAACAACTATCTGTGCATACTTTGTGGGAAACAATATGAGACTGTGGATGATAAATTTTGGTATATGAGGGCTGTCACTAGTCACACATAAAATTTTGAAGCATATCGACCACCACCTGCACAGATAGTTGTTTTAGCTACTGCACATATCATGTGTCTGAGGTGTCTCCGTAGGTGTGAGTGTATTAAAGGAATAAATCTCGATTTAGCGAACTAGGTCACTAAATTGAGCGAAAAATAACAGAAAAAATTCCTTCCGCTAAATCGAGTTCGTAATATCGGATTCCGTTAAAGCGAGAGTACAGTATACTGTACTTTGGTCATATAATAATGAGGGACAAGGGAATAATAACAGAAATATAAATGGGCAAAGTTGAGGGTAGGAGGGACGAAGGAAGGCAGAGACTGGGGTGGATGAATGAAATTAAAAACTGGGTCCCCAGAGAGATACAAAACATTAGAGGATTGATAAAAACAGCCTGAGAACATTTAGAGTGGATATGAGGACAGTACTCTGATTGAATATTAATCCAAAACTAAGTTTTAAACCCAAAGGAACAAAAGCTTCCTTTATATGGCTGAAGGTACTCAAACTGAGTAAGTCTATACGAGGGTTTCAACTCTTGACTTGAAGGCTCACTAGTATTCGAGATTAAAGGGTGACAAAATGCTGCTTATAATAAGCACAACTGACCTTACCTATCTGGATGGTGCATTTTGCCAAAAATATGTCAACACCTTAGGTAATAAGCAGGCTCAGGCAGATGGTTTTAGCATTATGGATCTCACAAATAACTCAATGACCTGTAAATAAAAAAATGGTACTGAAATCAGATATGTACTAACAAACAGCACATTCATTAAGGAGCAACTTAAAACACATTACCATAAAACACACAATCAGTATACAATTAAAAACATAAAAATATGAGAAAACCTGGCAATATATAAGGGTCACACTTTTAGATATTTTAACATTAGAGTAATGAGAATATGAGACTTCAGTAATACTCCATTTGGGTAAATGCTGTGTTATTAATATGGCAAAAATATGAAATAAAGCGACAAGCTCTATATCAACAATAAACCTCCATCCTTACAACATCTTCTTACATATAGTGTATACACATTACACAACAGGGAAACACTGGAACTTTTCTTAACAACACAGTACAAACAACAATCTAATACAGTATAATCTGTCATGACCATGAATTAAACTTACTCCAATTCCCTAACTACCACATACCCAAATAAAGTTACACAAATGAAATATTAGGTTTCCTTGTAACTTCCATACTGTATCAGAGGTAGTATTTTACAAACATTCAAGGCAATGATTGGACAATGTCTTATTTGTGACTAGTTGCAAGAAACAATAATGAGAGAATGTGGCACATTACTGGAAGGATAGAGCGCAGTACTGTACTCGTTCATGAACGGAAGTTAGCAGTATAATACCTTATTTAAAAGAAGAACAACAATCTGCTGTTTGGAAGCAAATGGAAACATACTCCTGGCATCCTCTGATATATTAAGAGATAATCAATTTTCCCATCTAATCTGACACCTTGGCAAATCAACATACACCAGCCCTATAATAAAATACATATAGTATCTTCATCAATGTGCTAAATAGTGAAACTTCTCTTGATTATTATAATAGAATATGCTTTGTATTTGTGCATAAACTCTAACTAGTGCGAATTCCTTAATTCAAATAAATGCAACAAGACTAAATCTTTCAAATCTGTTGAGGTTATAAACAGTGGGATAAGTATACCTTAGCAGGGTATTGTACAGACAGCTGCCAACTGTAAAACAAACCTTAGTGTACAGTACAGTACCTTAAAATATAATGACGACATATAAACATGGTTTGAATCTGAGGTGATAAGTAGGTTACTTGTATAACAAAAACTCTCTTGAGTCCTTCTACAACCACATCAAACTTTACTATTACATTTGTAAAAAATATGAACCTGTTAGCTATGTCCAATGTTTCCTTTGTATTTTAGCACTATTACATACACACTATCATAGATCTTTACAATTCACTAAACAATCATATTAAAGACAGATGACACAAGTATCTGCAATTAGCTATCGCAACCCAGTTATGGACAGACAATATGAAATCATTTTCAATTACCGTAACTGCACAATATTAAACTTGATACATACAAATTACAAGGGTGGTCTTATAAAGATATATATTAAAGGATGTTCTCTGTAAACCTACGTATGTAAAACACCTTAGGCAATAAAAAAAGGCACTCAGTACCAACATATTACACAAGTTAATAATACACATTTGTTAAAGTATAATGGCTACAAAATACAATAATTAAATAAATTTTGTCTCATTTTAGTCATATCTCACTTGGTGAGATTCCCAATTACATACTGTACAGTACAGTATTAGGACAATAAAAATGTACTTCATGACAGACAGCTTAGCAAAGCACTATCAGGGTACAAACATAAGAGCATTTACTGTAAATGCAAAGACATACACAACACATTATTTCTTAATATGCATTAGCAAATTTATAAATATAATTTTGAGAACTACAATACAGGACATTACATATTTACATAAAATAAACACGTCTATTAAGACGAATCACAAGCTACTGTATAAAAATCAATGTTAATCCCAAAATGGGGATAGCTTTCACAAAGGAAAATGTTAATAAGAAGAGACTATCAACCACTCAATCACAACAATTTCATCATGTCTAAGAATCATAATAAACCTGCAGCATCTGTGTCTCTGAGATGAGAGTAACCAATGTTAATTAAATAATTTGAAACAAACTTAAAATACATGAGCATTAGCCATGGTGGTATTATTTTCTTTCTCAACTACAGAATTAAGCATAAGTAAACAAAAACTTATATCAAATATAATCAGTTTTTCATTCTTGTATACCTTTCCATGGTAGAATCAAGAGCATTCACACTCTCTTCCTTCATTCTTACTCATATGTTCTGTTAAGGTATTCCCTTCCAAGTTAACCATCTGGGTCATCCTTGTCACTTCACTTCACACAACCTTAATATATTATCAGCAGGATGTCCTACCCTAAAAACTACTTTGTGCTGATTCATAAACTCTGCTGCTTCTTTTTTTTTTTTATGGGGAATAGCCCACCCGGGCACAGGTCATCGGGGCCTAGGTGGCGAAAAAATAAGAATAAAAAGAAATTAAAAATAGGAAAGGAAAAGGTTATATTAAGCTACACCACGAAAACGCCGGAAAACCAGCATTTTAAAGTGAGACAGATTGTATGAGTATGTAAACACAGAAGAAGGCAGAGCATTCCACAGTTTGGCTGTGTGAGGAAAGAAGGATGTACTAAAACGGGTTATTCTAGTGTGACCGGCATCCACAGAGAAATGATCGGCACCGCGGGCAAGACGTGTGTTACGAGCCCACGGCATTGCCAGCAGACACAGGATGCCAAATCCACTGAGCATTGCCCATTAAATTACCTGTAAAAGAGAGAGAGAGTGAAGCATCATTGCAGCGAAGAGAAAGGGAAGAAAGATTGTCTACTAAAGGAGGCGAGTTAATAAGACGAAATGCCTTTGATTCCACCCTATCTAACAGTTGGACAGAAAAAGAGCCACCCCAAATATGAGAGCAGTACTCCAAGTTAGGACGAATGAATCCCTTATATACTTGAAGTAACTGCTTAGGAGTGAAGTAGCTACAGCATCTGTTCAGCATTCCTAGCTTTCGGAAGGCAGCTTTAGCCACTGCGGCCCCAGGGATGTTTCTAGAGGGTCAATATATATTTTTTCTCACTTCTTTTTTATTGTTTTATCATTTGAAAAGTTGATTTTTCTGAATTTAACCCGTGAGGGGGTAACGGCCAGCGGCACTCTAGCCCGGGGCGTAGAGGTTAAAGATTTATAAATAGTACTTCAAAACAGATGAATTGTGAATAAAAATAGACTCCAACACTTCTTCCTAGTAGTAGGAGGGAGTGGGAGGATATCCTGTCACATAAAGAAAATAGGAATTAATATAAATTACATAATCACAATCATAAGGCCAACACTGAATGCATGCTGAAAAAGGTGCACCATTTTGAGTGGTGCCTTTATGAGCCAACTTTTCATTTACCTAAGGAGTAAATTTGTGTATTTTATGAATAATGTGATGGGGCAGTGTCCAGCACTGTACTCTAATGCCTCTCATTCTCCTAACTGTAAAGTCAAGTACCTGTACCCATTCTACAACTGGATTAACTGAGGTGCCCCGCTTAGTAGCCAGGTGCAGGAATGAGCTGGCAATTGTTGGGTCAGAAGATGTGTGCTTTATCCCCTTGGCAGCCATGATCCTACATCTACTGTATTGTAAGTATTAAATTTTAATAAGTATCTAATATCATGTTATGAATTTCATTTCATTTTGATATACAGCAAAATACAACTGTCCTGTATATGTACAAGGAGTGAGGGAAGTGGTAACTATGTGTCATCACTTATTTGCGTACAGGGATGTTAACGTTTGCTGTGAGCAAACTGGGATGGGGCAGGCAGCGCTTAATTTCATCGAGGGGAGAGGATGATCTCCCAAGATTGTTTAATATTTTTAATTATGAACCCTACTATGGCCACCCTATTAGGGTGAAGTTTTGAAACTCTATTATAATGAGCTTCATGACATACAACAATATTTTGAGAATGTCATTTTTATACTGATAAATGGGTTGACAACAGCAGATATCAAACTTAATTTAGTTTTTAAAATACAAAGCTCCATGAAAAAATTTTTGTGATCGGTGTAAACCTTCCATAACAATTTACCAGAAACCAATGACAAGACATCCTTTCATGCAGTATTTCTTAAGTTAATAAGGGAACATAACCCATAAAAAATTGAGACATTGGGTCAATAACAAGCTTTGGTTACTCCTTACAAATACTGTAGTAGCGGTAAGCTCAATCTAAAATTTAACCGGGATTCACGAAAGCATTTTATAGTTAAATTGCAGAAACAATTGAATAAACATTTATATGAACTTCACTAGTCAATAAAAACCATAACTTGCTAAAAAACCTTATTAACAACTGTTGATATAAAAATTTAAATAGCTTTTATGAACATCAAGTTCCCTGAAATATGTAGCAGAGGTACATGCGAGTGTTCTCTCATCACTGAACGTTATCTAGTTACAGATAACAGATGGATGGACGTGGGCAGTACTAAATGCTCTTTTAATGAAAGTACCAAAGCATTTAAAAATTCATTATAAAAAGTCCTGGAAAGAATTAGGCTTAAAAAATATAGATGGGAAAATACATACACATGTAGTACTAAACAAAGTGATTCAATCGCTGGTAACCCCAAAGAATCGCTAATATATCAGATATATATGATATACAGCATTGGTACTCTGTGTATTTTTAGTAAAGTTTTTGATGATACATTCTCAAGTGTTCCTCTGTCTCTCTTGCTCATAGTCCTATAAAAAATGGTTATACAGAATTAGTGAAACTCTAGGGCTACCAGTGAGTGAATCACCCTACATATGAAGAGCATCTATAAAAATATTTTGTTTTGGGGCAAGACACACATACTGTACTTGTAGTCATGCAATGACTTTCCAAGCAGTACTTTAAGAGGATCATGAAGATCAAAATATTAATCATTCCCTAAAGAAGATACAAGGAACTGATATATAACCTTGGAATTTCAAACACAGTACATGTACTTTCTGCTTCCTAGGTACACAGTTTATGATCATTACATGTGCTATAAAAATGTACTGTAAAGCATTGTTAAATAAATATAGATTCAACTATCCAAAGTGTGATTCTTTGATGTATAATTGTACTGTTTCCTAGTGATAACAATCTAACACAAATTTAGAACACATACCTTTCTGAAGATAAAGAATTAGCTTACCGCAATTAAGAGCAAACAGCAAGTGCAGAAAATGACATCTTCTACTTGTAACTACCAAATATATAGCCTATTTGGTAGTGTCACTGAATTATCCAATACAAATTCCTTTTAACCTTAAACAGTAGTCTCCTGGTGAATTGTGGTCGTTGGCTTACTTGGAGAGAGAGGGACAGCGGCTTCATCATCCAGACTTCTGGCACTTCCCCGAAAGCTTCCTGCATAACCGTTACTTATGGTTCCATTAATTGGACCAGTACGAGAGGTCTTGTTAGGAAGCATTGTAGGAAAAAGGGTTACGGTGAGATAGATCAGTAGGCATACCCAACTTGAACTCATTTTGATCCAGACAGCAGACCATGAACGACCAAATGTTATCAGCCGTGCAGTGGATGGCGTATACCAGTCTGTTAGACTCATCATTAAGTAGAGAGTAGCAAGGCCAAGCATGATATGAAACAAAGGATAGCTGTAGGCTAAATCATTGCTTTCATTACGTATTACTTTCTGCCCTCCTACGTCCTCAACATCGTGGCGCTGAACACTCTGACGCGATGGACAACTGGGAAATTCAATAGCCTGACAGTTATCAGGGGTAGCGGTACCAATGGCTGAATACACAACCAAGAAGAAAGTAAGAATCAGACTCACATAGGGAAGGACTTCATCTGCCCATGACTCTTCTTTACCATTTGGACCACAATAATACTCCTGCTCTGGTAAAAGTATATTTGACCTGACATCATGTCCTGCACCAATCCAGATCCCAAGCTTCTCCCCTACGTCAATTTTTTGGAATTTACGGGGAGCACTTCCAATAGCAGTCCAGGTGAGGTATATGACATAAAGTGAAATGAGAGAGGAGTGGAGAAGCCGAAGACGAACATCTTTGGGTCCTGAAATAAAATACAGTATGTAATGGCCATTATCTATGGGGAAAAAAATTTAGTTTCAAGTAATCTGTCACAAAACATGAAGTGATCAAATTAAAAAAATGAGAATAATGAAACTTTGTTAAAGCTGCAGTAAAGGTAACAATGTTGAGGAAAATAAATAGGACTATAAGAAAAGATTGGTGAATGGAGTAATACTCTTGAGGGAAAAAATAGGTAAAGTACAAAGAAAGATGACAACTTTGTAAATCTCCAACTATTACATCAACCCTGCCAGTTGAAAATAAGAGACAGAATAAACCCTCACAGAACATTCCCCACTTCTTTAATACCTGCTCATATAAACCTCATTTCCAAAGTTAGATGCACTATAAGTATTCCTATGTGTCACATTGTTTCTAACTTGCCCAAAACATATTAGGACAATTGGTTTTATTTATCACAAGCAGTTTTATTAAGTTTCAGCTGTATTAGAGTAAGACAATTTCATGTACAAATCTCACCTGGTTTAGCTACAGTTACTACCGACACAAAAACACAGGCAGCAGCATTGATGAGTATAAACCATCGGTTACGATTGCAGCCTTCAGTGGCAGCGAAGAAATAATACAGGAGGCACACAGAACCAGCAAATACAATGTATATAAAGACTGTTGCTGTCACGGCAAACACTGAGGGAAAATGGGAAATTATACAAAATCAGTATCTAATAAAAAAAACTAATAATTATCCACCCATTCAAGCATGCAATTACTGCTTTCTAGTGAATACACACAATAAGCCTTTGATTTATGCAGTTACTTTCTTTTGATGAGCTTCATAAAAGTGAAAAGAGTATAAATCAATGGCTAAGGAACTACAGTACTGTGTCTCAAACATAAAAAAATATAGTTTTATGCTTGTTCTTGTGACTGTAGTAATAACGTCTCACAGGTAGAAGCACTTCCTTTAGTAATATGGAAAGTCACAAAGAGTATAGTTTTGCTCAAAAGTATGTGTTGCATTATAGTGAAATAAACATGACAGTATCTGCATAAGTCAGGGGATTAATATACAGTGTAATGAAAACAAATTAATGCAATGTATTAAAAAAACAAATATTATCATCTAAGAAAATGGTAATTTATAGATCAAAGAGATTATACGATATTGTATGTTAGGGATGAATTCAGAGATAACATATACAATATTGTATGTTAGGGATGAATTCAGAGATAATATTTTATAAAACATATCTATAGCTCTATAGGGTAAATGACATACTGTACAGTACAGGTACATAGTTTCTTGTAGAAACAAGTCTATAACTATTAATATGAAAGCTTTACAGCAAAATAAAATACAAGCTAAATTGTGAGTAAATCAGCAAATTACAAATTATATTAGTATAGCATTTCATTCTTATATATATTCTGTACTCTATTAACACATAATGTCTAACACTACCTGAGCATCTAGTCAGGTCTTGCATTCTCATGTAAAATTTGAGTAAATAAAGGATTGATCTTTATATCCCCTTTTTTGGTGGAACCCACAGCCAACTGACCCCACAGTGTTAGCAAGGGTTGATTTGTAAATCACCTTTGCCTCTCTCTAGGGCTAAAACATTGAGTGTAATGTGCAGGTCTAATGACAACAAATGGGGGATTATTTCAGAGCATTTTTCAGCCCATGGCTATCCAAAACTCATATACTGGTTCTTTGGAAACAACCCACCTAGAGCAAGTCTTGGTCCTAGCAATTCAAGAAACCATAAAATATGTGGACTGGGATCTGTAGTTTGTGTCAAAAGGGTAAATAAATGCCACTGCTAAGACTAGCCACTTCTAACCTGCTAATCATATGATAACACCCAGAACTGCAGCTGACACTAACAGATCCCTGAGAGTCTAAAATGTGGTGAACACTAAAGTTTGTGTAAAATGTATGCAACTGTCTGAAGTGCTATCCTCTTTGGCTGTCAGTTAGCAACTGAACTTTAAGACAGTGGACTAGCCAGAAATTAAAATGGTAGACAATGTGCTTTGGTGTGTCGGTTACTGACTGGTTAGACTTTGCTCTAATGTGATCTCACAGTCTCTAAAGGGCAGCCACTACACCAAGTTACCCTTGGCTCAGAAGAAAACTGACCCCTACTGAGTCAGCCTACATTACAAAAGCTGCCTTGCTATGGGTGTCATCCCGAAAAGGTTGCTTTGACTAATTTTGTTTTCAAATAAAACATACAGCAAATAAATAAGGAGAGGAATGTCAAATCAGGCACGTACCTCCATACCAACAGATTGAAGAACCACCGTTATTAACACGGGCAACAAGCTTATCAGTCCAGGAGTGGAAGAGAAATACCAACAACAAAAGCTGGATGACAATGAATAAACCTGCACCACTCATTGCTGTATACATCCACACTGAAAAATAAAAATTAATTAAAGTATCATCACGTAAAAAAACTTTGTAAGTACTGTATTACTATCTTTAAAATATTCTCAAAATAAGATTATGGGATACCATGTCAAAAGAGTATCACACTTATCTATCAAATGGAATGTCAAGGCCTTAGTGACCTAAACATACATAGTTCATGGCAAAACACAGTTATATTAATGATCTATTGCTTGCATCAATTAACCTGCTATGTACAACTACTGTACACCTTAAACTTTTCTCAATGTGTATTCACAAGCACCAATACTGTACTGTACTCTAACAAAATAAAGTAAATGTAAGAATCTTTTACCATTGATGAACAAGTCATTTGGATCTGGTATGAAGAAGGAACCAAAGCAGAAAAACATCAGCAACAGGAACTTGTAAAACCACATTCCATTGTGGAGTCCAGCACGACAGTCTCGGCTGCTTTTAACACCTGAGGAAGATTTTTCAAATTTGTATAATAAATAAAACAATAATTAAACAAATTATTTTCAGAACTTCAATTCTAAGTTTTCTGTCAAACTGTAAAACTTCAGAGTGTGTAAAAGTTGGAACCCATATTAGTTTGTCCTTCCAAGCATTTTTTTATTTTATGAATGTAAGCAGAAGGTGGGGACAGCACAAATGCCCTAACCATAATGTTAGTCTTAAATGACACCTTTAAGTGTTTATACTTTATTCTATTCTTTATAAAATGGTGTTTTTTTTATTATTCATTGATTTATATGTTTGGTGTCATTTGTCTTGATATACATAACAGTTAGTGAAAAGAGAAGTACAGTAGTTTGATTTACTCCAGATATGTTCAAAAGCTTGAATTTGTTTGTGACTTTTCCGGTAAATATTCTTTATTTCAAACTCTTTTTCCACTCATATCTTGAAAGTTTCTGTTTTTGAGCAAAATGTTCTCAAAATTCTCAATATTATTCGAACACATACAAATGAATTGCTTCATGAGATGACGCGCATCTCGATCATAAGGAAGTGTCTGAAAAGTACGAAAAGCGGCGCAGTAATTATATTGTTGACTGTATGTGAGGCTTTCACTTTAGGAAATTTCACTATTACTGTTAAGACCCCATTTATAACAAAATTACTTTGTGCAAGTTGAATTCACAATTTTGCAACTGGTTGGGTTGGATATGTGAAGCTCATGTGACTCTGCTTTGCAGGTGGGGTGCATGAGGCTTGTGGGAGTGGGTGGAGCAGACCACGTGCTCCCTCACTCAGTGTTACATTGTCCATTGTGTGTAGACCTACTCTACTCTCATCTAATTTTGTAGTTTGTGGATCTGCCAGTACCGTTGACTACTGGTAATACACTGATGTCTAAGAGACCCACTGATACATCTCCTTACCCTTCTATTTAACCAAAAATGAAGTAAAAAGGACCATTTTAACATTAGGAACAAAATTAGAATTACTGTATTGAGGGAAGCTGAAGCAAGTAATGGTGCATCTCATTTTAGTCGTGCATTTGGCCTGGGGGTGAGCACAAGTTGTACCATTAATCCCTTGTGTACGGGGTCCCCTCTGAGCTGAATAAAATCATCTGGCACTAGCCAAATAAAATATCAAAAGTGGCATTCCTCTCAGTGAAAGGGGTTTAGAATTCTGACAAAATTATGAACTTGGTAAAGCACTCAACATCTGATAAGTGCAGAGAGATGTATTCTATATTCCCCATTGGCCAGACGATGACCATCATTCATGCAAAAAAAATTACCATAAATAGGGGGTTGATCTTAATACATCACCATTGTTCAAGTAAAAAATCGTTGACAGGGAAATTGTAAATCAGCAGACACCTGTGCATCAAACATTCAATAAATTGTCTTTAAGTGTAAACAATGCAAATAGCACTGATACGTAGTCGTACACAAAAATTAGTTCCCCGGTGTGAAACTGAGTCATGGAAATGAGTCTCCAAACTGACTTACCCTGACTGTCATTCGGTGCGGTTGTGTTGTTTTACAATATCTCATTTGGGGGTCGATGTGGGAGGAAGCGAACTTTTGGCCCTGACTTTACAGGCACAACTACCACATTACTCCTTTGGGAGGTAGGATACTCTCTAAATATCAAAATGTACATATATCAAAGTATTTCAGAAATAGAATTATAGTTTATTACTAACACTGGTATATGTACAATCTATCATAAATTCTGGTTTAGGAAGAAGTTTTAAAATGCTTTGAGGATATCAAATGAAGGTACTGTACCAGCACTCACCACACGTAATCAACATGAGCAAGAAGTGGTAGGCAGTAACAGCAAATCCAAGTCTATAGACAGCCATATATCCCAAAGCTACCTCACAGTTTTCTCCAGCTCCTATCCATTCACACACTTCATCGTGATCAGGAAACTGAAATTCAAAAGATAGATCTTATTAGTTATTGCTCATATACAGGTAGTGCAGCTTTATGACAGAACTATAGAAATGTTTAACTAATTAATCAATATCAAACATAACAATTCCTGCTGATACTTCCTTGTACCGTACAATTTCTTATTTCACAATGACATGCACAGTGCAATATATTATTTTTCAATGAATTTATGAATATCTAAAGAAAACATTAATAATAACATCCCAAAACACAAAAGTATGTGGATTTAAATTCCAGATACATTGCTCTTCATATTCATATTCCTTAAAACTCCATTAGTGTACAAAGTTACCGCATCATCTCTGTACCATTTCCATAATTGCATCCTGCACACGGAGAGACATCATGAGTGCCATAACACCCACACTCAGCATGAGGAACACTATGTAGACAATTCTTGTTGAAGTAGATTCAAGAACACTGGGACACAGGCGACAACAGAAGCGGCAAGAGGAAGTTCCACACATACAGCCAACCTAAAAAATGACAAAACATCATTATTAAAATAGCTTATTCAAAATTATATCTAGTTTAATGTGGATTCTTTAAAAAAATTCATAAAAGATTAAGAGAAGGGTGCAGCCTTATTCCTTGTTATTTTGTAATAAGATCTTTATTGTTGTGTTTGTTTCACTGCCGAGTAAAACACAAATCCAGGGAGTGAGGAAAAAATGAGTGATCTTCAGAAAATTATTAAAATCTTGACAAAAAGCATCACATTTATGACACCAGGGAGACTACAGAACTAAACTAACAATGACAGTCCTCTTATTTACTCAATACCAAGTCAAGAATTAAGGTTCATTTTTCAAACTGAACACTCAATAAAAAAAGGTTCCTGTCATGTGCAATGTTACTATTTGGTGTAGTCCAAGTTCCCCGGTATATTAAACAGAAAGAACTTACTATGATATGGTGTAATTTTACGTTTTTTGTGGATGTAAGAGCAGCCATCCGTACCGAACGGTTTTTAAGCTTACACTGAGCATCGGTGTTGATCAAGCCAGAGCAGCGGAGTGTTTTGAAATATGTCAATATGATTGGCTGTTTACATCCTGGGATGAGACATCACTGCCGCATTACCACCGAGAAGACAAAGTAGTGCATACCTAGGTGCCTAATTATCTATGAAATGAAGCATTTGCCCAAAAAAATATTTTCATATCAGAACTCACTGATGAAAATAAAAAAATAAAATAAACAGGAACACAAATAACTCGTCCACCAGTCAGTCATCAATAATAACCAAAGTAAGGTAGGTTAGGTAAAGTTAGGTCAGGTTCTAATAGGTTCTGTGCATTCTTGCTTCCATTTTCGTATTTAGTATTATGCAAATAGTGTCTCCAGAAATTCAGGTTCAGTTCCATGAGTTACTTCTGGTGCTGTCTCCTCCACCTTTACCAAATTCTTAAATTGGATCACCTGAAGATTCACAACCACTTTATTTCACCTGGAGATTAACCACCCTTATGTTAACTGTGATGGTAAACCCAACAGCTCATATAACTCTGAAACATATTTTACAACACAAATGGGACTTTTATTGGTATTATTATTGTTTCAGTCATCCAGCAAATTTTAGTAGGTCAGGATTGGTTATGATAGGTTAGGTTAGGATAGGTTAGGTTAGGATAGGTTAGGTTAGGATAGGTTAGGTTAGGTTAGGTTAGGTTACATTTGAGAAGCAGTGCTGTGACCGATTTTTACAGGTTACGTTAGGTTCCAATTAAATGGATCACTGAAACGATATTTTATCCTTTTATTGATACAGTACATTCTATTAAGATTTTGGTATCATTTCACTTGTTGCCGCTACACCATCTCAGGAATTTTACAGTTGCAATCAGTAGTTTTGACAATTATAAGACACTTTTCTTCAATGGCATTTCTGGCGCAAATTATGTATAAACGAGATATTTAACATTTTATTATGTATGTTTGTACATGGTAGTACACACACAAAACATCAAATGTCTGTGAAGGCCCCCAGTTAGGTTAGGGTTTTGTTTTTTCCATTGTTTTCAATATGTTATGAACACTTTTTAATTAATTTTTATTGAAAATCTCTAGATTCTGAGATGAGAGAGGGGGGGGGGGGCTTATCTCAGAAACTATTGATTTGCACCAAAAATAAAGGTCAAATTCATTCATAACACTTCAAAAACTATCATAAAAACATAGTTCAACTTCAATTTTGCATAGTGGCAACAAGTGAAATTTTATCAAGATTTTTTTTCAGTCATTAACTTTAGCCTCAGCATAGGATGATTCTTAAAGTACAGGTGCATATGTCTGCAACATTACTATTGTGCTCTAAGGTGAAGGTTTATGTCTCTTGTCAATATATAACAGAAGCCCACTGTCACTATAATATTCTAGTATACAAAAACAGATTTCATAAACCTCTGTCTGTCAAATATATGATAAATGATGGCTGCAATAAAGTTTTCTTAATTCACTTAACTAATTCAAAAAGGAATCTGTGCTAAAAGGAATTTAATATAACACACCAAGTTTGTTTAATTACAAAAGGTGAAGTAGCAAGAGTAATTAACTTCTTATATTGTATAAATAAATAAGCTAATCATACAGTATACTACATTAAGGTTATATATTAATGAACACACATAACACACACATACATATATATATATATTAAGTGTTAGTACAAGTAACAAGAAATACAATAGGGGGAGATAATGACACTAGAAAGGCCATAAATTAATTACTTCCTCTTAACGTTTAATACCATACCTGGGCTCGACAACATGATCTACCTTCAATATATTCTTCTTCTCCATACATCCCCGACATGATGAAGCTTGGAAATAGCTGTTGTCTTGTATAATTAAGCTAAAAAAAGGCTTAAATATGAGGGAAGACAGTCACCCCCCGGACCCAGGCTGAGACACGGCACATACTCTTTGTTGACACTTGTTATTATTGGGTCATATTGTCGATAAATATTACTTCAAATTTTAACTCAAACTGTATTTAAATTATAATGTTTTAATTAAATATATATATATAATTAAATATGTATGGAAATTTATGAGATAGAAATTATTTTGTATTTTATATCTAGATTTATATGTTAAAATGATAGATTATTTGATGTTGATTTAGTGGGTTTGTTTTTGTTGAGGAGAGAGCTGTGGGAAGGAAAAGGTTAATAAAGTCTTACATTAAAATGGCTCAAGTAAGTATGGTTTTATAGTGACTCAAGGGTTTTATAGTGACTCAAGGACTTTATAGTGACTCAAGGGTTTTATAGTGACTCAAGGACTTTATAGTGACTCAAGGGTTTTATAGTGACTCAAGGACTTTATAGTGACTCAAGGGTTTTATAGTGACTCAAGGACTTTATAGTGACTCAAGGGTTTTATAGTGACTCAAGGACTTTATAGTGACTCAAGGACTTTATAGTGACTCAAGGACTTTATAGTGACTCAAGGACTGTGTAATGAATCTATGGCACCGTGTAATATTTTCTTCTTTGAGGCAAGATAATGGTTCAATATCATCCATAAACTATTATCATTACACAAGTTTTCCCATGTTAATATTTCTTAGAATAAATCAATTACAGTTACGTGACTTTAATCATATGACTTGTAAATAAATGGTAAATTTTTATAAGTGGACAACCGTGAATTTTAACATAGGAAAATCACATTGCTCAACAACCAAAAAGCACCCAAACTAACCTAACCTAACCTAACCTAACCTAATCTAGAGGTTCGTTGGTTGTCTACTTGTAAAAAAAAATACCAGATAAACCAATTGGATAATTATTGAGAGACAGTTCATCAACTGTGTCTCATTTTGAAGGAAAAATCTGTTAGAGGGTTAAAAGCAGTCCAGTGGAAGTATGATTTAGGAACCTTGATGAATGTTTGTCCATGTATGGAATGGTAATTACTCATCAAACACCAGCATGTGATAAAAACAGGTAATTTCTGACAACAGCATTACCACCAGAAGAGGTTTGATTTCGTTCATTTTTTTCACAGATATTCATCATTATGGTAAGTATTTTCAGAGGTGGATACTCCTGGTAGGAGGTGCTGTTCTCAGACATTACCTAGAAATATAACCAAAGGAACCTAAATAACTATTCTCACCATAATCATCAAAAAAATGTACCAGTAAATCACGCGTGTTTGCAGAATAATAGCCTATGAATCTTTAAGTAATACTTGATGACAGTAGACCTTAGTTTTTATATTGGGATGCATCCTTATAGGGGTTGAGTAGAGTACTGTACTGTAATTGCAAAAATCTTGTATCCATTAAATAAGGGTTACGCTCCATTAACCACTGAAACCATCCATTCCAGAAAAGCAGTTTTTACCTCCATACAGTACACTCTATTACATCCCTTAAATAACATCATGTACAATTAAACTTTAAAAGCTAAAGTATTCAGAAGATGAATCTCTTATTAGGCCTTAAATGTTTTCTTCTTCTGCTGGTGTATGGCATTATATATTGTGCTCTTCACCTTAAGAGAGCATTGTAATTTTTTCATTGTGAGTGATTTACTTGTTCCAGGTAAGCTCAAGCACTGGTAGCTCCAGTAAAACTAACAAGATGGCCGACTTTAAAGCTCGTCTTGCCAAGCTGCATAGCAAGCGGGTAAGTTTATTATTGTTAAACTTAATTTTATGTCTTAAAATAATGTATCTATCAGTATCAGATTTGAAGTTTCCACTAATTCTTTAAAAACACTTGTCCAAAATTAAGCTTTACAGTTAATGGAGAATCTTTTTATTATTATTCTGCAGGGTTGCAATGATTCCCCCAGCTTTTTGTTGGTTCCTTTTGACACAAATTAATGTTCAGTATTCATCATGGAGGCTTCTTCATGAGATCACAGCATTTAAATAGGTTGAGGTTGTCTTTATGATTTACCTGTATGTAGTATTTTTATGTATCCATGGACTCTTCAGATGAGGACATAATTGATATGGTCTTATTCTGATTTTTTATTGTTATCAGTACACATTTATACAACATTATATAAGTATTTAACTTTTTTTTACAATGTTTAAGTTTATTCACATATTTTCTAGAATGAAGCTGCAGCCCTAAACCATAAAGAGGTTGTGGAGGAAGACCGTGTAAAGAAAATGCCAAAGAACTATGCAAAGAAACGTGAAAGACTAGAATCTGAGTTTAAAGAGGAACAGAAGCGGGAGGCTGCATTAGCAGAGGTTAGTCACTGATACTTACTTTTTATGGCTGATTGTGAATTAGGCAGTTTGGAAACCCTCTCTTCTACTTGGGATTGGTGAGGAAATCTGCCAGTTCTGCCTGGAAACCAGCCTAGCCAACTCAAATAAAAGGGTGAATGTGCACACTGAGCTTGTGTAATGTCACATGTTCATTAAAACTTCCTGCCCTTCATTATTTGTGAAGGAAACCTGTACTTCTACTCCCCCTTTCCTAATTGTCAATTACAACAGGAAGGAATGATTATCATTAGAAGTACCGTACTGTACGGTAGTTCCAACCAGCAATGTTGGGTCTCCTGATTCTGGACCAATAGCTTAACATGCATATTACAGTATACTTAAGTCTTCTCTGTGTAGGCTCACCCATAAATTTGATAATCAGGATCCCTGTATTTATTTTTATTAGATAAGGTCTTATATTATATACTTTGTCTCATAATGTCACAGATAAATATGTAGTGATGATAAAGATTATCCAGCAAGGAAACAGCCTTTCAGCCTTGTATTTAGCTTCATTCAGATGTTTAATGAGAGCTTACATTAAGCCACTACCATCAGCTCTTCTTTACAACATCAGAAACTGTATTCAATATTTTCTTATGAGTTCAAATGAGGTAATATTTTATTCCTCAGTGTATGGTAATGTACAGGCAAAAAATATCAGATAGGATACCTTACAGTTTGAAGATACTTGAACCATATCTTTGCTTTTTTATAGGGTAAAGATTATGATCGCCAAAAATTGTTGGACGTGGGAGCAGATGAAGCAGAGCGTTGGGAGAGGAGAAAGAAGAAGAAAAATCCTGACCAGGGCTTTTCTACTTATGAAGATGCCACTATCAGGTAAAGACTAAAAAGTACTTTGTAAATCATGAATCATCCACAAAGCTCATAATCATAAATGGAGGATTGAGCCATGAAATTTCAGTTGATGATTGACATTGGAATGGGTGATACTATTTCCCTCCCTCTTCCCAAGGGAATAACTACAGATTCTTTGTAAGATAGTTGGTCTTGGAGAGTAGTGATAGTAGTCATTCCCCCATGAGTCAACATCTGACGTGGTCTCACCAGGTTCCTCATCCATTTCTATGGCATTACCTTGTACATCAGACAAACCATTTCAACTTTTTAGGCCAGATCTAGGATTATGGAAATTTTCCATGCAGCCAACTGAACATGGTTCAGGGGCCAGATAGCAGATAACTTTGTGCATTGTGTCAGACTTTCTACTTGCAGATAATGCTAATCTGGAGAAGTTTTCAAACCTTCCAATACTAGACACAGAACTCGTCATCCCCCACTTTGTACTTATAAAACCATCGCATAAGTTCATCTTTTTCTGCCAAAGGGCAGATGAACATACCCAATCAAGCCCCGGGCTGACAGTGGTAATACAACAGAAACCAAGAAATTTACAAGCTACATTGCCTTGTAATTATGCTAAGCACACTACTAACAAAGCAAAAAATTTATTCCAAAACATAATCCCTTCATTCTGACACTGCAGGCAAGTGATGTTTTTGATCAATGTACAATTCATTTTACACAACTTTTCAACGCCATTGTAGCCCTATTCATTTGTCCTGATATTGAGAATGTGACAAATCATTTTTAGAGAAAAATAAGGGACATTTGTAGCCATAGCAACATAACTTCAATACTTTAAATACTGTTTTTACAATATCCTTCGGCAGGCAGTACAACCGTCTAGTTAAGAATAAGAAGACTGACATGGTTGATTACGAGAGAGAAAAACAGGCCCTTGGGGAAGCTGCATTTTATGGAGAAGACAACACCATTTCCATTGGTTTGCACAAGGACTCAAACGAAGCAATTGATAGCATGGTTGACGACCTGGAGAAACAGTAAGTAGAAATTGTTATCACTCAGTTGTATCTGCTTCACACACACACCTCATGCATTCACTGTTATATATAACAGCATTTCCTTTCTGTTCAGATCATTTGAATAGTTTTATTTTTCTGCAAACTGATCACTGTTCTCTTTGGATTTTTTCGAGCTATATTTAATATGTTCTTAAAATATTTGTATTATTGCTAAAATTCTGGTATATTATCTTTGCTGTGCCTATTAATTACAAAATATCAAGTACTGTACACTTCTTGGACAGACATAGCTGTGCATTTTGTGGCCAAGTATTATATATGTGAGGTATGAAATTCATTTGGTGCCAGTTAAGGAGGAGACATTCAAAACTGTTTGTAGAGTAAGCAGAGCAAACATAAAACAGCATGGAGATATGATCTTGTAAAGGTGATGTGTGCTATTTATACCGAATGATGGTGTGTTGTATACACACTGCCCTAAACAGGCAGTATAATACAAATAGGAGATAAATTAAGGTTAAAGCAAATTACTTTTTTCTTTCAGAATTGCTAAACGAGAGAAATACTCTCGTCGCCGTATATTCGATGATGATGCCGATATTAACTTCATCAATGAGCGCAATATGAAATTCAACAAAAAGTTGGAACGCTTCTATGGTGACTACACTGAAGAAATCAAGCAGAACCTGGAGAGAGGCACAGCAGTGTGAAGTCACATTGTTTTCTGTCCATAAGGGAAATCATTGTGAAATTTGAAGCTATTGGCTGCATAGAGTACAAAGTAAAAAAATGGGTGACATTTTTGAGTCTCCAAAGTTCAAACTATACAGTCTTCTTGCTCCTCTTAATAGTTACTATCAAAACAATGTTTAAAATACATAATGTACACGAATTGTTTGTTGAAATATCTTTATTGTATGTACACGCGCCACAAAAGGTTCTCGAACAGCCGAGTACAACAAATTTCAGACTGAGTACTATGGCTCCTGTAATCTCAGAATGGTTGCTATGCCTGGTGTGAAGTGACACAATATTTTGTAATAATATATGTAGCTTGTCGTTATAGTATTTACAGGTGAAAAGTAGTAATTTAATTTGCAATCAAAATTCTTCAGAGAGCAAGGTTCAGATTTCTCGTTCGTTTTGTCATATTGTATGACTCTTGGAGCATTTGAGAACTTTTTTGTGGCGAGTGTACAATTACCTGTAATATGTATGACTTGGAGTAAGGGTCCCATATCTGAAAGAAATAATCTCCTACAAATTCACCTAAACTCAGGTATGGGTGATGTGCCAGCAGCCATTATGAAGTAGACTGTGTGTGCTAGATCCTGATGTAAGGGAAAGAAGGTGAAAGTTCTAGCTTGAAACACTGATATTCAGTAGTGTGTTTCAGGGGATATATATTTCTTGTTTTTTTATTAATATTTCCTCTATGTTAGATATTCAGGGGTGTCAATAAATAATGCATGATAATAAAAACAAATCCACCCAAGAGCTATATTTAACCCTGACTTCTGATAGGGTGATGGTGAGCCAGTCAGAGTTTTATCATTGGCCTCCACTCTTGATCTAAGGACATTTGACTACTGTAGATATTTTCATCAATTTGTTCACTTTACAGTTTTAAGTCTATCAAGGTGACAAACATCATTTACTAGGACATGTTGTCATTGGAATCTTTGTCAACATATACAGTCAGTGACAAAAGTACTGTCAGTCTTCCACCCCACACATGAACCTGTGAATCTGAGACCCAACAATGTGTGATGTCTCTGATTCACAAGTTCATCGAGTCTTGTGGATCATGGATGAGACTGAGGACTTTTTTCTTTATCTGTACTTGCAGGCTGACGTTTGTATTTGTGACTGTAGCAGTGACATACTTTATAATATGGTAATTACTTTTGATATTAATCACACAACTGGGTCATGTAATTTTAGATTTAAAAAAAAATAGTTTGTTTTCATTTTATATATACCCTGTACTGTACAGTATTAGATCATATTTTCCCGTTCATATATGTTCATATTTTTATTTTTTGGTGCACATGAGAGTAAATGAGCAAGAATTTAGTGTATTGTATACATTTGCATGTGTGTGTTTATATATTGGTTTAAGTAATATAATGTCAGACTAATGATTCTAAATAACCTCCTCTTGTGTCATCATTGTCATCAAATTAAGACAATTTATTTATTATGCATTCCTTGCATAATATTCATCCCACATACTGTTTTCAGTCAACAGTTTTGTTGTTTTCATTTGCTTATTCTTGCATTGAGGAGTCTATGCTTCACATTTGGACACTCGTGTTGACTCCACTATTCCCCTGCACATCCCCAACTTTGCCTTCATTGACTGTGTTCTATCAATATATATATTAACCGATTCACTCTGAAGTTCACTGTTCATTTCATGTGTTGACACCAACTCAGAGATATAAGTAACAGTACAGGGGTACTACAGGTACAGTATATATGAAACACCACTTCCTTCATTCAAGCCAACATTTAAATTTCCCAGCCTTCCTTCAGTTTATTTCCATTACTTTAGTTTTAATCACATTCTCAATCAAGTTTCTCCTCATGCACATGGAGGACCTCCAAACTCATTCACGTACATACGTAACCTTTCTTCTGAATCGCCAACTTGAGCAGCGTCATCTACAATCAACATCCAACTTGTCTTCCATTTACAGTACAGTACGTCCTACATCATTATTCACCAAACCTGTATCTCCCTGTTACTACCTCATCCATAAAAATCTGGAACAATGGCAACATAACACATCCTTTCTTGATATTCTGCTTTCACCTAAAATTATTTTCTGCCTTCTGTACAAACTAACACATGCTTTACTTCCCCTGTAAGAACTTTGGGCAGCATTCACCAGTTTCCCATATACTCACACCTTGTATTTTTTTTTAGTACCTGTACCTCCCATAACTATACTCTTTTTTTTTTTTTTTGCATTCACAAGTGCCATCAACTAATTTTTCCTCCAAATTTTAGTTTCACTTGCATTCTTTTCTTGATCCACACATCTTCATTTTAATTCTGCTACAGTATTCTCAGTGATGACTTGACCTTAATTTTCCCTCTTGTACTTAATGGACTTAGTTTGGTATAATTTTCACACACACTTAGTTTTCACACTTTTCTTAGAGGAACTATATGTTCTTCCACCTGGGCACAAGTCACTGACCCCCATTGGGGCCTGGGAGGCGAAAATATAATAATAATAATAATACATAGGTCTAGGTCGTGTTTCTCACTTTTTATCTTTTTTCATTCTTGTATTTATATTTATTATTTTAATACAGTTATTATTATAAATTTTATTATTATTTTATTTTGGTGTATTTTTAATTAAAAATTTTATTTACTATGAATAATTATTATTAGTATTATTACAATTAGTATTTCTATTCATTTTCGCCCCGATGTGGGTCAGTGATCTATGCCTGGGTGGGCTAATCCCGGTTTAAATAAAAAAAAATTCGGTTTTCGGAATTTCGGATAAAGGGTTGTCAACCTGTATATAGATATACTTTTTGAAGGGTTTGCAAATAAAATCATAAAATTGTCATCATTACTGTACTGTATAATACATTTCTTCGTATTTACTGTAGTAAAATGTTAATTTGTAAACAATGACATGTTGGTGGTTTCCATGTGAATGAAAAGTGAAAAGTAATCCCATGGGCCTGACAATCCAGTGAGCTTTAGGTACATAATTATAGGTATCTTAATTTTTGTCAACTGGTGTGTGTGTGATGTTAGTGGGGTAATAACGTGATAAATGCAACATTTATATATTGAAGCTCTGGGAAAATGACCAAGGGTTATTTATACAGTTTATTTACACTGTACACATTAGGGTGTGAAAGCTGCTTGACGTAAATTATTAAACACGTCAGAATATGTTTTATGCTTAATAATTATACATAAATATAGGAAAGCTGTAGTGTGAAGTAACTTCACATTTTAAATACATATTAAAAATATAAAATCTTGGAACTTTTATAAAATATAGCATAAAATAATTCATATTTTAACTTTAAAAATCAAACCGCACATTGTCATAGCATAAAATAATCCACATTTTAACTTTAAAAATCAAATCATACATTGTCGCTAACTACAAGAACAGACTTTAAAACTATGAGAATGAGAATTGAGGAATGCTTCAAACACGCAGTTCATAAATGATTACAAACGCCCATGCCTATTCGCAAAACAATATCTTTAAAAATTGTATTATTTACTTATTATGGGCAACATCGTAATAAATTGTCGCTAATATTAAATTACATAAATTACCTTCATCTTTCTGAAGTAAGCCTAACATGGCGGTTGCCAACAGATGCTAGATATTTTTGCTGGGGATGATTCTAAGCAAAAATAGCAGTTCTATAACAGGTCACAATATCTTTATGTTAACGTAAGTACAAATAACTTTAATGTATTCATTGGGTTGGATAAGTCTAGGGAATATAATCACATAACACTTTTGTAATGCTACATTCTTGAGTGTATATAACATGTTTGTGTAAAGATATGGATAAAGTTGAGTTCATTGGCATCTAAATTTATTAAGTCAGTCATAAACTGACTGCTGGCTAGCTTGATCTGGATGACTTTGAAAACCGGATCATTTAAGGCGGGTAAAATCTGCAGCACGCTTGGGTGTTTTGGAGCGCTGCCAGCCCCGCCCGCGTTCGGTCCTCTGCCTGAATCACCCTGACCTTGGCGTCGACCCGCAAACACCTACGTCAACAATGCCTTGTTAACAGGTTTTCGGTTAATAAAAAAAATACGAATCTGACCAATAATGATTCACCGTAGGCGTACTGTATGAAACTACAAATTTTACAACTTTTCGCGTAAACCTTTATTATAAAATATTGCAGCGAGGCTAATGCATATCTCAACTGTAATAAAATGTGAAATAAAGCTGGAACTTCAAGTAAAGGAACAAAGAATCCAATTGAAGATATTAATGATGTTACCCCCGCCGGCCAACTATTAGCATTTACATACAGTACATGGTGAATTTTGAGAAAATATGATAATGAGGTTTTAAGAAAATTTTACAATTTACACGGCAATTTGATAAACAAATACATCACTTCATATGAGTGGCCTGAAGGATGTTGCAAAAAGACCTTGCAGTTAGCAGCTTCAATCATAACGTATTGTATGTGCAACATTCTCTAGTGGGAAACACTGCACGACCCAAGTGGTATGATAGGAATTTACCTTTGTGGTGAGCAGCTTCATTTTTTTTCATCGTAACATCGTTAGGATACAAATGCTGAATGAATTAACCACCTCAATATAACTATTCCCCATTTATAGCAGCATATTAATTTTTGACAAAAACCAACTGGAAAAACAAGAGGCTGGGTAGAGACACTTGCAGAGACGAGGTGACGGAGGCAGCCTGGCGGGTGCTCACAGGTAGCATCATACAGCTCCCTCCGTCCAGCATCATAACGCAGGGTACGCAGCAGCAAATATAAGCTCTATATCACCTATATAAGGCCAATTTCTGCCAGCGTAACAGAGAACACCAGGCGTTGGGAATTATGGGTAAGAGAGTATATCTTAAGGCTAGTTAAGTCTGACTATGATAAGATTTACTAATAATTATCGTCAAATGTCTTTCGAAAGATGAACACAATTTTTTAACTACGACACACTGATGACACAAGGTTTCCTTTTTCTAATTACAGCTTCCCATCAGTTAATAAAATGTATATACAAGTTGTACCGTGGACAAGTTCACAGCAAATTTCCATCACATTTATGTCACTGTCATGGTTCATCATCAATAGTCTTTAAACAGGACGAATAACCACTAATACCACCTTCAGAGAGTGGCGAGTACTAACCTTTATTCTCTTGGTCACTGTCCACCATTCTGTAATGATTAATGACGTTCAAAACAGTTCCTCATTGAAATTAAATAAGTGTCCCGTCGAGGTGTAACGTTAGCGTCCTTGACACACAGGGGCACTCCTACGTCTCTTCCGTAACATAAGTTTCCTGGGACTCCCCCAAGAGGTGTGGCACACGTCACAGGCAAGAGGCTCGATGTTCAGATCACAAGAGCGGGATAACCCCAATACTATATGCTTGTCTTCTCCACTTATGATCCTTGGCTCAACACTGTACCATATTCACGACTTCTCTGCACTACACGACCATAACACTGACACCATCAATGGTCTACTTCACTCGAGCACTGTCAACTAACTACACTGCACCACAATTGCACCATGTAATAGTTCTGCACTGGCACTAGCGTGAGTACTTAGCTACAGGAATATATATTGGCACGTTAATAATGGGGAGGTCCAGCCACGTACAGTACATGGCTGTCGGTCAGTCCCCAGTGACTCTCAACTCGAGGTCACCAACATTAAGGAAAACGACAATTTTTAACATCGTTTTATCCTTCGAACGAGTGGTAAGGGGGAGTAGTCCTCCTATTCCTTGGTGTCAGGAGTGTCCTTAGGGAGCTCCACCACCGTATGGGGCTGAAGGGGAGGTGGGATGTTCTTTACCTTGGAGAACGCCTGGAGGGAAAAGAATCTTGCTTTGTCGCAGGCGTCAACTGTGGTCACGTGTTGGAAATTGCAGGGGGAAGAAATGTCTGTTTTCTTTGGGGCTTTGTACTTGGGGACTTTTTCTTTCGTCTTATTCTTCTTCTTGCCAGGACCTGAGAGAGAGATGTTGGCCGGGTCGGCTGTAAGACGCTCAATATGGCTGTGGAATTCGCAGGCAGCGCGTCCATCGTTGAAAGAGAAACCCATACGGCGGCGGTGATCCGACGAGAGGTATAGTGTGTGGAACTGTGGCTCTTGGGCGCGATATGACGTTAGGTTGTCCACGATATCTCTCCAGAGAGCAAAGCCCGTTCCCTTTTCTGCCAGGATGAGCTGGAGACGCCGTTTGTCGCGTGAGCGCGTATCCCCCTGATCCAACAGTAGGATGGGCACACCTGTGTACTTGAGTTCCCAGGTGCCGTGTGTAGCACCAGCTCCACCCTCGATGTATAGGTTGGCCATCGTGCGACACACCCACAATTGTGTCTTGTGTCCGCGGAAGAAGGTCTCGATCCGCGAAACGTCCTCGTCTGTGACCGCCAGGGGGTCTTCAACTTCTTCACGACGGTCCGTCAGAGCTCTCAACGAGTCATACTTCTCGTTAATGCGTCGCACCGCCTCCGCCTGAAACAAAAACGCATTTAGTTAACACCACAGATTACACTCACCGTGATTTAAATACACACAATGAACAACAAAGTAAGGTAAACAAACAAAGTAACATTTAAATACAAGAATCCTTTGAGCTTGCAATTTCTTCCATCGCCTATAGTACAATTATATAACAACCCGAACACGTAATAACCAACCTCTTTGGCAGCAGCTACTTTGCGGATATCAATGGCGGAGGAATAAATGGGTTCTTTGGCCTCCTTGGGGGCGTGGTCAACCTCCTCCTCGTCCTCCGCAGCCTGGTATACAAACAAGTGAGGTGTGGAGGCGTAATGAGGCACGTGCCTGGCTACGCCTACCTCGTTCAGTGTGGAGCCACCTCTTACACCGCCCATCGTCATGCTGTTCCTGTGTGTGTCGCTGCTGCACTCGCCGCACCGGCCGGAGCACTCGTGGCTCCCCTGGCACATCCTACAGCTGGGAGTCCTCCTGTCACCCTCCACCCCTGCCTCTCCTCCTACTGGGGCTGCCACTGTACCCTCCTGCCTGCCAACCAACACACTGGCGCACCTTCACACTCCTCCCAAGTCAACACACCGAGAATATCAGGTTTTGTACTGGTGCGGCTTTTATTTATTCATACTGGCAGGAGATGACACTACCGATTCACTGGTCTTACAACACACAAGTCTGAGGTCTTCACTGTCCTCCCTTTGAGTCTTTTAATGATATTCAGCTTCACAGCACCGATACACTAATACACACTAAAGGTTCACTAAATTTCCTCCACTAGTAGGGTTCCATTAATGACAGTTCTTGTTGATAAGACAGTTGTCGCATTAGTCAACTTGTACCGGCGTCCGTTCCTGATGCCCGTTATCTTCACACTGCCCGGTGTGTATCCTCTCAGACGCGGCGAGATGCTCACTATCCCGATGGCTCGCTATCAATGAAAGCAAAGCCAAGTCCCCGCGACGTGTTACCCCGGTGACGTCACTGACCCTTAGCCAGTAAGCGGGTCCCTCACTTTCCAGATCCAACTGCGTCACTCCTTAATTAAGCCAATGGGTGGCCCGGAATCTGACATCATACAGCTTCGGTCCAATGATTGGTGGAAGATGTCTACGTCACAACTGGAGAGCCAATGGCAGCCTGTAAAGAGAAGAGAGCGTCATGAGTCAGAGCGTAAACATAGTAGGTGAATAGTATGCCCTCAAGTCCCAGGTAGGCTTCGGTGCACGACATGTCCATAACTACAATTCATGGAAGATGAGTCACCACACACCCACGAACTACTAAACTACGGGAAACGAGAGTTACTATGATATATTTTCCCTTTCGGGTAAAAGATTCAGTACTTTACCTTCCCAATTCTAAACTTTATGTATCTGTAAATAAAAATATTTAACTAAAGTTACTCTCACTTTCGTTTACATGTTACAGGTTCAACTTAATACAAACTATACACTCCCACTCAAAGAAAAACTACATTTGAAATACAACAGGCCTGTACTTGGTTTAGCATGAAGAAAGCTATATAACTATAGGTAGGTAATATAAAGACATTCTGTATAACTCCTATAAATTACATTAGCGTGCACATAATAATCCTATAGCAACACCATCTACCTGCAACACAACACAACACTCCACGACCCGCCTGGATGGTGACGTCATAGATGAACTATGTGGAGGCTGCTGCGTACATATTAACCTATTGTCGAAATCACAGCAACAACATATTACATTACTACGACACCATAAATATAGAACAATGTTTTTATCTTAATTATAATACTGTATGGTAATTTTTAACGTTACATTACAAATAATACCACATTGTTTTAAGTTTGTTACCACTACGAATGAAAATATTGTACTAGATTCTAATAAATCTTTTTAATTACATTTACCCCTGAAGGAGTGTAGTCATTATTTTTATATTTGTTTTGTATTTTTGACTGAATCTGTGTCTTTCTACAAACTGGAATGCCATAGTGAGTTACACCACGATAGCGAAATGTTATAAAGATTTGAAACAGATAAAATAGTTGTGAGTCATTTCTTAAACAATGGCCGTGTGTTGTGGAAAGGATAAGTGTTATGGAAAGGAGATAAATATTGTGGAAGTGATATTACGTAACGTGTGAGATGCAAACGAGAAAAATATTAAAAGCCAAATTAAGACGAAACAATACTAAGCTTACGATAAACAAGAGAGAGCCAATATGTACCACCAGTCTCTCCTGTTATGTGTGTAAGGGGAAAGATCCGTTCCAATGCTGGCAAGTCGAGGTTGAACTATTGTTACGTCGATTGAAGGAATGTCCGCAGTTATACATCTAAGGGGGGAGGGATGTGGGCGAGATGTGAGGTGAGGGGGTGAGAGGAGGTAAAGGGGTGAGAGGAGGTGAGGGGGTGAGAGGAGGTAAAGGAATGGAGATGTGGGTGACAGACGAGGTAATGGAAGTGGGGGGGTCAAATGAAGTCATCTGTGGAGCAAAGAAAGGTACTATACACTAACCGTTAAAGCACACCTCTTTAACTAATCACAGTAAGACACTAACTAATTAAATAGTCGTGGCGAGGAGAGGAAATGTATGTGGCATTACTCAACTACTGACAATACATTAAAACAAGCACTGCACCTGGATAATTGGCTGACGTCAAACAACACGAGCGGTACAAAGGTTTCAAGACAAAACACTACAATAGTTCAGGTTAAAACTAACATATACAACATTAACATAAGATAACACCACAGAACTCTACAACAGTCAAGATTAACACTAATACATTTACTAGGATAATACAATACACTAATGCTATTAAAGTTAACCCCATAATACACTCAAACATACACTATACAATGTATACTACAATCTCAAACTAAAATTCAAGCGAAATCCTACTTGTCCTCGTCATTTCAAAACACAACATGAATGATCGAAAGAAATGTACCTCACTCGAATTCTGACACATTAAAAAGAATTGTACAAAAATAAATTAACATTTTTAATATTAAAATAAATTACGCACTAGACAAAATAAAATAAATTAGAAGTTCCCACAAAAAATAATGTTTCTGACAAAACTTCTTGTGTTAGCCATCGACGAAGCAGTAAATATTTTGGGTTAAGTGATCGTCAACGAGTATATATAATGTTTATGCATGGACGATAGCACGATGGAGTTACGGTAATATTAAGAGGTTGGTGCGTAAGGTCCATTAAAAACACATTCGTTGTTCTGGTTCATTGCTATGCACGGCCAGGGGTTTAAAGCTGATATTTGGCATGTTTATGTAAATAGCTTCAAGAACACTCACGAACAGCTAAACTGGGCACTCCTATGACCAGTGTTTTTAAAAGGCGGCTAAAATTTGGTGTATTTTTTTTAATATGTTAACTTAATTCTGGCCAAGGATGGAGAAAGGTGATGAACTGCCTCTCTATTCTACTATAGTGCCTTCTGCATTAGTGTGTGTGTGTGTGTGAGATGGTTATGTAAGAGAAGATATATAGCCTTGGGGGTAAAAAAAATTCAAATAAAAAAATAACAAAAACTGGGCAACGTCAGGTATCCCAGGTAGTATTGTATTAACATAACAATAGTGGTATATAACAGTGGTATATCTAAAGAACTTCCCAGGATTCAGAAAAAAAAAGTTATGGTGTTGGTCTGAACGTGAGGAAGGTTTTGGGTGAATACAATACTGGTAGTCCCCAGATTAAGGTGTGGTACTTGCACTAGGAAGCTTGAGCCTATGTCGTTCTCAGGACCTCTCACTCACTCCCTACCCCCTAATGGTCCCGGACCCAGGGTTTGACAAGCCGCCTCAGATGTTTCAGTCATGAGCTTTGTTTCACTGAGTTTAGTTGACGTTCAAAATATAATCTTTCCATTGCCAATTGGGCCATAAATCTGTATATATCTCAAGTCGTTCCCTAGAATACGACTGTTTTATATTTTTGCTTACGTTTAAGAATCAAAGTTATGGGAATTTTACAGATATTATATCCCAAATTTTCCCCAAGAATGGTTACAGTGATGGAGGGTGACTCAATGTACTGTACCTTAGCGAACCGACATCAATTACCCGACCTTCGCCACACCACCAAATACGTCGCCTCAGAGGTGGAGGAGCTTCACTAAACTACCCAGGATTGTAAGTTAAGTCCCTTTACAACACTTAGCATATATAAAAGAACATTAGGAACACGTGAAGATATACGCCCCCTATTTTAGCTTATTTCACCTGATTTTTAAACATCAAAACGCTACCTGGAGGGGTTAGGTTAGGTTTCTCTCTGAACACATGACAAAATACCCAAAGCCTCTACTTCTATGAGAACAGTTATGAAATATTATGAAGTGCTGCAGATACTGAATAATGTGTATCGTTCAACATATTCACTTTTTCATCATACTAATACACTGTTGATTTTGATTAAAGACAATAGTATACCATTATGACCAGGTGTATACTCTAACCAACACAGTTTTCTTGGAGGTTAAGACTTCAGGATGTAAACAAACAAATCCGTGACCTTTAGGTGTGGTGTTCATGATTCAATCCAGACCCACACACCATACCTCTCACCTCACCCACACTATACCTCACCCTACACCTCCACATAACCTTAAAGTAACAACGCTCAAGCCTGACCTTCACAATGCACTCTGACTGATCCTTAAGGCACCTCAAAGGTCACTGATATCAACACTCCGGATGCCACACGCCAATAGCCAGCCGCGGGCGCTTGAAATCACTGCCGGACGCGGGTACTGGTGACGTCACTGGCGCTCGTGTGGGGGTATTGCGTCACAGATCGAGTGTTATCCTGTACTAGAGAGGTTTATTGATATCCCGATTGTTTCCTATCATGGTAAAACGCCATTTAATATCATGCAATTCTGGGATTCCATGTAAATCTAAAGTGTAAGAGGGTACTTAAAATAATAGTAAAAAAAACGTATTCAAATAAACTATGAATTATGAAAACTTGTGGAAATTAAAAAAAAAAAGATACAAAAAAAATAATTAAAAACTCCCTCATTGACGATATTAATTATGTGAAATTATTCCTTTAGCATTGAAGACTAACACACGGGACTATCCTGGATGACACAGGACTCGACTTTCATTTCCTTCCGGTACAACACAAAATATCTTACAAGACACTGATAAGAAGAGTTAGTCCATCCTGGTAATAAAACTACACCACACGAGTTACCCTCACTGGCACTAGTAGAAGAAGTTATTGTTTCCCAGTTTACCCTGTCACTGTGGGTAATAACGAACACTAAGAATACAAGGCGAGGTATTATCCTACGTAGAACGACTGGTACTAGGAAGACCTTATCCAACCTGGAACTATAGACATAAACAAAAGATATCTTTGTTTTCATTCATACATGTATTTTCCAGGAGTGATGTAGGATGTGTGTACTAAAGATTTTCTATCTAAGGGTTTTTCCACCAAAGGGCTGTTCCATCTAAGGGTTGTTTCACTGAAGGGTTGTTTTATCTAAGGGCTGTTCCACCTAAGGGTTGTTGTATCTAAGGGCTGTTCCATCTAAGGGTTGTTTCACTTAAGGGTTGTTCTATCTAAGGGTTGTTCTATCTAAGGGTTGTTCGATCTAAGGTCTGTTCTACCTAAAGGTTGTTTCACTTAAGGGCTGTTCCATCTAAGGGTTGTTTCACTTAAGGGTTGTTCTATCTTAGGGTTGTTCTATCTAAGGGTTGTTCGATCTAAGGTCTGTTCTACCTAAGGGTTGTTGAATCTAAGGGTCGACCCATCAGGGCACCCGATACCGAACTACGAATAATATATATCATGAAAAAATATACATCTCCAAGTTCCATATTTTTCATTAATAAATCCCATACACAATGACACTAACACCACACAAGTCTTATTACTCAAAAGTCCACCAGACTCTTTCTCGTGTCCCAGGTTCTACCAGTGGATATTTTTGGTTTCGAAGATGGATACTGTCGAGAGAGAGAAGTGGATATACAGCACGGGTAGTTAACAGATCTTGACGTTATGTAATACTGTACCCCTGTAACGATAAGCTACAGAGAAGTTACACCAAATGAACAACACATTCGCCGCTTTCTGCCCCCGAGTGATGCTGTTATCTCAAAAAAAAATCCAGTCAGGATCTTACTACACAAACGCCAAAGGTCAAGGGCAAAGAGACTTGACGCTACAACGAGTGAAGAGTGTAAGCTGTAGAAGACTTCCCTCACCACCACTCCTATTGCAGACTCCTTATTTTCTTATGTTCTTAAGACTTCTCAGGTCATGATCAACAAAAGGACATCAAGACAGAAACTTAATAAATATAGGAACTTAGTATTAGAAGATGTTTTACGCTATATAGTAAACAATTTGGTATGATAAGTCTTCAAGTTGACAAAATACACACATACTGTACACGACACCTGACCTGATAAGTTCACACACACACACACGAGTGAGAACAGAAGGAAAAGACTACCGGTATATGCGCCTTTATATCACCCCCACACCACCTCCACACACAACACAATAACAAACAGCGGTGATTAAATGCTAAATTCCCCCAACAGGTGTTTATCTTTCCTCAGTGGTTGAAATTCCCCTGCTGAATTATTTCTTGGCACTAAAAACAATGTTAGGTATTTTACGTTTTATCCTAGCCTCGCCTCGCCTCTTGCCTCGTCTCGTCCCTCCTCTCCTCGCCTCTCTCCTCTCCTCCTCTCGCCCCAAGGCTGTGGTCAAACCCTTGATTTAGTATATCACAAAAAAGCGGATCACCTGAAGATTAGGCACCCCAGCTTATTTCACCTGCTGACTAAGCACCCTAACGCTACCTGGGACGCGTGGGGTAGGGTTGGTTGGGTCGGGTTAAATTAGTGTTAATGTGTTTAATCTTCAGGTGAAATAATCTGGGGTAGTTAATCTTCAGGTCCATTACAAAATCCCAATATTGCCCCAATGACAAAAATAAAATCCCAGAAACTAAAATGACCAACATGGTAGAAGGAAAATGCCCACACGAATGCTAATCTACACCTCAGAATTGGGATTGTATTACACATGCTTAAACAACTAACGGGAAAACCAGACACCAAACCTAGCCTAACCTAGCCTAACCTAAGCAAACCTAACCTAGCCAGGATGTATATGAAGCCATTCTAGTCCGTCTCGAGGTAGTTCTTGAAATGCACTTCTTGGAAATTCTTACTAGCAATTCCGAAAAGTTAAGCGATCAGAATTAAATGTGTGTGTGTGTGTGTGTGTGTGTGTGTGTCCATGAAAGCACAGGTATATACTTGATAAAAACAGCGAGTGACTTGTTGATACCCAAGTTGCCAAGTGTACAACTCTACCCTTACCCACACGAGGAGGAGGAGGAGGAGGAGGAGGAGGAGGGGAGGGGAGAGGAGAAGAGGAGGAGGAGGAGAGGACTTCCTTATCTATTAAAGGATGAAAAAATATACTTAACATTTGTTCTGGTTGATTTTCTGCCTGAAAACAAACACACACACACATATATATATATATATATATATATATATATATATATATATATATATATATATATATATATATATATATATATATATATATATATATATATATATATATATATATATATTTGTGCTCAAGTCATTTCAGATCCTTTAGAAGACATTTAACGATATCGATGAGGTACTGGGTGTGCGTAAGATGTTAGAATATTCCTAATTTATGTTCCAGCAAAGCAGAAACGCCCTATTGCAATTTCAGTACTATTGCTGGTTACGGACAAACAAACGCACAAAAATCAACCCTAAATACTACGGCTGGTTATGAACAGAAACGGACGTAAGTAAAGAATAAGTACGGCTGGTTATGAACAGAAACGGACGTAAGTAAAGAATAAGTACGGCTGGTTATGAACAGAGAAACAGAGGAAAATGAAACCCCCAAGACCTCCTCTATCTCATGAACAGCGATTAAACTAACAGTACGCGTTGATCAGTCAGGAGGGAATTACCCAGACGTTCAACTAAACTAAAGGAAGCTTACATCACCCCCTGGAGATATAAGCGTATGAATTCCCACAACACAACAACGCAATACAACACAGGACAACACAAGTAACAACACAACATCCCGTCCTTTCCACCTCACCAACGATAGCCAACTCATACTAGAAATCACATGTAGATTAACCACCCCAAAATTATTCCAACATATTAAAACACCCTAATGATACCTGGTTTAAATTAAGGTGTTTAATTACTCGGGTGAAATAAGCTCCTGGGGGGGAGGGGGGTAAACTTTATTTGATCTCGAGTGTAATTGACTAACCTAAAATGCGAAGTTGATTATCTTAAGTTGTTTTTTAAAAGGTCAGTAATATTCATATCCCCCCCTCCCCCCAAGACACCCAGACACTTCTCGTAGTATGGGTTTGTGTGTGTGTATGTGTATGTGTGTGTGTGTGTGTGTGTGTGTCAGAGGTGGTATTCATTCACTCCCTAAAAATAGCAGCCACAGGTGTTGGAAATTCCCTAACAAGAAGTCACACACACACACATACACACACACACGTGGAAAACAAAAAAAGTTGTCAACACCCAAGACAATGTTACTAGAGTTACCACGACCATTAGTCAGGTAAGCGGAGAACCCACGCCACATCGTCCCTGCCAGGTACTGATCTCAAGCTTATTTCAGGTATAACCAGTAGTGAAGGCCATCGAGGTGTGTTTGTTTACATCTGACCCAGGCTAAGTGTGTGTGTGTGTGTGTGTGTGTGTGTGGCTTTAAGAGAGGAAGAATTAAGATGCTGGTTGGTGTATGGTTGAGGGGAGGGGAGTTGTGGGACGGTTCCAGTTTATTATTTTGTTTCTCTAATATACTCACTGAGGTTCGGACTCCCCCTCCCACTACCTTCTCATACACCTCCCGGCATAACTAACACACACACACACAGCTCCGTCACTGTCACTCACCAGCGCCGAATATGTCACAATTTGAAAAACATGTAACGCGCGCGCGCTCTCTCTCTCTCTCTCTCTCTCTCTCTCTCTCTCTCTCCAGTTGGTGCAATTTAAGTATACGTAAACACCTCGCTGGCCCCATTAATAGACATTTGGTGATCTGTCGTAACGCACTGATGTAAATAATCTTAATTTCCTCTCTACTAACACGCCATGTTAACCCACTGCCTAATCTGTCATGTCATTACCGAGTGTAAGGAAAAAATGCCACACAATATTTCATTTGGTTAAGGAGACCAAAAATCAACCTAACCCAATAATTATCCATCAGTCACATTAAGAAATATAAGCATTAACCTAACCTGGGTACGATGGATTTGATAAAAAAATACATATAATCCTCTTAAACTTGAATGAATCTCGGTTAATTCGCCACATAACACATACAACTTATAGTGTTGATTTCTTAACCACAAGTACACAAGGACAGAGAGAGAGAGAGAGAGAGAGAACTGGTGGAGTCCCAGAGTCTCTCCCTGATAACGCCACCGTCAGTTAGTGGATGATTATTACAAAACTAAAAAAAGAAAATCCGGTGACATTTACGTCCATCTCTCCCCCACTGCCCGAACTTTGCAAACCACTGATGCAACACAATACAACAATTGTCAGGGATTAATTTATTCTCCATTTTTATCTAAACACGTTTAATTATTCACCAGTAAAAAGGCATAAAAGTACAGCCACAACAGGAATCTCAACCGGATATAAACAAGCAGCTTATCTTTTTAACTCATTAACACCGCCCAAAAACAACCCACGGGAGAGGAAGGGAGAGGAGAAAGGGGAGGCACTTAAAACCAATAATTATAACCTGGGATGACCCGAGTTGACCTTACACCACCCCCCATCGAATCACCATATCCCACCAACACCAGCGAAATCACACACACACACACACACACACACACACACACACACACACACACACACACACACACAGTTATCTCGCTGTCATACGGAGGTGATCACTGCCTGTAAGTTTAGTGTGAGTTTTACTATTAATGAAATACAGGTAAACTTCCGACAGGTATACAGTATTTCAGTGAGGGTACAGTGTTCTGCCTCGTTTTGTATTCTGTTACTGTAGTGTACCTGTAGTGTTAAGATAGCATTAGGGTGTTTATTCTTCAGGTGAAATACGCCGGGCTGTGTGATCTTCAGGTGAGCACGTCTGACACCCAGCCAGTGGGATCTTCCAGTGCGTGGGGATGAGACTAGACAGGAAACGAGTTAAACTGTGATAAAAAAGCGGAAGCAGGTGTGTAGGTAGGTAGGTAGGTGGGTGGGTGGGTGATGGCGGGAGGGGGGGGGGTGACCTACCTTATCCTCTCATAGCCACTTCCGGTGACCTGACCCTAAGTTGGAGAGACAAACAGTCCTCAGGTCACAAGGTCATAACTGCTTCTAGTACCCACACGATCACACCATGACCCATCATATATCAACACAGGCACTGATACCACGACACCTATGCAAATTATCAAACTTGGTAACAGTACAGATAAATCATATCAAGAACAAAAGTATGTATTAGCGATATATACACCCCCTCCCCCTCACCTAGGAAACAAAGGAGTGTTATCCGCTTAATCGAGACCCCACACCTATTCTAGTGGATTATCTTACCAACGTTAACCTCGAGTGCCTGGAAATCCTGCACCACCCAATCTAACCTGGTGGACGGAAATAAAGTCCACAGCAAAAAAATTCACATGACTTGTACACATTGACAACACAACATATATATATATGATGGCATTGCACGTAGGTTAGGTTAGGTTTTTTCCGTGCCTTTTTATGTTATTTTTTCTTGCGACTTTTTTTCCTGCTCATATGAACGAGTTGCAACACGCGTCCTGTGTGTGAAGTAATTTATTACCCGGATATGCAACACCTGTGATCATTGTTTATCGAGTGAGTTACTAGGTGAGGCAAGATTATGTAGAGCAATGTTTGGCCACCCAGAGAGACCCTGACACACACACACTGATTCACCCTGTTTTGTCTCCTTACCACCGTGATGCCCTGACTTAAGTGCCTGACCTGACCTGACCTGACCTAATCTCGCCTACATCAGCTGTCAGGTTAGTTCGGAATAAATTAATTTACATCAGATCATGATTTTTTCCTATGACGTTTTTAATTTCCAAGATTCGTTCCGACATTACCAACTTACGTGATTCATGAAGTATATACCGTGTAAATATACAATACACTGCATTACACCATACAGTATACCACTTAAGTAATACCTGTAAACAAAAGAAGACAATATTATCCAGTTTACAATAACATACAAGCATACAGTATCATACATGAATTATAAGAAATACATGTAACTTAATCATATTACAAAATAATACTGTAACATACAATAAGAAATACAGTATACAATAAAAAGAGTAAAATACAACAGAATGGTAAATACAAGAGAAAATACACATACAGTATACAATAAAACAATGAGTATACAGTTAACATTAAAATACAACAATGGTAAATACAAGAGAAAATACACATACAGTATACAATAAAACAATGAGTATACAGTTAACATTAAAATACAACAGAATATCCTAACAAAACATTTAAAATACATCTAAACGCAAAATATAATCATACAGTTAACATCTACATACAATACAACAGCATTTATCATACAGCATAATACAGTACCATACAGTTCAAGGATGAACGTCTGGTTTCTGTAAGGTAAAGTTCTCGTTACCTTAAGGCGAGATACACACGATTCAAACACCTTGCACAGGAAAACAAATGGACAGGCCACTAAGGTTGCTGCTCTGTTCCACTCCATTTCCTCACACCCGTACCCCCATTCCCTATCCCTATCCCCTACCCCCATTTCCTACCCCCATTCCCTATCCCCATTTCCTACCCCGTACCCCCATTCCCTATCCCCGACAGGTACCCAGTAATGCCAGAAGAACCGGTTAGATCCCAAAACCAGAATCAAAATTGGGCAGCAGAACCAAGCAGTAGAATCAGACAACAAAAGCAGACAGCAGACGACCCACCGAGAAGGAGAAACAGCAGCGGCAGCGTTAATCTCAACGACTTGCCACCTGGACCTCATCATGATCTCCTTCACCTCGTCCTTCCTAATCCTCCTCTTTCTTCTTCTTCTTTCTCCTCCTACTACTACTACTTTCTTCTTCTTCCTCCTCCTACTACTACGAGAAGTGACGTTAGATGGGCGGGCAGTGTCACCAATATATAGCATGGAGGGAGAGAGAGAGAGGAAACCAGTACCACCCCCCCCCCACCATCTCCACCTCAGGGGTCTTCCTAGAACTGATTTCTACTCGATGACGCTAAAAGGTGACACTAATCGCTCGGGGGGGTGAGGGATGGAAGTAGTGGGGTGGGGAAGGGGTAGTGAAGGGGTGGGGGGGAGGGGAGGTCATAACTGTACCGTGATGAAAGATGTCGTGTATAATGTGTTTCTTTTAAAATATATATATATATAAAAAATATGTAAGAGATAATTATTATATTGACGAAGCGGCTTGTTTGTTGATAAGGTCTCTCTCTCTCTCTCTCTCTCTCTCTCTCTCTCTCTCTAGTTTCAGGACCAAACACTGGCGTTGTTGACACACACACACACATGACCACCACAATGGTTTAGCACGAGAAACAGACAGACAAACGTGTGTTCCTTATACGGGTTAACTCCTATAATGAACCAACCACAGGCGGACTTCTTCAACATTACCACCCCCCCCCCTCCTTCAACATTATCCTCCCCTCCCCACACACAAGTCTCTACAAAAATTACCCCCAGATAAAATAGCACCAGACAAGACAACCCCCAGATAAAATAGCCCAGGAAAAAATAGCCCCATATACTATAGCCTACGGATGAAGTAACCCCAGGTGACATCTTCTACAGAGCAAAATAACCCAACCTAACCCAACGTAACCCAACCCAACGTAACTGGACAATATTTCTACCGTTTTGGAAGCAGTCACCTAACTGTAACTTAACCAGACATGACCTCCAGTTACTCGTCTTATCCTCTCTATCCTCTTCTCGGGAAATCCTGTCCCGGGTATCCTTCATACAGGACTAGGGACAAAGGATACGTAGACGGGCTCGTGGGATCCTGACCCGTCCTCCATCACTCACACCCTCCGAGGCCCTACCATCCAATCTCTACTAACACCTGACTGTTCTACCTGTCTGCTGTTATGAGGGGAGGGGGAGGATAGGGAGGTGCATGGGGAGAGGAGGAGGAGGAGGGTAGCCATGAAGGTAAGGAAGAGGAGGGAAGGTAACTAGGAGGGGTGAGGGAAGGTAACTAGGGGGTGAGGGAAGGTAACTAGTGGGGGGTGAGGGAAGGTAACTAGTGGGGGTGAGGAAGGTAACTAGGGGTGAGGAAGGTAACTAGGGGGTGAGGGAAGGTAACTAGGGGTGAGGAAGGTAACTAGGGGGGGGGAGAGGAAGGTAACTAGTGGGGGGGTGAGGGAAGGTAACTAGTGGGGGGGTGAGGGAAGGTAACTAGGGAGGGGGGTGAGGGTATGTATAAGGAGCAAGGTCAGGGAGAGGAGGAGGAGGGGTCATGAAGGGAGAGCAACTGGGAGGCGAGACAGGGAGGGAGGGAGGGAGGGAGAGAGAGAGGGAGAGAAGCAGGCAAGCAGGGAGAGAAGCAGGCAGACTACCATCATCACCACCACCACCACCTGGCCCGGTGTGTTTACTGTCGCTGATACAACTACTATAGGTAACCTTCATCCTCCACTCCCTCCCCTTCATCCTAACTTAACTTCATCCCCCCACTCCACTCCCTCTCCTCTATCCACACCCTCTCCTCTATCCACACCCTCTCCTCTATCCACACCCTCTCCTCTATCCACACCCTACTCCAGCGTCCTATTCTAAATGACCGTCCAGTTGTGGTGTGTATCCGCCATGACGTCACCACCGACACAGCCAATCACTACCCCAGCTGCTTTGTTTACATCGACGCCGCTTCATAGATAAATCTCAAAAGTTATGGTACTCGTAGTGTCACTTATGGTGTCACTCCAGGTATGGTGCCACTCATGGTATGGCGTCACTCATGGTATGGCGTCATTCATGGTACTTGTGATATTACTCCATAAAAACCATTAACCACAGCATTAAGAATCAAACTGACAATAAAAACCACACCTATAAACAATTGCAAACAAGAAACCTTAACAAAAAACGCATCAAAATAACAAACTGTGCTGTATAACTCACATCCGTTACTGCTATCAAAAAATCATTTAATATCTCTCTAAATAAACACCCCAAAAAATCACCCAAATTCAAAGTTACATAAATGATTCCTTAAATAAATCCTGTGTGCTGAGTAACACGATTTCTCAGTAGACGGGGAGCGGAGATATAGGATTTCATTTCCTGGTTACCATAAAGACTTTGGTCTATCCTATCGTCTTTGTTATTGTTTTGATCAAGGAAGGAAGGAAGGAAGGAAGGAAGGAAGGAATAAAAAGAAAGAAGGAAAGGTGGAGACAAGGGAGAAAGAATCAAGAATAAGAAAGAACGAATTAAAGATCACTGAAGAAAGAAGGAACGAAAGAGAGGGAGAACAAATTAACGAAAATAAAAACACAGACTGACAAAGGAGAAAAAACAATGAATAATGAAACAAAGAAAGAATATAATAAGGAAGAAATAAAAAGAAAGGAAAACAAACGAAAGGTGTTCAGCATGACAGGTGTTCAGCATGACAGGTGTTCAGCATGACAGGTGCTCTCAACTAATAAGTGTTAAGAGACTCGATGTTAAATTTGCTTACAGAATCGACCAACACAGACACTATGAGGTCAAACACCTTATCCGACGAGCCGCCCATAACTGTTCCGTGGGCGTGGGCGTCAAGCTGACCTCACCACCACCATCCGCAAGTGACGTCACCCACCAGACTACCTTACTATCACACTGGCTGATAATGGAGTCGCCAGCCGCCCTAACTAGTGCTCAGGAGCTAGGGAAAAGTGTGTGGGCGTGATGGGTGGGCGTGTGGTCGTGGTGGGTGGGAGGGCGTGTGGTCGAGGTGGATGGGTGGGCGTGTGGTCGTGGGAGGGCGTGTGGTCGTGGGAGGGCGTGTGGTCGTGGCGGGTGGGAGGGCGTGTATTCAAATAACTAACGTGATTAGGAATATGACACACGCACCCACACACGCCCATACCCACACACACAGGGGCCATGTACACCAAAAAAACGTACACAAGAGGCCTGGGTGTACAGTGACCTATGAGTGTACTGTTGAATATAATATTTCCTACATGTGAGGCAGATCACCCCCTCCCACCCCCCCTCTACCTCCCACTCCTCCCCCTCCCTACCACTACGACTTACACCCCTACCTTCCTCAATTATTACTCTTTTCATTTTTCTCCACCTCCCCACCACTTAATGCTCCACCCCTACCTCCTCCTCCCACCTTCCAACACTCCTCTCACCTCTAATTACCTTCTCCTCCCTCATATTTCAACATCCTCCTTTCCCAAACGTCTACTAAGCACTAAATTCTTCCTACGAGAGCAACTGACCTTGATCCCTGAGATGACCACTGAGGAGGAAGGGGTAGCTAGTGGAGGGAGGGGGAGCTAGTGGAGGGAGGGGGGGAGCTAGTGGAGGGGAGGGGGGAGCTTAGTGGAGGGAGGGGGAGCTGTGAGGGAGGGGGAGCTAGTGGAGGGGAGGGGGGAGCTAGTGGGGAGGAGGAGGAGCTAGTGGGGAGGAGGAGCTAGTGGGGAGGAGGAGCTAGTGGGGAGGGAGGGAGGAGGAGCTGAGTGGGGAGGAGGGAGGAGGAGCTAGTGGGAGGAGGAGGGAGGAGCTGAGTGGGGGAGGAGGAGGAGGAGCTGAGTGGGGGGAGGAGGAGGAGGGAGCTGAGTGGGGAGGAGGGAGGAAGGAGGAGGAGCTAGTGGGAGGAGGAGGAGGAGCTAGTGGGGAGGAGGAGGAGGAGCTGAGTGGGAGGAGGAAGGTAGTGGGGAGGAGGAGCTGAGTGGGGGAGGAGGGAGCTGAGTGGGAGGGAAGAGGAGGAGCTAGTGGGGAGGAAGGGAGGAGCTGAGTGGGGGGAGGAAGAGGAGGAGTAGTGGGGAGGAAGAGGGAGGGAGCTGGTGGGGAGGAAGAGGGAGGAGTAGTGGGGGAGGAAGAGGAGGAGGAGCTAGTGGGGGAAGGGAGGGAGGAGGAGGAGCTGAGTGGGAGGAGGAGGAGGAAGCAGTGGGGAGGAGGAGAAGGGAAGCTGAGTAGGGAGGAGGAGGAGGTAGCAGTGGGAGGAGGAGGGAGGAGCTGAGTGGGAGGAGGAGGGAGGAGCTAGTGGGGAGGAGGAGGAAGGAGCTAGTGGGAGGAAGGAGGAGCTAGTGGGGAGGAGGAGGGAGGAGCTAGTGGGGGAGGGAGGAGGAGCTAGTGGGGAGGAGGAGGAGGAGCTAGTGGGGGAGGAGGAGGAGGAGCTGAGTGGGGGAGGAGGAGGAGGAGGAGCTAGTGGGGAGGAGGAGGAGGAGGAGCTAGTGGGGAGGAGGGAGGAGGAGCTAGTGGGGGAGGAGGAGGAGGAGCTGGTGGGGAGGAGGAGGAGAGCTGGTGGGGAGGGAGGAGGAGGAGCTAGTGGGGAGGAGGAGGAGGAAGCTGAGTGGGAGGAGGAGGAGGAGCTAGTGGGAGGAGGAGGAGGAGCTAGTGGGGGAGGAGGAGGAGGAGCTAGTGGGGAGGAGGAGGAGGAGCTGAGTGGGAGGAGGAGGAGCTAGTGGGGGAGGAGGAGGAGGAGCTAGTGGGGAGGAGGGAGGAGCTAGTGGGGGAGGAGGAGGAGGAGCTGAGTGGGGAGGAGGAGGAGGAGCTGAGTGGGGAGGAGGAGGAGCTAGTGGGGAGGAGGAGGAGGAGGGAGCTAGTGGGGAGGAGGAGGAGGAGGGCTAGTGGGGGAGGAGGAGGGAGGGAAGGCTAGTGGGGAGGAGGAGGGAGAGGAGCTGAGTGGGGGAGGGAGGGAGGGAGGAGGAGCTAGTGGGGAGGAGGAGGAGGAGGAGCTAGTGGGGAGGAGGAGGAGGGAGCTGAGTGGGGAGGAGGAGGAGGAGTGAAGTGGGGGAGGAGGAGGAGAGCTGAGTGGGGGAGGAAGAGGAGGAGGAGAGCTAGTGGGGAGGAAGAGGAGGAGGAGCTAGTGGGGGAGGGAAGAGGAGGAGGAGCTGAGTGGGGGAGGAAGGAGGAGGAGCTAGTGGGGGAGGAAGGAGGAGGAGCTGGTGGGAGGGAAGAGGAGGAGGAGCTAGTGGGGAGGAAGAGGAGGAAGGCAGTGGGGAGGAAGAGGAGGAGAGTAGTGGGGGAGGAAGAGGAGGAGCAGCTGAGTGGGGGAGGAGGAGGAGCTAGTGGGTGAGGAGGAGGAGCTGAGTGGGAGGAAGAGGAGCTAGTGGGAGGAAGAGTAGTGGGGGAGGAAGAGAGAGCTAGTGGGGAGGAAGAGAGCTGAGTGGGGGGAGGAAGAGAAGCTGTGGGGAGGAGGAAGAAGCTGAGTGGGGGAGGGAGGAGGGAGCTTAGTGGGGAGGAGGAGGGAGCTTAGTGGGGAGGAGGAGCTTGAGTGGGGGAGGAGGAGGAGGAAGGCTTAGTGGGGAGGGAGGAGGGGAGCTAGTGGGGGGAGGAGGAGGGAGCTTAGTGGGGAGGAGGAGGGAGGCTAGTGGGGAGGGAGGAGGGGGAGCAGTAGGGGAGGAGGAGGGAGCTTAGTGGGAGGAGGGAGCTTGAGTGGGAGGAGAGGGAGCTTAGTGGGGAGGAGGGAGCTGGGGAGGAGGAGGGGAGGGAGGAAGCAGTGGAGGGAGGGAGCTTGAGTGGAGGGAGGAGCGAGTGGAGGGAGGGAGGCTAGTGGGAGGAGGAGGAGCTAGTGGGGAGGAGGAGGAGCTAGTGGGGAGGAGGAGGAGAAGCTAGTGGGAGGAGGGAGGAGGAGCTAGTGGGAGGAGGAGGAGGAAGGCTAGTGGGGAGGAGGAGGAGGAGCTGAGTGGGGGAGGAGGAGAAGCTGAGTGGGGGAGGAGGAGGAGGGAGGAGCTAGTTGGGAGGGAGGAGGAAGCTAGTTGGGGGAGGGAATGTAATAGGAGGAGGAGGGAGGAGGCTAGAGTAGAGAAGAGGTGGAGGCCAGTGTGGAGGAGGGAGGTGGTGGTTAGGAAAGGGGTGGGATGAGTGGGCTGCAGAAGGACCACTCAGCATACTCCTCTACCCCCTCAACTAACACACCCTGCAGAATCGGGTCGTGTGATGCTTATACGTCAAACTTCATTATGCAGGGCAATGTCCAGTCGGGGCCTTTGTGGTGGAGGAGTGTGGTGGTGGAGTGTGGTGGAGGGTGTTGGTGGAGTGTATTGAAATGGTGGTGGTGGTGAATTGTAGTACCGGTAATGGATTGTGTTGGTGGTGATGAAAGTAGCAAAATTGTGGTAGAGGTGGTGAAGATGTGGTGGTGGTGATACGTCAGGGTGCTGTGGTAGAGTGTGGTGGTGGTGGTCATGAACCTAACCCCTGGTGCCCTTGTGTACGGCTGCTGTGTTAAGGTGAGGTCACCATATCATCGACGCTGCTGGCTGACACTCGTCATCAACTACGGCGCTAACCTAAACAGCAATGATGCATGGATGGACACGTCTTGAGTCACGGGGCAAGGACGGCGGGGCGGGGCGGGAGTGTGTGGTGAGGCGGGGTGGGGGCGGGATGAAGTGGGGCAGGGGCGAGGTGAAGTGGGGCGAGGTGAGGTGGGGCGGGGCAAGTGAATGGGGTGGGGCGAGAGATGAAGTGGGGCGGGGCGAGATGAAGTGGGCGGGTGTGGTGGGGGCGAGGCCAAAACGACGGGGTGGGGCAAGTAAGAAGAATGATTTTAGTGTTTGAAACGCCTCCCAAGACTCAGGATCCCTGCCTGTATCAAACCACCTCACACACACACACACACACACACACACAGAAGTGAATTCGAAGGATAAAAACAGAACACCACTGATCCAATTATATCTGGGTAAAAAAAAATAAATAAAAAGCATTAAGATACAACCCTGCACACTTAATGCTCAAGATCAGACAGACAGACAGACATGGACAGACAGACAGTAAATATAAAGGACAGGAAGAAAAGACAAGCAAGGGTGGGTGACAGGGGTGAAAGGCGGGACAAGCAGGGAGACAGGACAGCGGGTATTAAGCAACAGCACGATGAGGTGTGGTCAACATCATTGAAAAAACGTCAGCACACAGTATGAGCCCATCAGCACCTCTCCTCTCTCTCTCTCTGCATTGGGGGGTGTTGTGTCGTCACTTCTATCATGCATTGTTTGTTTACATCTCTAAATAACAAGGTTTTCTACATCTCATTAACCTACTGTACTTTATTATTATTCTTGTTTATTATTGTTATTATTATTGTTATTATTGTTTATTATTATTATTATTATTATTTTATTATTATTATTATTATTATTAAATTACATAGGCGGTACTTTTGTATCTGTTGACCTTAGTTGACTTTGTGTGTTGGATCTGAAGGAGGAAAAGATCAAGAAAGTAAGGAATAAAGGAGGAGGAGGAATAGGAAGAAAACGGGGAGAGAAGACAAACAAGTACGAAGAAGAAGGAGTAGAAGGAAAACGAAGAGATGAGGAAAATGAGTAGTAAATGAAACAAGAAATCTTAATAACCACAGCACCTTCTCACTCAACACACACACAGTCACTCTTTCCGGTTCTTACAGTCGCCGCAAGAAGAGATTGATGCCAGTTAAGCCGAGGGTGACTGTCTCTTTATACTCCGTGACTGTCGATTGAGGCCTCTCTCTCTCTCTCTCTCTCTCTCTATAAGCTATTCCCTCTAAACCACTCTCACTCTGTCTGTCTGTCAGTCTGTGTGTGTGTCTTTTAACGCCAAAACTGAAAAAGGAAGAGCTCGGTAATGTGAGGCACCCAAGAGATTACAACAGCCAAGAGAAATTCCCTTTAATCCGCCTCTGTGTGTGTGGTGGAAGACTCACGAGGTAGTGGCAGGTAGTGGATGACGGTGGCAGATTAGCGTCAGGAAGTAGGTCACTCAAGTCTGCCAAATCCACATTAAAGGTAAAAAAAAAAAAGAATCTTTCATCACTCAGTCAATATCTTAAGCAATATTCTGCCTCACGTGTCAAATATAACTAGGAGGGAGAGAGAGAGAGAGAGAGATTCGATACTTTAAACTGTACTTATAGAAAAAAAAAGTTAATCACTAATTCCTTTTAAGTAATCTTTAAATAACTCTAAATACTCTCGATTCATTTTCCTTGGTTTAAAACTTAACATTTCTCAACGTGCAACAGAATACATTAACATTTATATATATAACCAAGTCTCTTTCTCCATCAATCCGTATTTTTCTCAACAAATTACAAAATATATAAATACACCATTTACTGTATTAAGACACCAAACTAACTCGGTATACTGATAAATTAGTTAATCTTTTGTGCTCCCAACCGCGCCCAGCAAGGTGTAGCTATCTATATGTCTGTCTGTCTGTCTGTCTGTCTGGCTGTGTGTGTGTGTGTGTGTGTGTGTGTGTGTGTTGTGTGTGTGTGTGTGTGTGTGTGTGTGTGTGTGTGTGTTGTTGGCATTAATTCATATACAGGGTGTAGAAAGAAATAATTATTTAAAAACACTTGTGCCAGATGTTGTCCAGCACACTAAAATTCCTAACCACATCAAGACTTTAACCACAATAACACATAAAATATACAATAACCAGAAATAAAACCATTAATAAGAGGTTATTTATCTACGAATGTTTGTATCTAGGAACTGTTGAGTATTAATTAGGATATTTTACCCTATTTTTCACGGTCACTCCCCCCCACCCCCTACAGGTTCAGGTCCCAAGGGTTTGTCGCCCTCCTGTCTCTCCCCACCTCACCTCCCCCCAGGCCTGTAGGATAGCATGAAATGTTGGCGGGTAAACCGAGAATTAAAATAATAAAATCTACAAATGCTGCCGTCACACCCCCCACAAAAATTAATACACGGATATACATAAAAAGTTAATAAGTGAAAATCGAGATAAATTAAAACATAGGAAACGTGTCATGGATAACACACACACACCATGAGGACGGATGCTCATTTGACAAAAGTCCACACAGATCACCACCAAATGAAACAAGTGACTTACGGATAACATGGCGATTATAGCTCCCCCCCCCTACACACAACCAGGTTATTTCGCCTTAAAATTAACCTAACCTAACCCAACCAAGCCAAGAACCCAACCTAGCCTGGCAAGGACCCAACGTAACATTTCCCAAACCTAACCGGCGTTTACTAACCCCCTCCTCTCCTTGGTAGCGTTAGCGTATTTAATAATCATGTGTAATAAGCTATAGGAGGTCTAATTAATCTCCATATGTTCTTAACTAACATTAATAATAATATATATTTCCACGGTAGACTGATTAAATGTAGATGTTGTTGTTCATCCTGGAAATAATATAACAACAGGTTTGGTGGTGAGTGGGTGGTGTGGTGGGTGGTGTCTTGGGTGGGTGGTGGGCGTGGGGCCATCCGGTTGGGGGTCGCAGGTGCCAATTATTAAATAACAAATCCATGATGTGTTGTGTTGTGTACGCGGCTCTGTACTTACAGTCATACACACGTCAACCTGCCACCAGCGAGTATATAATAATAATAATAAATAATAATAATAATATTTATCTTTTTCTTACTAAAATATGCAAACAAAATAAAAAAAACAAAATCGACCTGACAGTAAACGTAATCTGGTAAAGTTAAACGTATAATTAAGGCAACATTGTGGTGATTCTTGGATAGGTTACCTTAGGTCTGTCGGCACACTACTACACTGAAACCTAAGTATGTATGTATGTATGTATGTATGTGTGTGGCCGGAAAATCCCCAGGCCTGTGCTGAGTCAACCTGTTGCTGTGTAGTATTGACTCATAAAACAACAGTATTCTATATACATGAACCTGACTCATTCATTCAACACACACACACACGTGTTTGTAGTGAGCAATTCTTTCTGAAATATCGATAAAGAGATACAAATTAATTCATACTCATTTCCGTGCGGTACCTATATATGATTGGATATGAGTAATACCCTACGAAATATAACGCACATATTGAAACCGGCTATAGTGATTAAGGTAGGGGGGAGGGAGGGACACACGAATCATTACTTTCTAATATATGAACACATCTGCACACGACATGGACTAAATTACGTGAGATTAAAGTTAACGATCATTATTATAAATCAATTGTTGTATTTATGTAATAGTTACCGCTAGCAGTTCACACCACGTTACGGGTTTTTGTCGGTGTTTAAGGCGAGGGCGGGAGTGGTCCTACGTAATTAGATGTATCGCAGATGTCACACAAAATATCTACTACTGGTGGTGGCGCTGTTGTTCCTCGCCTTGTAGGGTGGGTGGCGGCGGGTGGTGGTGGTGGTGGTGGGCAGGTGGTGGGTGGGTGGCAGGTGGTGGAGTAGTAGAGTGTTTGTTGATGTAGGTGATGATGGTGGTGGTGGTGGCAGGTAGAGAGTGGTGGTGGCAGGTAGAGAGTGGTGGTAGCAGGTAGTGGGAGTCGCCTCGTTTTACACCCATTACTATTTCAATTTAACAGCTATTCTACCACTATCTGTTCTCACTCCGCGAAAAACTCCCGACGGAGAAAGTTTAATTTGTCCTCGGTGTGAAAGAAGTCAACCGACGTCCTCAAGTATAAAAAAGACCACGTGTGTCACAAGGTAATTTATACGCAATACGTGTCCTAGAAATCACTCAACCAAACCACACCACACAACACAACCATTACCGCGAGGGTGATTTTAATATTTAGTCTTATTTTCTCTCTCCTCACGCCTTTTATCACACAACAGTATCAAACTACACATACAGGATCAAGAGGTATTAGATTAACTACCCTAACGTGATTAACCGATTCACATACAAATTTATCTCTTTTTTTTCAATCCTTTATTCAAGTTTTCGTCTTTTGTTTCTCTTATTTTCTTTTTAGTTTATATCAAGATATTTATAATGGCTGTATTTAAAAAGCACAACAACTGTTCCAAGACGCGTGACTTAATTTTAGTAGTTGTTCACAGGGGAGGTTAGGTTAGGTTTTTGTTTGGTTGGGTTATAAACAATGGATCTGTCTGTTATTACTTGCTTATCACGACAAGATGATAATTACGACAATCAACAGCGTGACAGTGAGTGAGCGTCCCACAAGCTTGTTTCTAATCTCGTCTTATAGTCACTTGGATTAATTAAGGGTTAACCAATAATGCTATGGGTTCACCTGAATATTAGACACCCCTATTTATTTCACCTGACCGAAGATTAATTATCCCTGACGCTAACCTAATCTAACCATCCTGACGCTAACCTAACCACCCCAGGTAGAGTTAGGGTAGTTAATCTTCAGGTGAAATATACAGGGATGTCTAATCTTCAGGTGATCCTATCTTCCAAGAACGCAATAACATGAAATATATTCCCACTAAATAAAACCCCATCAATATGTTTGCTTAGGTTAGGTTACTAGGTAAGGTTAGTGAAAACGAGATAACGATAAAGGAAGTGTTCAGTGACAAAACACACACGTAACATTGTGCTAAATATTGACACTATTCTAATTATCTATTCTTCAGGTAAGTGTGTGGTGTGTGTGTGTGTGTGTGTGTGTGTGTGTGTGTGTGTGTTTGCAAGTCGTATACTATAGATAAGACAGATTGTACTTTCAGGTGACGCAGCAGGGAACAGTTAATTAAGACACAGGTAAATAAACAGTAACTAGATTCAAAACAAAACTTAATTCTCTCTCTCTCTCTCTCTCTCTCTCTCTCTCTCTTACCTCAGTGCTGGCCTGATCCACTGACGTCAACACTCCTCGCTTCAAAACGTCATCAACTGGTCTGAAAGTAAGGGAAAAACAGATGAATAACGACACACCGACTACTAATAACGAGTAATATACATTCTACCACACCAAGACGTATGTATGTTAAGTGTTATACATTCTACCACACCAAGACGTATGTATGTTAAGTGTTATACATTCTACCACACCAAGACGTATGTATGTTAAGTGTTATACATTCTACCACACCAAGACGTATGTATGTTAAGTGTTATACATTCTACCACACCAAGACGTATGTATGTTAAGTTACTCACACCAGACGTATGTATGTGTTATTTCTCAAGACTATGTATGTTTTATACATTCTACACATGTGTTAGTTTATTCCACAAGTTGTATAAGTTTACTTCTCACGATTTGTTCATCTACCACAAGACGTATGTATGTTTGTATTCTACCACACCAAGACGTATGTATGTTAAGTGTTATACATTCTACCACACCAAGACGTATGTATGTTAAGTACTACAACAATATTAATTAAACACTAGTGAAATTTCGGGTAAACATATAGGGCTTAAGAACATCTCACAGCAACAGCTCTTATAGGTAAACAAACTGCAACAGCATATATAAGGCCTAGTTTGTAGTGCACACCAACACACGATGGTTGACATTCCATGACCACCACCACCTCTTCGTCTCCCCCCTGCACCTTCTCTTCTTCCTTCTCCTCACCTTCTTCCTTCACCTCCTCCTCCTCATCACTCCGTGGATTCCGGAGGAGGACGACCCGCATTCAGCTTTCCCTTCGCCGAGTAACTGTGTATCGTAAAGGCCACTTGTTGCTCCCCCTTGTTCACACACACACTCTCTGAACTGTTTCCCCGGCGGGCATAAATCCTTCCAGATATCCAAGAATACAATATGAAACTGGACAAAATTAGTTTAGGTTAGGCTATGAGAGGTGAGGTTAGGCCAGGTCAGATTAGGCCAGGTCAGGTCAGGTCAGGTTTGGTTAGGTTAAATTCAAGGTTACTTTCTCTTACTACTCATCACTGCCATGTTAAAGTTTTCCCTGATTGAGCCGACAACACCCAGCTGTTAAGAGCTTAATGTACACCAGCAAGGGATACCTAGGACATCCTGGCGGTGGTGAGAGAGAGGTGTGGTGGTGAGGAGAGGTGTGGTGGTGAGGAGGGTGTGGTGGTGGGGAGGGTGTGGTGGTGAGTGAGAGGAGGGTGTGGTGGTGAGGGAGGTGTGGTGGTGAGGGAGAGGTGTGGTGGTGAGGGAGGTGTGGTGGTGAGGGAGGGGTGTGGTGGTGGGGGAGGGTGTGGTGGTGAGGGGAGGTGTGGTGGTGGGGATGGGGAGGAGAGGTGTGGTGGTGGGGAGGGGTGTGGTGGTGGGGAGGGAGGAGGGTGTGGTGGTGGGGAGAGGTGTGGTGGTGGGGGAGGGTGTGGTGGTGGGGGGTGTGGTGGTGGGGAGGGTGTGGTGGTGGGGGGAGAGGTGTGGTGGTGAGGTGTGGTGGTGAGGGGTGTGGTGGTGAGGGGGGGGGGGGGTGGTGGTGGGATGGGAGGGGAGGTGTGGTGGGGGAGGGGTGTGGTGGTGAGGTGAGGGGGAGAAGGTGTGGTGGTGAGGGAGAGGTGTGGTGGGTGAGGGGAGGTGTGGTGGTGAGGATGGAGGAGGGAGAGGTGTGGTGGTGAGGGAGGGTGTGGTGGTGAGGGAGAGGTGTGGGTGGTGAGGGAGGGTGTGGTGGTGGGGGGGGTGTGGTGGTGGGGATGGGGGGGGGAAGGTGTGGTGGTGAGGGAGGGTGTGGTGGTGAGGATGAGGAGGAGAGGTGTGGTGGTGAGGGAGGGGTGTGGTGGTGAGGGAGAGGTGTGGTGGTGAGGTGAGGAGGGGAGAGGTGTGGTGGTGAGGGAGAGGTGTGGTGGTGAGGAGGTGTGGTGGTGAGGATGGGGAGGAGAGGTGTGGTGGTGGGGAGGGTGTGGTGGTGGGATGAGGCAGGAGGTGTGGTGAGGGAGAGGTGTGGTGGTGAGGAGGAGGTGTGGTGGTGGGGGGGGGGAGGTGTGGTGGTGAGGAGGGTGTGGTGGTGGGGGGGGGGAGAGGTGTGGTGGTGAGGGAGGGGGTGTGGTGGTGGGGAGGTGTGGTGGTGAGGGATGAGGAGGGAGAGGTGTGGTGGTGGGGAGGGGGTGTGGTGGTGAGGATGGGGAGGGGAGGGTGTGGTGGTGAGGGAGAGGTGTGGTGGTGGGAGGGGGGAGAGGTGTGGTGGTGAGGAGAGGTGTGGTGGTGGGGAGAGGTGTGGTGGTGAGGGAGGTGTGGTGGTGAGGAGGTGTGGTGGTGAGGGAGGAGGGAGAGGTGTGGTGGGGAGGAGGTGTGGTAGTGAGGATGAGGCACCATGGGGGGGGCAGGAGGGATGTGGCTAGGGGAAAAACTGGCTCACCCTTCTACAGTATGTCTTCTCAGTGGCTCTTGGTTATGATTAGGTCAAAACACACACACACACACACACGGCGGCTAATTAACGTCGACACTGTATCTATTCCCACCACCTTAACTATAGGTTCCTGTCATCATTTTTATAGAACAAATTAATCAAAGAATTATCTATATTTCTTCCTAGGTCACTATTACCATGATACACCTTGTTGACCACCATGATACACCCTGTTGACCACCATGATACACCTGTACACCACCATGACACACCTGTACACCACCATGATACACCTGTACATCACGATACACCACCAGATAAGTGTGATGGCAGGGGTGACACACACACACACACACACACGTATAATGTTCGACCAATCAAGAAAGTTGTGGCGGTAACATTCTTGGTCCTGTCCATTCATTGCAGGGCGTTGGTCGAGTCAGTGTGGGCTGGTGCTAGTGCTTGGCTGCAGCTTGGCTTGTGGCTGGGGTGGGGGTGGGCAGTACAAACCCGGAGGTAAGGTGCTTCCCCCAAAAAACAAACAAACATACTACACCAATATTAACACTAAAGACTTTAAAACAATGTAGAAGTTATTTTTTTTTAAGAGATAAAAATAAATGAATAAATTAAAAGTGTCGTGTACATTTTGTTCCTTTGATTAACTTGGAAGCGAAAGCACACAGTTGATCTTGGTGGAGAGAGAGAGAGAGAGGCTCACCTGAATCACACAGCTCAGGTAAACAAAACAAGGCGACATCTTAATATTCAACATACGGTAAGAACCTCCATAAAATCATACTGGCTTACGGTTAATAGTGAAAACCGGATAACAGTGAGAGCCGGATGACAGTGAGGGATGAACAGTGAGAGCCGGATGACAGTGAGAGCCGGATGACATTGAAAGACGGATAACTGAGAGCCGAGTAACATTGGTAGCCGAATAACAGTAACAGCCGAATAATAGTGAAAGCCGGATAACAGTGAGTTCCAGATAGCAGTGCGAACCAGATAACAGTACGAACTAGATAAGACTATAACATTCGAATAAAATTGACAGCCGGATAACAGTGACAGCCGGATAACATTAACAACCGGATAATATTGAGGAGGAACAGTTTACTACAGAGGTCGGTTGTGTTCCAAAGACAATGACACTTGTTGGTCTGGTTTTTGCACCTTCTCTCACCTCTCCCGCCATGTCCCTCCCTCCTCCTCTTGTCCTAACTCCTTCTCTCCCTCCTGCCTATGCTCCTCCCTCATCTATGTTTACCTGGCGTTGACTCCTAAGCTCCTGTAAAGCCCATTGTTCGGTACCATTAGATTCCTACCTATTTGTGTTGGTACAATCCCTCTGTACTCTACCATCCCGTCTAAATCTACCCAATCCCGTCACAATCCTACCCATCCCCGTCACAATCCACATCCCGTCACCATCCTACATCTGCATCCACAATCCTATCCGTCACACTCCTACCCATCCCCGTCACACTACCCACACGTCACTCACCCATACCGTCACTCTCCTACCTACCCGTCACACTCCTACCCATACGTCACACTCCACCCTACCCGTCACACTCCTACTCTCATATCCTCTTGTCACACTCCTACCCATACCGTCATATCTCAGCAATACTATCTATCACTGGGAGTCGCATGAATTATTCCTGGTGGGGACTAACTAGTGTGTCACAACAATGGCGACCTCTTCCACCATCCCAAACAAAATAGATGTCCCAAGTCTCCCTCATCCATCCTTCTTCCTTCCTTACCTCCCTCTTCCTTCCCTTACCCCACCCTCACCACCCTTCCTCCATAGTAAACAAATCTCCCCACTACCTCTTCCCTAGACAACGACCCCCCTCCCCCCACATACACTACAATGATGAAACCCCTTGAGTATGATGATTAAACCCCTTGAGTACAATGACAACCCCCCCCCCTTGAGTTCAATAATATAACCCGTTGAATACTATGCCATAAGGTTGAGTACGATGACAACACCTTGAGTACAACGATTTAACACCTTGAATACGACATCTTAAAAGTCATCGTACTCGAGAGGCTGTCATCGTACTCGAGGGGTTATAGACAACGAGTTTTTAGCTATGTAATTTGAATCAGATTGTACATATTAGGACCAGCCTAGCTAGCTTCAGTACAGAGATATATACAATTATAATATATTTACTACACTCTCAGTAAACCTGTATTCTTCCTATTTCATGCACCCATAATAGGTATATCTTACTCACTTTCAACAATAGTTTATATGCGTTAGATATACATAAGAACCAATTAATATGTACTTAATTCTTAACTTAATTAAGGCAGGTGTGGAAGTATGGCCTCACTGTACAATAGACCGGTGTACACACATTGGTACATACGTTCAACAATGTACATACTATGACTGACGTACACAGACTGGTGCATATATTAAAAGCCAGGAACACACACACACACACACACACACACACACACACGAATGAATTAACACTCGACCTCCCCATTTTATTTATTCAGAGGCAGTAAGTGGGCGAGACTCCTCACTCACTAGTACACCCCACCATAGCATTTCAATATGTACAATTTAAAGTAACCTAACCTAACCTAACCTAACCTGACCTGACCTGACCTACGATGGAGATACGTCACCATATATACAATAGATAAAGAAAAAGAATGAGGTAGTGGTGAGGAATGGTGGTAGTGGAGTGGTGGTAGGAGGGATGATGGTGGTAGCAGGGATGATGGTGGTAGGGGGATGATGGTGGTGGTAGCAGGATGATGGTGGTAGGAGGGATGATGGTGGTGGTAGCAGGGATGATGGTGGTAGGAGGGGATGATGGTGGTGGTAGGAGGATGATGGTGGTGGTAGGAGGATGATGGTGGTGGTAGGAGGATGATGGTGGTGGCAGGGATGATGGTGGAAGGAGGATGATGATGGTGGCAGGGAGGATGGTGGTGGTAGCAGGGATGATGGTGGAAGGAGGATGATGGTGGTGGTAGGAGGGATGATGGTGGTGGCAGGAGGGATGATCGTTGTGGCAGGAGGATGATGGTGGTGGTAGCAGGGATGATGGTGGTGGTAGCAGGGATGATGGTGGAAGGAGGATGATGATGGTGGCAGGGAGGATGAGTGGTGGTAGCAGGGATGATGGTGGAAGGAGGATGATGATGGTGGTAGGAGGATGATGATGGTGGCAGGAGGGATGATGGTGTGGCAGGGATGATGTGTAGGGGATGATGGTGTGTAGGGATGGTGGTGGTAGCAGGGATGATGGTGGTGGGGATGGTGGTAGCAGGGATGATGGTGGTGTGGTAGGGGATGATGGTGGTGGTAGCAGGATGATGGTGGTGGAGGATGGTGGGAGGATGAGTGGTGGTGGTAGGAGGGATGATGGTGGTGGTAGGAGATGATGGTGGTGGTAGGAGGATGATGATGGTGGTGGTAGGAGGATGATGATGGTGGTAGGAGGGATGATGATGGTGGTAGGAGGGATGATGGTGGAAGGATGATGATGGTGGTGGGAGGATGATGGTGATGGTGGTAGGAGATGATGGTGGTGGTAGGAGGGATGATGGTGGTGGTAGGAGGGATGATGGTGGTGGTAGGAGGGATGATGGTGAGGAAGGATGATGATGGTGGTAGGAGGATGATGGTGGTGGTAGGAGGATGATGCTGATGGTAGGAGGGATGATGATGGTGGTAGGGTGATGATGATGGTGGTAGGAGGATGATGATGGTGTGGGAGGGATGATGATGGTGGTAGGGAGTGATGATGATGGTGGTAGGAGGAGGGATGATGATGGTGGTAGGAGGGATGATGATGGTGGTAGGAGGGATGATGATGTGGTGGTAGGAGGGATGATGGTGGTGGTAGGAGGGATGATGGTGGTGGTAGGAGGGATGATGGTGGTGGTAGGAGGATGGTGGTGGTGGTAGGGGATGGTGGTGGTGGTAGGAGGGATGATGATGGTGGTAGGAGGGATGATGATGGTGGTAGGAGGATGATGGTGGTGGTTGGAGTTTGTACATCACTATACGTCCAGTGGATGACTCTGACGTCAGCTGGTCGCGCCTACTACCACACAAGGCCACCCCATCCTCACCACCTTCCCGCCCACACCTCACCTCCCACCTCTCCCTCCCACACCTCACGCCTTCCTCCTTTCCCCCCCACAAGGCACCTCACGCCTCCCTCTCCGCCCCACACCACACGCCTCCTCTCCCCCACACCTCCGCCTCCCCCGCCCACACACCTCACGCCTCCCCTCTCCCGCCCCACACCTCACACCCCCTCCTCTCCCCTCCCTCTCCCCCACCTCCACCCTCCCCCCCACACCCACCTCCCTCTCTCGCCCCACCTCACCTCCCTCCCTCCGCCCCCTCCCCCCCTCCGCCTCCCCCCCACCTCTCCCCCCCCACCTCCCCCCTCCCCCGCCCCACCTCACCTTCCCTCCTCTCCCTCCCACACACACCTCACGCCTTCCTCCTCTCCCACCCCACACAAGGCACCTCACGCCTCCCCGCCCCACACACCTCACCTCCCTCCTCTCCCGCCCCACATCTCACGCCTTCCTCCTCTCCCCGCCCACACAAGGCACCTCACGCCTCCCCGCCCACACACCTCACGCCTCCCTCCTCTCATTCCACACCTTGGAACACGTCAGTGTTCTCTGCCCCTCTCCTCCTCCCTCCCTCCCTCCTCCCTCATATCCTGCTTCCCTCCCTAGGTAACCACGTGAGCTCCTCCTCCAGTTCCTCACCTGCGTGCGGCATGACCTTTTGTCCCCGATACGCAGCTCTCTCTCTCTCTCTCTCTCTCTCTCTCTCTCTCTCTCTCTCTGTGTGTCCGCCTTTGTCTCGTGTTCTGATCGCCTTTACACACACACACCTCCAAGCCACTCCGAGAAGAGGATGTGGGGGAGGTAAGGAGGGTGTGTGGAGGCCAGAGAGGGTTGTAGAGGTCGGGAAGGAGGCTATGGAAGTCGAGAGATAACAATCAGGAGGGAGCAAGACGCCGGGAAATACGCAGTAATGCTTAAAATATACCATAAAATACGAAAAAAAAGGCGGTAAATGGGAGGAGGCGGAGGTGGGTGAAGGCAGGGATGGGGAGATGGGGGGATGAGGGGGAGACGGGTTACACCTGTCGCTGCTAATACTGTAATAATTCATTGTGCCCACGCAGACTGTACACCCACACCCACACGATGTACTCAGAGGGAAGTACTGTACTGCTTTAAGGTGTTCACAAAAGTACCTGCTCCACCACCACCACCTATTCCATCTCCACCACCATTACCACCTACACCATCACCACCACTATCATCATCTCCAACATCCGTCCCCTCACCACCTATACCATCACCATCGGCCCTACCATTTGCTCCACCACCTCTTGCACCATTACCACCATTACCGTCTACAGTCTACACCATCACCTCCTGAGCTTCGGTACATCTCTAAGAGGTAGATACAAACCATAATCTAAATATTTACATACATTTTTTTCAGTCTATCTTTCTTTTGTTTCTCTGTAGTAGTAGTAGTAGTAGTAGTAGTAGTAGTAGGAATAGCAGTTGTAGAAATAGTAAGATCAGTCGTAATTGTCGTAGTGGTCGTCGAAGCAGCAGTAATAGTAGAAGTATTAATAGTCCTAGTATCACCAGCAGCAGGCGTAAAGAGCCAAATCTCAAGATGTGTTGCGACAATATTTACGACACTCTTAGGAGAAAGGTCGCTGGTGCTCTGAGTATGTTTACGTCAAGGCCCCACGAGCTCAAAACATTTCTTGAATTTTCGGCATTATTATTATTATTATTATTATTATTATTATTATTATTATTATTTACAGTTATTATTATTGTTACTGTTATTATTGTTATTATTATTAGTTACTGTTATTGTTATTAGTTACTGTTATTATTGTTTTTATTATTATTATTGTTATTATTATTAATTATTATTGTTATTATTATTATTGTTATTATTAGTTATTATTATTGTTATTATTATTGTTATTATTATTAGTTATTATTATTAGTTATTATTATTGTTGTATTATTATTATTATTATTATTATTTATCAACGGATCACTCGAAGAAACACCACCTAAGCTTATTTCACCTAAGAATTAACCACGCTAACACTAACTTAACCTAACCTCATCCCCATAATAGTGTTCGGATGGTGAATCTTTAAGTTAATTAAGCTAGGGTGGAGATTCTTCAGGTGATCCGTACAAAAAAACAACGAAGGGCGGGAGGGAAGAGGTAATGCGGGTGAGAGGGAAGGAGGATATAGTGGGAGGGTAGATGAGGGTGGTGGGTGAGGGTTGGTGGGAGAGGGGGTTAACCAACAACAATACCAGCCTAGCAACAATACGTCAACATTACATGGAAACAAGCCTTGCTAATGGTGTATGTTGGAGAGCTCCCCCCTCCCTCCCTCTCTCTCCCTCTCTCTAACTCCATGTCCGTTTCCTTCCCCAACACAATAGAAGCAATCGGTAATTACCTGAGCTTGGCTAGTGGGTGGATAGCCGACTGACATTGAAAAAAATCCTCAAGTAAAATCGTCATTAACTACGCCTCAGTCTTAACACGTCTATGATATGCGAAAAATATTATCAAACATACTTTAAGGTGTCTAGGATAACTCTTAAGTCAAGGAAACATAGAAAGATTCGCCTCCTCAAAACAAAGGTTAAAAAAACATAACAACGAAGGTCAAGAAGACGGTGGCGCAAACTGGTCCAGTGAGAGAAAACCAGGCTAGGTGGTGCAGGGGTGACTCAAGGAAAAACTGCACCCTGTTGCTTCTTCGTTGATGCCGAATCCGGGGTAAACTTTACGGGTTTTTTAGATAACACCCAGATCATAAATGCTTAAACGGCTTATAAACTTCTTCGCTAACTTTTGAAATGCACTGTTCAGTATTATTAAATAGTGGGGGATTATTACGTAAATTATTGGTTTAAGTTGGGTGGAGTGTGGCGCGCGTGCCTCAGTCAAGTGGAGACTCTTGTACACAACAACCGACACATTCTACGTCGTAGCCTCATCAACAAACACCACAACAACGACCGCTTTGAGCTCACCACAACTACGTACAACCTATAAGTATAAGATACGATAACAGAGTACACAGTTTTAGAAGTGTACACATCAGTCTGTTATGTAGAAATCTTCAAGACACGCTCAGCGGGGTGGGTGTGGCGGAGCATCGTCAAGTCAGCAAAAAAAAAAGTGAAGCGTGGGAAGAAGGATCATATCGGGCACCGTCAGGTTTACAGGGGGGGGGCAATAACAATGGGTTATGCAAGAGACGTCACCGAGATATATGTCAGCCAGAAGAAGGTGAAGTCAGAAGAATGAGCTGCCATAAGACCTTGCCAACACCCGGCCAGTGCGAGTAGGGTGGGTCAATGCACTATAGTCGACAAAAACACCTTCAGTAAATTGGTACTAACAAGGAGGTCCTCTCAAGTGCCGTAACCAGGACACTACCAGCTAGAGAAGGTGTGGCAGGGGGTCTCGGGGTAGGGTCGTTGGAAAACTCGCCAACACCCTTAACAAGTACGTACCTGGAGAATCATTGCCAAAACACCGCGGGCAGCAGGAGGAGGTGGTGGTGGTGGTGATAACAAGGTCAGGATTACCAAGTCAGAGTGGCGAGAGGCGTCGTCAAACAGCGATAATAAGATATGGGAAGGAAGGAAGGGACCCCGTCGTCAAGAGGAAGAGAATCTACAGTAGTGGCGGCGGGTCTGCGGGAAGATGGTAGTGACCATAGGAGCTTCAACATCTACCGGAACCACAAAGAAGATCACTCCGCCACGCTTCACAAAAACCTTCATGCCCCGCCAACCATCACCTCAAGTGGCTGATGAAGGCAGCTCTCCCCCACAGTATTAGAGATAAAAGCTTCGTCAGGATGTTCCCGGAGGAGAAAAAAAAAGTGAGACTGCAACACCGATATAAAAACAGCAGGTGGTGCCCGGGCTGAAGTGAGCCAGCGCAAGGTGGAGGACAAACGCTGGCTACCTCCACCAACCTTCAATACACCTGGCCATAACACTTCCCATAACACACACAAAAATTAACGACATTAAAAACAAAACAAAAAAACTTGTGATTTAACTTAACATAAACAACGAAGTAAACCCAACAAAATGGTTTTAATATGAATCAACAATGCATCCAAGACAATAACAACCGTAGCTGATTAAACTTTCTGGTTGGGCGTGATATTACAGCACAAATAGTAAACAAGAGACTGGCCAGATCATGGTTGAACTGACTACAATACATGGTGGTGCGTGGTACTGCCTCTGTGTGTGTGTGTGTGTCTCAGCGCTACAAACAGCACCCTCACCCCCAGAAAACAACAACACTGGCACACAAAACACAGGCGCGCGCACACAGCAAATCCCCCAGCAACCATCACCCCCAGCAACCATCACCCCCAGCAACCATCATCACCGTCAACTACACTCACACCCACCTCAACCTCTCAGCGTGTGGCTTTGGATGAGCGGTTCTCAGCACCTGTATTTCGGAGGATAAACAGGAAGGGAGGAGGGAAAGATGGAGGGAGGGAAGGAATGGAGGGAAGGGGGAATGGAGGAAGGGGAAGGAGGAAGGGGAATGGAGGAAGGGGGGAAGGAGGGAAGGGGGGAAGGAGGGAAGGGGGAAGGAGGGAAGGGGGGAAGGGGGGATGAGGGAAGGGGGAAGGAGGAAGGGGGGAAGGAGGGGAAGGGGGGAAGGAGGGGAACGGAGGAAGGAGGGAACGGGGGAAGGTGGGAACGGAGGAAGGTGGGAAGGAGGGAATAGGGAAGGTGGGAAGGAGGGAACGGAGGAAGGGGAAGGAGGGAATGAGGGAAGGATAAAGAAAAAAGTAAATGTGAAAGTGGGAGGGAGGGACGGAGGAAGGAGAGAGGAAGAGAGAGGTAAAGGAAGGGAAGAGGGGAGGGAGGGAGGAAAAGGAGGAGGAAAAAGGAGGGAGGCAGGGAGGAAGAGAAGGGAGGCAGGGAGGGTAAGAGCGCAAGGGGAGAAATTCTGGGAGACGAGGTGTGAAAAAACTATGTGAATAACTGATAAACAAAGTGTGAAGTAGAACATAAATAAATAATGGAAGATGGAGGTGAGGGAGAGTAATACAGGTGAGGGAGAGTAATACAGGTGAGGGAGAGTAATACAGGTGAGGGAGAGTAATACAGGTGAGGAGAGTAATGCAGGTGAGGGAGAGTTAGGGAGGGAGAGTATACAGGTGGGGGAGAGTAATACAGGTGGAGGAGAGTAATACAGGTGAGGGAGAGAAGGTGAGGGAGAGTAATACAGGTGAGGGAGAGTAATACAGTGAGGGAGGTGACAGGTGGGGGAGAGTATACAGGTGAGGGGAGAGTAATACAGGTGAGGGAGAGTAATACAGGTGAGGGAGAGTAATACAGGTGAGGGAGAGGCAGGAGGGAGAGGCACAGGTGAGGGAGAGTAATACAGGTGGGGAGAGTAATACAGGTGAGGGGAGACAGAGTGAGGGAGGTACAAAGGTGAGGGAGAGTAATACAGGTGAGGGAGAGTAATAAAGGGAGGGAGAGTAATACAGGTGGGAGGGAGACAAGTGAGGGAGACAGTGAGGGAGTGAGACAGGTGAGGAGAGTAATACAGGTGAGGGGAGTAATACAGGTGAGGGAGAGTAACAGAGAGGAGACAGGCGAAACAGGTGAGGGAGTGAGACAGGTGAGGGAGAGTAATAGGTGAGGGAGAGTAATACAGGTGGGAGGGAGACAGGTGAGGGAGACAGGTGAGGGGAGAGGGAGACAGGCAAGGAGAGAGAGGGAGACAGGGAGGAGGGAGACAGGCAAGGAGAGGAGACAGGCAAGGGAGAGAGGGAGAGGCAAGGGAGAGAGGAGACAGGCAAGGGAGGAGGAGACAGGCAAGGAGAGAGGGAGACAGGCAAGGGGAGAGGGAGACAGGCAAGGAGAGAGGGAGACAGGCAAGGGAGAGAGGAGACAGGCAAGGGAGAGAGGGAGACAGGCAAGGGAGAGAGGGAGACAGGCAAGGGAGAGGAGACAGGTAAGGAGAGGGAGAGGGACAGGCAGAGGAGACAGGAGAGAGAGCAAGAGGGAGAGAGGGAGGAGACAGGTAAGGAGAGAGGAGACAGGTAAGGGAGAGAGTGAGACAGGTAAGGGAGAGAGTGAGACAGGTAAGGGAGAGAGAGTGAGACAGGTAAGGGAGAGAGTGAGACAGGTAAGGAGGAGTGGGACAGGTGGAGAGAGAGAGGAGACAGGTGAGAGAGAGAGTGAGACAGGTGAGAGAGAGCAAGACAGGTGAGAGAGAGAGAGAGGAGACAGGTGAGAGAGGGGACACAGGTGAGGAAAGGTGAGGCCGATGATAAAAGGGAGAGAAGCAGACGCAGATAACTTGGAAGGAAAATGGAATGAGTAAGGAGGAGGGAAACACGAAATTAAAATGAATGATAAAGGGGGAATGGATGAGAGGGAAGGAGGGAAGGGCGAGAGGAAAAGGTAAGAGAAGGAGGGAGGGAGGAGGAGGGAGGGAGGAGGGGAGGGAGGGGAAAGAAGAAGGAAGGAAGGAAGGAAGGGGCGAGGAGATGAAAGGAAGAAGAATGAAGAAGGAAGGAGTGGGTGAAGGAGGGTCGAGAGGAGTGCGAAGAAGGAAGGAGAGAGAGGAAGGAGAGGGAGAGCGGGGGCAGGTTCAAGAGCAGGGCACTGCCACGGCCCAGGCAGACACCATGGCCACCACCACACATGGCCACCACCATGGCCAACAAACGCCGGGAAGGTGGGGAGGGATGGAAATAAGGGGGAGGCCGAGGAGGAATTGGCCGGGAGGGAGAAAGGAAGGAGGGAGGGAGAGAGAATGGAGGGAAGGAGGATAGAGGGGGAGAAGGAAGGAAGGAAGGAAGGAAGGAGAGAGTGGTTCAGGTAAAGATACAGCTGGTAGGGAGAGGTGGTGGATGGATCAAGTGGGTGGGGAAAGACAGGTGAAAGTAATCATAGGGGAAGTCAGAGGAGGGGAGAGACAAACAAGGGAAGGAGAGGGAGATATACACACGTGAGAAGAAGTGGGAAGGAGCCAAGACAAGAGAGGAGAGAGAGGAAGAGAGGGAGGTAATGAGGGAAGGGAGGGGAGAAAGTGGGGAGGGAGGGGTGGAGGGGAGGAGGGGTGGAGGGGGAGGAGGGGTGGAGGGGAGGAGGGAGGAGGGGTGGAGGGGAGGAGGGGTGGAAGGGGAGGAGGGGTGGAGGGGAGGAGGGGAGAAAGAGGAGGAGAAAGAGAGGGGGAGGAGGGGAGGAGGGGAAGAAGGGGAGAGGAGGGGAAGAAGGGGAGAGGAGGGGAAGAAGGAGAGGAGGGGAAGAAGGGGAGAGGAGGGAGGAGGGGGAAAAAGGGAGGAGGGGGAAGAAGGGGAGGAGGGGGGAAGGAAGGAGGAGGGGAAGAAGGGAGGAGGGGAAGAGGGGGAAGAGGGGGAAGAGGGGAGGAGGGGAAGAGGGGGAGGAGGGGAAGAGGGGGGAGGAGGGGAAGAGGGGGAGGAGGGGAGGAGGGGAGGGGAGGGAAGAAGGGGAGGAGGAGGAAGAAGGGAGGAGGAAGGAAGAAGGGGAGGAGGAGGGAAAGGGAGGAGGGAATCAGGGTGAAATGTGCACAAAAATACAGGGAGATGTGAGAAGGAAGAGGAAGAAGAGAAAGTGGAGAGGAAGGAAGCAGGAAATGTAAGAAGGAGGGACAAGATGGGAGAAGAGAGGAGAGGAGAGAATGATGATGAGGAGGAGGAGAGAGTGAAGAGGAAGTAGAGAGAAGGAGAACAGAGTGAAAGAAGGAAATGGAAGAGAGGGAGAAGAAACAAGGGTAGAGATGGAGGTCAGGAAACAGTAGTTAAAATGGTAAGAGACACAACGCGAGATAATGTCAAGAGGTGAACCATAAACAAGAGTAAGATGAGGGGAGGAAGATAGGGTGGGGAGGGGGGGAGGAAGATGGGGGAGGAAGATGGGGTAGGGAGGGGAGGAAGATAGGGGGAGGAAGATAGGGTAGGGAGGGGGAGGAGATGGGGTAGGGGGGGAGAGGAAGATAGGGTAGGGAGGGGAGAGGACGATAGGGTGGGGATGGGAGAGGAAGATAGGGTAGGGAGGGGAGAGGAAGATAGGGTAGGGAGGGAGAGGAAGATAGGGTAGGAGGGGGAGGAAGATGGGGTAGGAGGGGAGAGGAAGATGGGGTAGGGAGGGGAGGAAGATGGGGTAGGAGGGGGGAGGACGATGGGGTAGGGAGGGGGGAGGACGATGGGGGTAGGAGGGGGAGGACGATGGGGTAGGGAGGGGGAGGACGATGGGTAGGAGGGGGGAGGAAGATGGGGTAGGAGGGGGGAGGAAGATGGGGTAGGAGGGGAGAGGAAGATAGGTAGGGAGGAGAGGAAGATGGGGTAGGGAGGGGAGAGGAAGATGGGGTAGGAGGGGAGGACGATGGGGTAGGGAGGGAGGACGATGGGGTAGGGGGGGGGAGGACATGGGGTAGGGAGGGGGAGGAAGATGGGGTAGGGAGGGGGAGGAAGATGGGGTAGGGAGGGGAGGAGAGGAAGATAGGTAGGGAGGGAGGGAGAGGAAGATAGTAGGAGGGGGAGGAAGATGGGATAGGAGGGAGGAAGATGGCATAGGAGGGAATGGGTAGGTCTTGGGCTGCTAATACACACATCACGTAATCCGCACACAAGTATCATTAACTTTTATTTAATCTTGAATAAAAAAACAAAAACCAAACAAGTCAACAACATCACTATTATTCCATCACTAAACACAATTACAACATCAAAAACAATAACTGGATATAATAAATGAAAGTAATTCTCAAATGTCAATCACCACTCTGCGAATATTGGATGTGATTTGACAAGTTTATTCCTTCGAGTTTAAGACGGTTTTGAAGAGTTTATTCATTCGCGCGCACTCCAACTTACGCTCTTGACACACTTACTGGCGTCTAGGTTCCCGCGTGTACAATATTTCATCCAGGAACTTAATATCTTTAACCATAAAAGGTGGAAGAGGTTAAGGTCAGAGCCAGAGTAAAGTCTCGTCACCAAACACGGACAAACAAATATATGTTCTTATCCTCCTCCTACCTCCTCTACCATTCCTTACTCAACCCTCCTCCTTCCCTTTTAATTTCATTCTTACACCTTTATTTTATACGTATCTTCCTTCGTTAACCTTCCCTCCTTCCTTCAACAATTTTCTATATGCTAATATTACGTAACCTTCCCTTCCTGCCTTCTCTTCCTCCCTCCACCATTCATTATTTTCCATTTATCTAAACTACGAGATGGCAGTTTGCTAGCTAGTTACAATGTCGACCTCTAACTTGCCAAACAGAATGCTTAATTATCATTTTTATTTCAAATTATTCACCAACATTCTTCATTTCCTCTTTATCTCTTCCACGAGCAATTAATTATCAAAAATATTATCGTTTTGGTTTTCCTCATTATTGGTGTCCTGTATTTTGTTCCTTTACCTCGCTATTGCTCTCCTAGTACCATTTATCCTACACAACCTTTTTGGGTAAATTTTTACAAGTTAACAACTATGGATTATTTTCCGATGGTTTAGACAATGTTAAGACACTTTTCTTCTATGATGTTTCCCTGGCAAATGACTTAAATATACCCGGGGATCCAGGGGGGCGGAACTCCCCGGTTAGGAAGTTAGATTAGGCAATTTGGTTAATATATAGGACTAACCCGCCAGGGCTGCATAGCGCCGATGCGGCAGTATCAGCTCACGTCCAGAAAATACCTCAAATTTTACCATATCATAAGTTATTTCTGTTTAATAAACCGGGAGGGCAAGGTTAGGAAGGTTTGGTCTGTTCTTCATAGCCACAAGTGTTAAGTAGCATTTATTTAAAAAAATGTTAATTTTCAACATGTTTCCACAAACTACCAAACTACAACAGTGTCCACTATGGTATAACATTGAAAATCCGGCGTTTTTATAATTGTTTTCAATCAAGTTCGCTCGCGGGTTCGTCCTATATAATTACCGGTAATTTGAAGTTATTGCGAGGGAAAATTGTCTTAACATTATCTAAACCATCGACAAAATACATTACTCAACAAAAAATCAAAGGTTGTAAACTTGTAAAAATTGACCCTTTAGAAAAAGTTTATATTCGTCCACCTGTTATCCCAAACCATAAACCCCAATTAAACACACCTGTATATTTCTCACATTAAACAGTAGTACTATGAAGTTAAATAACTCATTTACCTTACCTTCTGCCGTATCACCATTCAATCCTGATTTATGGTCTTGCGTTATAGATTACTTCATATACGTTTCACTACACAATTTTCAAGTATTCCTTCACCGATATCCACGTTCTAATTTATTATTCCCAATGCGTATATTCGTGCACCACTGAGTAATGTGTTCACTATCAGGGCGAATGAAGTGTGGGTGAGGAGGCGTGAGAGCGAGGGTGTCTGGAGCCAGTCAAGTACGTTGCCAGATACCTGTATTACTCTTGCCCGGTGGTGGTCATAATAATAATGCATAATTATAACAAGAACCCAGTAATATTGAGGTCAGAGATCCTTTAGCACTTAATATGTAACTGATTAAATATGGATGTTTGATAATATTATAAATGTCTTTTAAGTAACGTTTCTGATTATTGTTTCCGAAATATTTTCATTGGGGGCACTTTTCTAGTAGAGATATGATTGGCTGATATTTGGATTGGTCATACGCTGGCCAATCACATGGCATATTCCGCTTGTTAAAGGTAAAGAACTAGTAACAACGTTGTTTACATCTTAAAAATGATACAAATGGTCGTTCTATTTTTAACTTTCACCACATGCAATTTTACTCATTTCTAAAATAAATTCGTTATCTATAGTTACTTTCATACTCTGATAAAAATAAACTTCACACATATACTGAACAGATCATAGTACCTATTCCAGGATTAACTATTCTAGGTTTAACAAATTATGAAAACTTAGAATTTTACAAAGAAGATAATAATAAAAACCAAGTTGTTATAAATCATGAATACAGAAAAGAAGTATTTGTCCCCAGGTAAACAAAAACATACTCACTTCCTGCATGGCACAAAAGAACTATGTATTTTAATGTTACTTTTTATAATAAGAATAATTTGGTGGATTCGGAAAATTTCTTCGTCATTTGCATATGTATATTGCGGTAGTAAATTCGTTTTATCAGAGGAAGAAAGTTTCAGAAGTTAGTGCTCTCCTTGTACTCTACCCAGCCTCTCTCCTAGCAGCCCCTCTCTCAGTACTCTCCCAGCATCACTCCTAGCACCTCTCCCAGCAACCCACCACGATCTCTCTCTCAACACTCAGCACTCTCTCAGCACCCCACCACCATCGTCTCAGCACTCTCCCAGCATCACTCCTACCGTCTCTCCCAGCACCCCCCCTCCCCGCCGCTCCCTCACAGCATCAGCAGTTTCCCCGGCGGGAAGTTGCAGGTTAAGCAGCGCGGAAAATAACACTCATCAACAGCTTCTCATCACCTCCACACCCCCCTCCCCTCTCCATCCACTCCCCCCCTCCTTCTAACCCTTCCCCTTCCTCCACCATAACGCCTTGAACACTTCCTTACTTTATCGGGGAAAGAAAAAAGGCCCTACTTGGGATAGCGAAACCTAACCTAACCTAATCTCACGTCACGTAACCCAAGGTTTAAAGATGCTAACCTAACCTAGCCTAACCTCACATAACCTAACCTGACCTAATCCCACATAACCTAATCTAATCCTACATAACCCAACTTAATCTCACATAACCTAACTCTAACGTAACCTCATAATAACCTAACCTAACCTAGCATGACCTAACCCTACATAACCTAATCTAGCCCAACATAACCTAAACTAACCTAACCACATATAACCACCCTAACGCAAACCTAACCTAACAAAATATACATTGTACCTGTATACCCTTGTAAACTAACATTCTATAAATATATTTCAAAGTGAATGTAAACAAAGGCGACATAAAGAGGCCATTTATAAATCATGGCTAACAATATACAACAATAAGGCTTATTTATACAGTGTACGTGGTTAATACACACGTGTGCTTCTTTAATAAGTCTATATTTTATCACAAGTTAGGCTCATCAGGTTTAAAAAAATATTTACGTAGAATAAACACAAACCGAATATCAGTTAACAAATCAATAACGAACTTAAGTGTGTGTGTGTGTGTGTGTGTGTAGATAATTGATTCATGACTAATCTAGAAACTTAAATCAGATTATTACTTACAAGACACTACGTTACATGCATCGAGAAACACTTCCCTACAGACTGAGAAATAAAAACAATGACTAAGAAGTACGAGTGTGGGAGGGCTGACGAGCTGCAGTGTAATCCTCAGTTACTTGCTAGATAAAACAAACAACTGCACACACGTTTATAGGATCTGTTTATTTGTACTTCTAAATACGAATAAAGATAATACCAATAAACTTTTGATGCGTAACTAAAAAAAAAAAAATAACAAAAGCAGAATGAAAGCTAAGACTAAACCTTCACTCTCAAATGCTTATCATGATTTGTTTTGACTAGGCTTTTAACTTAATCGGATTAATCTTACGGTGAAACACGTCAACAACTAAACACTTAAAACACGTACTCCCTTTAGGTCCATACGGTACATTAATATATACGTCAACAACTAAAATATTAATGTAAATTCTATCTTGTTGATGTTTGGTTGGGGGGTTACACATGACCGCTCAGGAATGATAGAGACGTTGGGAGCGGGATTTTCAAACTAGCTTTCAAACTAGTCAGTCAAGTCACATGACCACAACCTGCCTGCAACACACCCACCTACCCATCTCCAAAGTCACCTAACGCAGCTAGCACCCCAATCCTATTATAAACATTAAAAAACTCAAATCCAGAAAATAGTCCATATATCGCCAAAAACAATATATAATTGTGGTCTATAATTTCAAATAGGAACTGCTATACGTAAGAATGGGTTAAAATAGCGGCGAATAGAGACGAAAAAGCCAACATGGCACTACTAGCTAAGTGCCCAAGGGCGGTCTTTAAACCTAACCGTCCACTCACATACCACAACACACTGGCCGTTTAAACCGAGCCACACGTGTAAACTATCATCTTGAATTCTTATACATGTTTATATTAATGTCTTTATTTTACATCGATTTTTTGTAAATGTCTAAATATTCACAATTATTTTTAAAAGTTTATTGCATTAAATTTCAAACGTGTTTATCGACTCTGCATTCTTAAACACTGGCTAACTTCAAACGATTTTATTCAACTGCGGGGAACCTTTAGAAATCAGAATTTAATACATTTAATGCTATTTATAGAATCATATTTTTATTCCTATTCATAATTCCGTGTTTTTGTTGCGTTTACAGATTCATGTTAGATCAATATATATGCAAACTCACATAATAAACGTCAAATCCACTCTTTAAAATACGCTAAAATTCATTCAAAATAGCTAGAAAGTTCCTGTATATTCCATTTTACCAATATAATTCGTTACGTAATATATAACTGAATAAATAAAAACTATTGAAATGAGGCGCGTTGGACTCAAGATCTTCATTTTTTAGTCTATTTTCTTTATAATCTGCAAATGCAAGTAATATTAACAATTAAGTGTTGATCTAGAATGATATCCGAAGTCGGGGATGTAAGAAATAGGATCTGAAATATATTGATAACGTAAAAGTTTTAGTGAAAATGATAAAAACGATTAGTGACGCTCAACCCCTGGCGTGACTACACCAATCACGAACATACTTTGCTTTGGCCCAGTTGCAAGCTTAGAGTCAATAGAGTACAGTACCCGTAGCTTACTGCAGTGCATTGAAACTGGTCTGCCAGATCTGTGTACAGGACGGCCGCCGACGCCTGATGAGCTGATTCTAATCCAGAGACACAAGGGAAAAATGTCAAAATCTGGATTATCTGACTACTTACAGAAATATAAATTATAGTCTTTAATGCTTAATTCATATATTGATAATTATTTAAAACTGCAATGAGATAATACATTAATCTTACGTCAGCCAGGAAACATATCCGGCTCCATGATACATTCTCACTAATATATATTTTTCCATAATTCATATTTACTTCTTACTCTTGAGAATCTTTTAATGTTTGTAGTTGCCAAAATAAATATATATAATGTCGAATATAAATTTGTGTCCCGAGCTACAGATCACTGGTTCATACCCGTTGCCTAATAGTAGAGCAACAGGGACCAGCTTACACCCCCTCCAGATTACAATTTCTCCATAAAACAACATCTGGTAACCGTATGTGTTGAACCTGTCTCTAAACCAAATCTGATAATTAAAAAAAACAACAAATGTATTAAAACATTTATTCGCTAAGTTGGTTTATGATGGTTGAGGATAGAAGCAATATACTAACAACAAAATAACTCAAAACAAACTCTTTACATGATTTCGTATACATATACTTCTTCTTAGTACGAAATTATAGTAATATTTATCCCAGCTCAAGTGAAGACGAAACCAAACAAAAACTAGTGCCAATAAAAAGCCCGCCAGCCACTAATCATTCGTCACGGTCACAAAAAAAAAACACGGGAAAAGTGGACTTACCGGGTGGGTGGGTGGGTGACAGGCCGTCAACACACAGGTGGGACGCTAACAGCTTCACACCTAAACACCATGTAAACACACTGAGCGTACTATATGTTGTTTTAGAGACAATACAAGTAAACTAGATACATAAAGACACATATTACAAAACGTTAAGCACAGGAAATATAATTTGTACTTTAAAAACACTGAATACGCTATCTGTATTATTTAACAAGTAATGACAATTTTTAATAATAATATAAAATGTAACAAAAAGCAAACGAAGATATATGCGATTAAAACAGGGGGTAGGACACACACACACACACACACACACACACACACACACACACACACACACACACACACACACACACAGTACCGAGTCATGATTAGTATGTGCGTGTCCACCTGTGTGCGCGTCCACCTGTGTGCGTGTCCTGGGTAATAAGTGTTCATGTCTTTGTACAGATACGTGTGTGTATGTGTGTGTGCGTGTTTGTGAATTTGCAAATGAGTAAGACTGAGTGTGGTGAGTGTATGAGAGACTGAGTGAAAGTGAGTGAGTGAGTGAGTGAGAGTGTGGTGAAGGAGTGAGTATGATTAAGTGAGTGCGGTGAGTGAGTGAGTGTGGGGGAGGAGTGTGGTGAGTGTGTGAGACTGAGTATAGTGAGTGTGTGAGAGTGTGGTGAAAGAGTCTAACACCACCTTCCTGCACTATAAATAACACACCACTAACCTTTTCCTTGACTAAAATCCGGACCCTGACTTCCGCTGTTACGTCTACTAGCCCCTCCCCTCACCCTCCCCTCCCCATCTTCCCCTACCCGCCTCCCTCCCCCACCCTCTCCTCTCCCCCACCCCTTCCTCCCCCCTATAACGGATTAAACCCTCGGATCAATATAATCTATCGAGTAAAGGTGGGTGAGTCAGCGGGCCGTCTTATGGCTTACCTGGGTAACCCTCGCATCACCCAACAATACACATGTACACTGCTGTTGTCTTTAACTCAGGAGGTAATGCTCGTATATACAAACACACCTGGTACACACACACACACACCTGGTACACACACACACACACACACACACACACACACACACACACACACACACACACACACATAGTAGCTAAAGTCAATCAAGAGTACTAATGTTTACACTTCTATATACAAATCAACAAAGTATGATCTATATTCCTTTTAATAACCTTACATATCATTTATCAGGAATATATAGCAATTAACTACATCAATATACTACCATTTTCAAAGTAAAATCTCCTTCGAACAACTTGAATCGATAGAGAACATAAATTATCTTTCATTAATAACTTTTTTGCATGTGTAAACTCAGAATAAGTCAGTTACGTGGTCAAATGACTGGTGTTGGAGATAATTGTTTATTCGTGTTAATTATGTATCTTTCAAGGCATCGATGGGTCTCTTTTGCTTAATACAAACAATTTTTCGTCTACCTTTTAACCAAAGTTCATATTAATACCTAATTTTACAGCTGAGAAAGTTAAGGAGGTCAGGTGCAGTGTCTGAGTGTTTGTGTACAGTATGTGATATCCGTAATAAGCAATCAGATATATAAGACCTACTTTTCGCTTTCACGGGAGTAAGAGCGTTGTGAAATGTCTCGTTGTTAGGTTAGGTGAATATTTTTTTTTTATTAGTAAACTGTAGTTGTAACTAATGAGAAACTATAGTGAATTAGTATCATTATCACTTTAACGCAACTAATGCACGTCACCCAGTCAGTTCCCTTGACAATGAATAATAATAATAATAATAATAAAATAACAGCATAAATTTAACCCTCTGACAATTCAACAATTTATACACCCATCCTCCCTCTGAATAACAAACTCGACAACCATGATAATTTTCCCTACCTGCAAAACAATTAGGCCGTCCAATTTGACTAAAAGACAAAAATATCATCAAATGCGACAATTTTCCATATTAAAGCATTCGGGGGAACTCGGGGGTACATCAAGCGGCCTGTAAACCAACAACGGTGTGGACAATTTTCCTATCTACCGAGTGAAAACTACGCATCTATGTCATCAGGAGTTGATTGTAGTTGGTGGTGTGCAGGTAACCGCGTGGGCGTAGTCCCGGAACGGCGTGGGCGTTGTCATGGTGAGGGTTACGCGGTGTAATGTTTACGCTAACACTGAGGTGGAGGACAACGGCCGCAGGACTGCCTTCGTGATCCGCTATAAAAATTGAGGCCAATAACCGAAGTGTAACTCGGTGAAAAGCCACCACAGGGAATAATAAATAAAACAAGGGATACAATAAATTCAAGAACAATCAGTAATAGCGAGATTAAATTATTATAAAAGCAAGGACGAAAGAAAACACATGGACGTTACATATGACTGCTAATTCTGACGACGATCACTTCACATGGACGTTACATATTAACATAATTTGCCTGTTGGATTACGGGTGTCACTCACAGCACGGAAAGAAGAAATATATATTGAAAAACACCCCTTACAAAGTGTAGAAGTTCACTTTCCAGTAGAATGTAAGATATTGCACCTTTTAGGCTAGAATAAAGATGTAGATTAGATTAGATAGCCCCTTACGCTCGTATTAGCGGGTGGTTGGGTGGGAAGGGGAAGGGGGAAGTGTGAGTGTGTGGGCGGCCTCGGTCAGGTGCGAGAGTGTGGGCGGGTGCAAGAGTGTGTAGGTTGTCCGGAGGTAAGCTTAGGTGGGAGGAAATGTGTACGGGCGGCCGGGGGCATATATGAACGGGCGGAATGAAGGAACGACCACACCCACACGGAATAGAATTTTAGTTCTTTCCCACTTCTTCTCTTCCTATTCCTATGGCCCCTCATTCTTTTCCACCTTACATCCTTCCTTGTCTTTCCTCCTCCCCCTCCTATTTCATTCTCTCTCTTCTTCCTCTCTTTCTCCATAAAGGAGAGAGAGAGAGAGAGAGAAGGGAGAGAGAGTCCCCCATACGAGACGGGAGGTGAAGGGGGAAGAGGGAGAGAAGGGGCGGGCTACACCATGACCTTTAAGGAGTCAGTTGGATGGATAAGGTCAACTAGCTCACAAGGTCAACTACTGGGTGTGGGGGGGGGGTCATCTGGCTGACTTCTAACCTGGCCAAGTCTACCTGTAATTAAGACTATTTGATTGGATCACCTGGAGATTTAAACACCCACAGTTTATTTTACCTGATGATTAAACACACTAACGCTACCTGCAGGAGTTAAGTTAGGTTAGTTAGGTTAGGTTAGGTTAGGTTAGGTTAGTGTTAGGTTAGGTTAGGTTAGTGTTAGGTTAGTGTTGGGTTAGTGTTAGGTTAGGTTAGTGTTAGGTTAGGTTAGTGTTAGGTTAGTGTTAGGTTAGTGTTAGGTTAGTGTTAGGTTAGTGCTGGTTAGTGTTAGTGTTAGGTTAGTGTCAGGTTAGTGTTAGGTTAGTGTTAGGTTAGGTTAGTGTTAGGTTAGTGTTAGGTTAGGTTAGTGTTAGGTTAGGTTAGGTTAGTGTTAGGTTAGTGTTAGGTTAGGTTAGTGTTAGGTTAGTGTTAGGTTAGGTTAGTGTTAGGTTAGGTTAGTGTTAGTGTGTTTAATTAAATAGTTATCAGGTGAAATAAACTAGGGTGCTTAATCTTCACTTGATACTCTTATTTATTACAATAATTACACTGTCACTGTAATTATCTGACAACAATATTGACATTACTAACAACACACATAACAGCCGAATTACAAGTACAGTAATTACAACAACAACAACAACTTTACCAACACAATTTTGGTTACCAGTTCCATTTTTTTCACGTCCAAAATAACAACTAAACATCACAACAATTACAACAAGTACATAAAAAAACAACTACACAAAAACAAATACAGGTAAGAGATACAGGTGAGAGACACAGGTAAGAGATACAGGGGTGAGAGACACAGAGAGACACAGGTGAGAGATACAGGTAAGAGACACAGGTGAGAGATACAGGTGAGAGATACAGGTAAGAGACACAGGTGAGAGATACAGGTGAGAGACACAGGTAAGAGATACAGGTGGGAGAGATACAGGTGAGAGAGATACAGGTGAGAGATACAGGTGAGAGACACAGGTAAGAGATACAGGTGAGAGATACACAGGTGAGACACAGGTGAGGAGGAGAGGCAGTGAGAGATACAGGTAAGAGACACAGGTAAGAGACACAGGTGAGAGATACAGGTGAGAGAATACAGTAACTAGCCAGGCACTATTTTGTAACCTCGACTTTCACTAATATGGTGTTGTGTATCAGAGGAGACACAAACACACCATTCCTGAAGGGGCTACAGGCGGAAGTACTGCCACACACACGGACGGACGGACGTGCTTCACACACACACGGACGGGCGGGCGTGCCCACACACACACACACACACACACACGGACGGGCGGACGTGCTACACACACACGGACGGGCGACGTGCCACACACACACACGGACGGACGGACGCGCCTCACACACACACACGGACGGACGGGCGCGCTCACACACACACACACACACACACACGGACAGACACACACACACACACACACACGGACGGACGCGCTCACACACACACACGGACGGACGGGCGCGCCCACACACACACACAGACGGACAGGCACGCACACACACACACACACACGGACGGACGGACGCGCCTACTCAAACACACGGACGGACGGGCGCTCACACACACACACACGGACGGACGGACGCGCTCACACACACACACACACACACACACACACACACACACACACACACACACACACACGACACAATATTTACATTTGAACAGGCAAGTACACATGACTTTCACTACACCGTAATAAACGACCCAAAACAAACAAAAACAAACAAACACACTAAAAGTAAACAGATGCATAAACAAACACCAGTCATTGTTGCATCAGCTGGATGACACTGCAACTTCTACCACATAATCCCTATCCCTTTCCCCCTTCTTGTCCCCCTTCCTCCCTTTATTCCCCTTCTTTTTTCCTTCCTTCCCCTTCCATCCCTTTCCCATCCCTCCTCGTTCCCATCACCCTTCATTCTCTCCCCCTTCCTTCATTCCGACACTACCCTCCCTTCCTTTCCTCCACCCCTCCCTCTCTCTCTCCCCTTCCACCATTACTTTCTAATCCCTTCCATTAATCATCTTTCACCTCCGCTTTATCCATACGGGCCCACCATCCACCTCTATCCACCACTAACCCTACCATCCACCTCCTTCCTTCATCTACATATCCCCTATCCTTCCTCCCATCCCAGTTACCTATATCTAACCTGCTTTACTATCCAGACCTATTTAACCATTCAGGTGTTTCTAACTATCCATATTACCTCTCCTCCTCATTACCTATCCTTGTTATCTCCTCCACCCACCCTCCCCATTAACTAGTCCCGGACCCTTAACTACCCACCTACCCACCCACATACACAATACTAACTCTCCCTGTTTAACGAGGTTGGACACGAGTCATTAAGATTGAGATGGTCACGGTGGATAATTAACACACCCACCCACCCACACACACACACACACACACACACACACACACACACACACACACACACACACACACACACACACACACACACACACGGCCTCTCATCGTGAATGGAAACTTTTAGTGTCACTTGGTGTACAGTATTTATCTCAAGACAAGATCAACACCAGAACATCTTTTCGACTTTACTACAACGTTAATGGTATAGTCATATATATATATACATAAATTAAACTGTTAACACAACGGTAAGAGATATTAACAGTGTACAGTAGAGGTGTTCGCTTCACTACCGACGACGCTCCTGATAAATTTCTTGAGGGTAAAATTATCGAAATCTTGTGTTTACTTTACGAGTCAATTTTTTAGGATTTTTTTAGCTTCAACAGCAGTATCTACCTCACTCCATCACCATACCTCTCCCACACACCACTACCACCACACCTCTCTCACACCACTACCACCATACCTCTCTCACACCACTACCACCACACCATCCCACAGCTACAAAAATCAACACTAACAGTCATCAATCACAAGTTAATTGACACTAACTGGTGACAGTCACGGTGGGGAACGTTTACTCCAGATTTCTTTTGTTTTTGTACTGAAAGATTTTGTTCATTAAACACACACACACACACACACCTCCAACACTTACCACCTCCAGCAGACAATCACCAACATCACCATCAGCGCCAACTCTCCCCAACACCTGTAAAAAACAAAAACACACAAAACTAAATACAGACTCAGTGGATGGCAACACCGTGATGCAGAATATAATTACATAACAAATTACAGTAAAGAAATTCAACAAATACACACATTATTACCATTTCACTGTATTATCGTTATTAGTTATACTGTAATTTTAATCACCCTGTAACGACTATTCCCGTAATATCAGGAGTTACAGTCCAGTAATAATCAAGTGTGCTTATTACCAGAGCCTCAGGGATTCGATTCCTACACTGTCAAAGACTTCAGACCACCTGGCTTATTGTATCATGAACTTTGTAATTACTAGATTGAACCAAGAATGCTTGAGGACATTCTTGCTGTTTATCCCAAATTTACTAACCCACACTCATTAGTCTTCAATTAGAATATGACGTTCAATGTATATGAACCACTGTCTTGCATGGCAGCGAACAGTGACATCACCCACATGACTCTGACCTATATATACTACCACGCATGACAGAGGTAGATGACGGAAGGGAGGGAAGGAAGAGGGTAAAATAGAGGAAGAGGAGAATGTGTAAGGAGGAAAGGACAAGAATCCGAGGAGAGAAAGATGATAGGAGTAAGGGAGGAGGTAAGAGAGGGGGAGGAAGAGGCAGTTTGGAGTAGAGAGTAAGACGCCAGACATTTGATCTGCATTACTAAGGCATGTGAGAGGGAGGGAGGAAAAGGGAGGCAGAGAAGGGGAAAGGAAAGTGGGGGGGTACAGGAAGAGAGGGAAGGGAGGACGGGTGGTAGAGAGAGGAGGAAGGGAGGGGGGAGAGAGGAGGGAAGGGAAGGAAGAGACGATAAACTGTGCAGAAGAGGAGAGGGAGAGGGGTAAGAAAACACGGGAAGGAGAAGAAGAGGGAGAGGGGAAGAAAAGAAGAGAGAGAGGGGAGGAGGGAAGAGGGAGGGGAGGAAGAAGAGGAGGAGGAGGAGAAAGAAGAGGGGAGGGAGGAGGAAGAAGAAGGGATGGGGAAGTGGAGAGCGAAGGAGGTCAGACACTCGACCTGGGTGGCTGGTTGACCCTCTTCCCCTCACTGGGTCGGATTCAACAGGATTCACGTGATACTGAGCTGACCCTCCTGACCTCTCTCTCTCTCTCTCTCTCTCTCTCTCTCTCTCTCTCTCTCTCTCTCTCCCTCTCAATTTAACACTACACAAAATCACAATAACATTAACGTTCTATACATACACACACACATACACACACACACACATATACACACACACACACACCCACACACACACCCATTCCCATAAGAGATTCAGCACCCGGAAGTTACCTGAGCTTATTAAAGGAAAAATACCTGTAATTAAGTCATGAAGTACACTCAAGCGTTACCTTAATGAGTCTTCCCAGGTTTAACAGTATTTAGCTACTAATTACAGGATCTACAGGTGTTCAAAAACTTAAATAGGACTCAAGACAAAAACGTGTTGACAAGCTAGAGTTGGGACAGATACACAACCCGGAGTTAATTTCACGACACTAGTACACGACACTGGAGTTATCACACGATTCCAGAACGTGACCCTGAAGTTTACCTGCTTGATATCTGTAGGCGACACACACACACACACACTCTCTCTCTCTCTCTCTCTCTCTCTCTCTCTCTCTCTCTCTCTCTCTCTCTCTCGGAGCGCCAGGATTACTTACAGTCATGTGATTTCTCTGAGTCACTTGGCGTCAACCAGTGACTACGGGTCCTCAGGTAGAGTCACCAGATCACAATGAGTGAGTCATCAACGTGAGTCGAGGAGGTAAGAGTCATCAGGTCACAGTGAGTCATGAACGTGAGTCATGGAGGTAGTCACCAGGCCGAGTGAGTCATCAACGTGAGTCATGAGGGGTAAGCACAGGTCACAGGAGCCGAGTCATCAACGGATCGAGGAGGTAGAGTCATCAGGTCACAGCGAGTCATGAGTCATCAACGGAGTCGAGGAGGTGAGTCATCAGGTTACAGTGAGTCATGAGTCATCAACGTGAGTCAAGAGGGAGGTAAGAGTCATCAGGTCACAGCGAGTCATGAGCCGTGAGCGAGCTAATGGTGCTAGACCGGTGACACACACACACACACACACACACACACACACACACACACACACACACACACAAACACCTGTTAACGAGGAAAGAGTCACAAGAAAGGGTGAAATAAGAAAGGAAAGAAGAGAGACGGGAAGAATGGACGAAAGGGGTAAACGGACAGGAGAAGTAACGGGCGAACAACGGATGGGAGAATGATTTAAAACGGACAGGTGAAAATTACAAAGTCTATGTGTGTTGGGGAGGGGGAGAGGGGGAGGAGAGGGAGGGGAGGAGGGGAGGGGAGAGGTGAGGGGGAGGGAGGGGAGGGCGAGGGACAGGTAAAAATCTCCAGGGTCACGTCCTAAACAGGGGAAAAATATGTAAATTCAGATATATTTTTTCCACTAGGCCTAGACGAAGGAGTGTTGGTGGGACCTGAGTAGGGACCATTAATTGTTCCTTAAGTAACATCCTCCTTCCTCTCTCCTTACCCTGCCCTCCCTCCCCTATCCTATCCTGCTCTCCTTCCTTTCCCCGGCTCTCCCCACCCTGCCCCCGTCCCACCCACATCTCCTTTCCTTCCTTACCCTTCCCTCCCTATCTTCTTCCCTCCTCCTCACCCTTCCCTCCTTGCTTTCCCCGGCTGCCCTTATCAGCCCTCCCTCTATATTCCTCCCTCCCTTATCTCACCCTTTCCTCACCCTCCCCCCTTATCTCCCTCCTTCATCCTAAGATCTTCCCTCCCTCCCTATCTCACCCTCCTCCCTATCTCTTTGTCTCCCCTCCTTATCTCACCCTCCCTCCTTTCCCTCAACACCCAAGGGGCCACCAATAGTGTGTGTGTGTGTGTGTGTGTGTGTGTGTGTGTGTGTGTGTGTGGTGTTGTGTGGTGTGTGTGTGTGTGTGTGTGTGTGTGTGTAGTGTGTGTGTTGTGTGTGTGTGTGTTGTGTGTGTGTGTGTGTGTGTGTGTGTGTGTGTGTGTGTGTGTGTGTGTGTGTGTGTGTGTGTGTGTAGTGTGTGTGTGTGTTATTTTTCTTACAGTTATGCTAATGGAAGCCAGTGGAGGGAGAGAGAGAGAGAGAGAGAGAGAGAGAGTCTAATTTCGTAGTGGTAATTGAAAGGATGAGTCTCCCTATTTACCTAACAAGTGTGGTAGTATTGATGGTGATGATATATGGATAGTGGTCGGTGATAATGATGATGATAGTGATGATTGTGAAGGTGAAAATGGTGATGGTGACAATGATGGTGGTAGCCCTGTCGTAGCACCATACAGACCAGGTAGCACCCACCGTAGCCCACCTGAGTTAAAGGTCTCACAGGTATGGGGTTAAGGGAGAGAGAAAAAATAATATATGTGACCATGACCACTTCTTTCTCTAACCTTCCCTCCCCCTTTCTCCTTCCGCCCTCCCTCCCCTTTCCTTCCTCTTTACACCCCTTCTACCATTCCTATCCTTCTCCTTTTCCTTCCTCCCTCCCTCCCCTTAACCACCATCAGTGAAATAGCGATCTGTCAAGCTTACTGGGAGGGGAAGGGTGAGAAGAGAGACAGAGGGCAGGTGGGCAGGTGGTGGGTAGGTGGGCAGGTGGGTGGGTGGGCGGGCGGGTGGGTGAACAAATATATGTTTATAATACCACCCACTCCTCTCCCTTATCTACAAGTGTCCGTCTGGGAAATTTCGACAACAGCTGTACAGTATTACACGTGTAGCAGAGAGAGAGACATAAACACTAATGAATTAATGAAAGAAGAAGAATGAAAACAGAGAAAGATTAATTAAACACAATGTGGATGGTTTATACTGGTATTGCATTGTACACCTGTGGATATCAACTCAAGACCATATTTAATTCTCAAAAATTCACGTAAAAAAAAAATTAAATCATGTAAATCTTAAATGTAAATAAAAAAAAACCTTGTAAAAAAAATCTGTAAATAGGAGAAACGTTTACAACTTAGTAAAGGTATTTGTAAAGCACCTCCATGACACACACACACACACACACACACACACACACACACACACACACACACACACGGCAGCTCTCCAAGTTAACCAGATAGACAGTTAATCTTATTCGTTTCCCCGTAAGGTTGATCGGATTAACTGTGATCCATTTACCGTCCCTCCACTAAACTCTGCCGCAACACAATTTACCAGGAACAACAAGAATCAGTTTTATGCAGTTGTAGTGAAGGATGTGTGTGTGACGCCTTTATGTGTGTTTGTGTTCCATCTACCTCACAGTGTCATCTCCCTGCACACACCATACCACAACACACCATCCTGCAACACACCCCCATACAACACACCATCCTACAACACACCCTCCTACAACACACCCTCCTACAACACACACCCCTCCTACAACACACCCTCCTACAACACACCCACCTACAACACACCCTCCTACAACACACCCTCCTACAACACACCCTCCTACAACACACCCTCCTACAAAACACCATCCTACAACACACCCTCCTACAACACACCCTCCTACAACACACCATCCTACAACACACCCTCTCCTACAACAACACACCACCCCTCCCAACAACACACCATCCTGCAACACACCATGCTACAACACACCCTCCTACAACACACCATGCTACAACACACCCTCCTACAAACACACCCTCCTACAACACACCTCCTACAACACACCCTCCTACAACACACCCCTCCTACAACACACCATCCTACAACACACCCTCCTACAACACCCTCCTACAACACACCATCCTACAACACACCATCCTGCAACACACCATGCTACAACACACCCTCCTACAACACACACCCTCCTACAACACACACCCTACACACACCCTCCTACAACACACCATCCTACAACACACCATGCTACAACACACCCTCCTACAACACACCATGCTACAACACACCCTCCTACAACACACCCTCCTACAACACACCTCCTACAACACACCCTCCTACAACACACCCCTACAACACACCCTCCTACAACACATCATCCTACAACACACCCCTCCTACAACACACCATGCTACAACACACCCTCCTACAACACACCCTCCTACAACACACCCTCCTACAACACACCCTCCTACAACACACCCTCCTACAACACACCCCTCCTACAACACACCCACCTACAACACACCCTCCTACAACACACCCTCCTACAACACACCTCCTACAACACACCCTCCTACAACACACCCCTCCTACAACACACCCTCCTACAAAACACCCTCCTACAACACACCCTCCTACAACACACCCTCCTACAACACACCATCCTACAACACACCCTCCTACAAAACACCCATCCTACAACACACCCTCCTACAACACACCCCTCCTACAACACACCCTCCTACAACACACCCTCCTACAAAACACCCTCCTACAACACACACACCCTCCTACAACACACCATCCTGCAACACACCCTCCTACAACACACCCTCCTACAACACACCATCCTACAACACACCCTCCTACAAAACACACCATCCTACAACACACCCTACAAAACACCATCCTACAACACACCCTCCTACAACACACCTCCTACAACACACCCTCCTACAACACACCCTCCTACAACACACCCCTCCACAACACACCCTCCTACAACACACCCCCTACAACACACCCTCCTACAACACACCATCCCACAACACACCCTCCTACAACACACCCCCCTACAACACACCCTCCTACAACACACACCATCCTACAACACACCCTCCTACAACACACCATCCTACAACACACCCTCCTACAACACACCCTCCTACAACACACCCTCCTACAACACACCTCCTACAACACACCCCCTCCTACAACACACCCTCCCTACAACACACCCTCCTACAACACACCCTCCTACAACACACCCTCCTACAACACACCCCTCCTACAAAACACCATCCTACAACACACCCTCCTACAACACACCCTCCTACAACACACCCCTCCTACAACACACCCTCCTACAACACACCCTCCTACAACACACCCTCCTACAACACCCCTCCTACAACACACCCTCCTACAACACACCCCTCCTACAACACACCCTCCCTACAACACACCCTCCTACAACACACCTCCTACAACACACCCTCCTACAACACACCATCCTACAACACACACCCTCCTACAACACACTCTCCTGACACCCTCCTCTACAACACACCCTCCTACAACACACCCCTCCTACAACACACCCTCCTACAACACACCTACAACACACCATCCTACACAACCTCCTACAACACACCCCTCCTACAACACACCCTCCACAACACACACCATCCTACAACACACCCTCCTACAACACACACCCTCCTACAACACACCCCTCCTACAACACACCCCTCCTACAACACACCCTCCTACAACACACCCTCCTACAACACACCCTCCTACAACACACCCTCCTGCAACCCCACAACACACCCTCCTACAACAACACACCCTCCTACAACACACCCCTCCTACAACACACCCTCCTACAACACACCCCTCCTACAACACACCCTCCTACAACACACCCTCCTACAACACCCTCCTACAACACACCCTCCTACAAAACACCCTCCTACAACACACCCTCCTACAAAACACCCTCCTACAACACACCCTCCTACAACACACCCTCCTACAACACACCATCCTACAACACACCCTCCTACAACACACCCTCCTACAACACACCCTCCTACAACACACCCTCCTACAACACACCCTCCTACAACACACCTCATGGACCGAGATAAGATCCTACGACGCACACAAGTAAATCCTTCACATCCTTCGCTCTATGATAAACAAATAATCCCGATTGGAGATTAGCCAATAAGAAACAGAGGATTCGGGGATTACCTTACACAATATACGTCTGATTAGGAGATTAGCCAAGCATAAGAGACGGAAGGTTAGGGATTAGTTTACACAACACCTGATTAGAGATTAGCCAAGCAGCACGACGCAGATTAGGGATTAGATCACACATGAGAATATATAAGCCATAACAGATTAGAGATTCACCAAAGGAACGAGAAGATACGAAAGATTAGGCCAGGGATTAGCACTTCACAACAAACAGAGGGGGAGGAGGAGAAGAGAATAAGAAAATGGATAATAAAGAGAAAGAGAGGAGTGACAGAGAGAGGAGAAGATAAACGAAGACACAGCAAAGACAAAAACAAACAACAACAACAACAACAACAACAGAACGAGACACAAAATAAGAATGAGAGAGAGAGAGAGAGAGAGAGATAAACAAACATAATAAAATACGTAGAAAATGTGTGTGTATGTGTGTGTGTGTGTGTGTGTGTGTGTGTGTGTGTGTGTGTGTGTGTGTGATAAAGAATGATAAACAGACAGAAAGGTTTTTTTTATAAAGAGGATTGCTGAGGAGAAGGCCCCCCCCTTGTACAAAGCGGGACATGAAAAGGTACACAGAGAGGTCGTAAGAGAGGGGTGGAGAGTGAATGAACAAAAACCAGTTACGAGCCCACTAACTCAACCCACCGACCCACCCACCCCGCTCACCCAACCCACCCACCCACTGCCTAAGAAGATATTGCCGAAATGGACTGAAATGCAACGAAATAAAGAGGAAATAACAAAGGTAAAGTCAGGTTACAGTACAGATTAAGTAGTGATGTTTACGCTTTAAGATGGCGCGGTTTTACATTAGGTTAGGTTATGAGTACACTGTTGCTGATACTTATATTATGTATATATATGAGTGGACTAATTAATACAGTATTTAGGTAGATTTGTATTCCTGTCATTGTTAACACACACACACACACACACACACACACACACACACACACACGGTCTCATCCTAGTCAACCAAGGTCAGGAGAGGAACTGGCAACATCACAGGGCCTCTCCGTGTGACCCTACCTCACTTCATGACGTCATAGGTCAAGGGTCATGACCAGAGCATACATCACCTCTAAGATAACATCAGATAACCAGAAATACATCATCCTAAGATAACATCAAATACACCACCCAAAATTAGTAAGTTAAAAGGTCAATTTTACGATAGGCCAGAATCCGCATTCCCAAACATTGCTACGACAAGAAGACGCTAGTTATTACGATCAAATCTTTAAAAATAGTCCTGTTGGTACAATATAATTGGTGTCGAAGTGAAGTGAACCAGATGAGGGACAAGTTCTTCACATCCTTTCCACAACGGGGAAATTTGTGACCTACGAACCTTTGCGAACTCAAGGCCAGGTTAATTATATTCAGGTAACATACACACACATACAGGTAAACTTCATCAGATACAGGTGTTATTAAGAGGAATGGTTCGATAATCAAGTGTCTTGTGATTATAATGAGTTTTATGGGTGTCATTTTGGTTGTCAATAGTTGGTAATTAAACAGGTGATTCAATTACTAAAACTCATTAGGTATCATATTCGAATCCCATACAAAGGTTAGTTATTTATTTCCTGTAATTTTGTAATCCGAAAAGGGGAATATTTTTGGTTGATTTTTTTTAATTAATATTGTAAATCACGGACGCTTGTTACCGGACTTGAGTGTGTTAAGGATCACGGCCACGGACCAACACACACAACTGTTTACAGGTTAAGTTCAAGGTTAGGATTTTATATATACTGTATTACGTGGTAGTTGAGTCTATATTCCTTCTCCAACACCAACACACGTCTCCTTCACCACCACTCCACTCCATCATCATACTCCACCACCATACTTCACCTGCATCAGTGAGTTTAGCGGGAAGATGGTGGTGGTGATAGTGGTGGTGATAGTGGTGGTGATGATGATGATGATTTAGATGGTAATGGATTTGGTGATGGTGGTGATAGTAGTGGTGGTGATAGTAGTAGTGGTGATAGTAGTAGTGGTGATAGTAGTAGTGGTGATAGTAGTAGTGGTGATAGTGATGATGTTGGTGTTACCTGTCCATCTCGGAGGTGTGAATCGAACAAAGAACAATTGACAGCTATTCTTGATGGCTCCGTATAGCAGCCAGCCACTCGGCGTGTGATCCAACAAGCATATCAAGATCAAGCTGTGGTATCGTGCAACAGCTTTTAGATGGTACAAAAGCTTTTCTTCCGGGTACAATAGACGTGAGTTAAGAGATGGGCTCACAACGCTCACACGCCCGACAAAGAGCTCAAGCTGACATGAAGAACTCAAGCTGACATAAAGAGCTCAAGCCCATGTAAAGAGCACAAAATTAAATAAAGAGCTTAAGCTGACAAAGAGCTCAAGATGACATAAAAATCTCAAGCTGACAAAGAGCCGAAGTTGACATAAAGAGCTCAAAATGAAATAAAGAGCTTAAGCAGACATAAAGAGTGCAAGCTGGCATAAAGAGCTCAAGCTGACATAAAGAGCTCAAGCTGATATAAAGATCTCAAGCTGACAAAAGTAGCTCAAGCTGACGTAAAGATCTCAAGCTGACACAAAGAGCGCAAGTTGATATAAAGAGCTGAACCTGATATAAAGAACTCAAACTGACATAAAGAGCTCAAGCTGAAGTAAAGAGTTCAAGCTAATATAACGGTACTCAAACTCACACAAAGAACTAAACCAGACGTGAAAATCCATGCAGATGAACACAAGAGTACACAAGAGTACAGAATGTCATCAGATAGTACTCTGCCTTTGTGTTAATGAACCAACAGTAGCTACCCCAACCTCCCCTTAGAGACGCACCCAGGGCCCTACCTCCTCCGTCAGACAGATGGCTCCTGGGGTCAAAACAAGACGACTCTGATTGTCCATACCAACAGCAGTGACCGAGAGACTATGGTAAGAGGCTCGTGTTCTGGTCATCTCTCGCAATTACCTCTATCCTTTCTACTTACCTATCTCCTCCTCATTTCTCCTCCACCAACACATCTCTACACCTCTTCTTCCTCCTTTCTCTTTCACCACCAACACATCTCTGCACCTCCCTTAAAACAACCCCCTTTTTCCCATTCCCACTTCCCCCCTCCACCACTCGCCACTACCTGGACCCAATTAACCTTCAACCTGGCAAAAAAAAACGAGCAAAAATGTGGCTAGTGGCAACGACTTGAGGGGGTAGTGGTGGGGGATTGTGGTGTGGTGGTGGGGGTGGTAGTGTGGTGGTGGGGGTGGTAGTGTGGTGAGGAGTGGTGGTGGGAGAGAGAAGGGTAAAGACATCCGCGTGTCCATATTATACCAATGATTACACTGTCTTGACCCCAACAATCCTTACATCCTAATAGCCTTTATTTACTTAAGTCGTAAAGATCATCATAGAGTCAATTAATATCTCTTTTTAAATTAACTACATCATTAATTATTATCACCAAAAACCTCATTAAAACAAACAATGGACTTTTTTCCCTCTTGATTTTATATACAAACAAACACACAAAAGCCAGCAAAAAACAAACAACATAAGATACTGTAAACAAAAAAACAAACTGAACAAACAACAGCCATAAAGAAAGTACATAACATATCGTAAACAAGAACATAAACAAGACAAAAACATACTGTAAACACAAACATAAAACAGTCATTTCCTATAGCTTCCACCCTAACCTAACCTAACCTAACCCCATAACAGTATTTCCCACGTGACTCTACGCCAATATATCCACACTAGTCGCTTATGCTGAGATGCCTGTCAACTAGTTAAGGGTGTGGGGAGGTGGTGTGGGGGGGTGGGTGGGTGGGGGGAGGTGGGGGTGGGGTGGTGTGGTGTGGGGGTTGGGGAGGTGTGTGTGGGAGGAGGCTGCAACATGACTCTTGCTCTGTAAACATTTGTGGCCCCAGCTGATGGCGTCTGGTCACTACACCCCCCCTCCCCTCTGTGTAGATGAGGGGGTCCACATAAGCTCCCTAAGTGGAAAAGGGAAGGAAAAGAGATGGAAGAGAATGAAGCCAAAGGGATGGGGAAGATAGAAAACGTAAGAGTAACAAGGAAGAAAATGGGAAATAAAGAAAGTCACATTTTCGTCACTTTATCATCGTCATCATGAACTTTTATTTCTAATTATTGGTTTTCGTCATCTTTTCCCTTCTATCTCTTCTCTCTCTTCCCTCCTCCTCTTCTTTCTTTCCTCTCACGCTTTCTCCTCCTTTACCTCCCCCTCTTTATCACCTGTCTACACAACACGTATTTAGTAAACATCAGGTACTTGCCATGACCTGAAATCCTCGATAAAACTCCAGGTTAACAATTTCTATTTTAAATGTATTTTTATCAGGAGCCTTTCCCCTGTGAGCCTCAAAACAACTCAACCATGTCATTGTTATTACTAGTGAACCTAACCTAACCTAACCTAATCTAACCTAACCTAACCAGTGTTAAAAATAGTCAAGATGAAGAAAAGATAAAAGGATATTTCACCATCAATACATAAGAGCGTCACCATCATCATCACTATCACTCCCCCGCCAGTAGAGTCTCCACACACACACACACACACACACGCCAGGGGCCAAGAGGAGAGAGGACGGAGAGGAGGTTGAGGGGGTGAGAGGGTGGGAGGAGAGGGTTGCCATGCCCGGGGGAGCTTGCGCGCGCTCACACAGACGCCCTCTCAGCCTGGCAACACCAACCACAACAGAGGAGGGTCAGGGAGGCTAGTGGGGGGAGGGGGGGGGACATGAAAGAGGGTGGGGGAGTTTGAAGGAGGAGAGGGATGAGGAAGATGGAAGGGGAGATGGCCAGATTTGGTGTGGAGGAAAGGAGGAGGGAGGGAGGGAGGGGGCGCTTAGTCACACAGGCAGAGCCCTGGTAGGGATTCAAGCAAACCACACTCCTCACACCACAACACCTCACACCAACACCTCACACCACAACACTCCCTCACACCCACAACACTCCTCACACCACAACACTTCCTCACACCACAACACTCCCCCCCACACCACAACACTCCTCACACCAGCAACACTCCTCACACCACAACACTCCCTCACACACCACAACACTCCCTCACACCATAACACTCCCTCACACCACAACACTTCCTCACACCACAACACCCCCTCACACCACAACACCCCTCACACCACAACACTCCCTCACACCACAACACTTTCTCCTCAAGGTTAATGAACAACACCAGTCGGTCATGCACCTTTCCGCTCTCAGCCTGAGGTACTGCCAGTCACTACACCCCTAACCTGAACACCCTCCAGAGATTACCCAACCTAACTTAACCTGAACACCCTCCAGAGAGCCAAAATTTCAACCTAACCTAACCTAATCCTAACCTGAATACCCTCCAGAGAGAGCTGCACCTAACCTAATCCTAACCTGAACACCTCCAGAGAGCCGTACCTAACCTGAACACCTCCAGAGAGCCGTACCTAACCTAACTTAAACTCAACACCCTCCAGAGAGCCGCATTTAACCCAACTCAACGTAATCTTTAACCTGAACACTCAGAGAAGCCGTGTACTCTAACCTAATCTCTAACTCTGAACACCCTCCAGAGAGCCGTACTCTAACCTAACCTAACCTGAACACCTCCAGAGAGCCGTACCTAACCTGCACTCAGAGGCGTCTACCTAACTAACCTGAACACCCTCCAGAGCCGTACCTAACCTAACCTAACTTAACCTGAACACCTCGAGAGCTGTACCTAACCTAACTTAACCTGAACACCCTCCAGAGAGCCGTACCTAACCTAACCTAACTTAACCTGAACACCCTCCAGAGAGCCGTACCTAACCTAACTTAACCTGAACACCTCCAGAGAGCCGTACCTAACCTAACTTAACCTGAACACCTCCAGAGAGCCGTACCTAACCTAACCTAACCTAACCTGAACACCCTCCAGAGAGCCGTACCTAACCTAACTTAACCTGAACACCCTCCAGAGAGCCGTACCTAACCTAACCTAACTTAACCTGAACACCTCCAGAGGCTAACCTAACAACCTGAACCCCAAGGCGTACCAACCTAACTTAACCTGAACACCTCCAGAGAGCCGTACCAACTAACTTAACCTGAACACCTCCAGAGAGCCGTACCTAGCCTAACCTAACCTGAACACCTCCCAGAGAACCGTACTTAACTAACATAGAGAGGGGTGTGGGGGTCTGAACACCCAGAGAGCCACCTAACCTAATAACCTAAACACCCTCCAGAGAACCGTACCTAACCTAACCTAACCTAACCTGAACATCTTCCTGAGAGCCGTACTTAACCTTAACACCCTCCAGAGAGCCGTACTTAACCTGAACACTTGCCAGAGAGGCGTAGCTAACCTGAACACCCTCTAGAGAGCCGTACCGAACCTAACCTAACCATAACCTTACAAAACAAGTTAAGAACGACGTAACACCTTGATTACAAAAACTATCCTCTAAACACAGATGTCTTATCCCTTTGAATACGATGACATTACTTCATAATAACCCTTGAATACCTGTTACAGAAGGTGTGGATACAGTATACTGCACATTAAGCCTTCGATACACAAGGAGACAGTGTGACCGGCATTTGCACTCGACTGCCTCCTCCCCCCCCCCCAGACACACCGACTGTGACTTATGCGCCCATTCACAGCTGGGAGAACTTGGAGGGGGGGGGGACCGTTAGATCGAATATCTTTCCTATACTTAAGGAATGTAATAAGTTCAACCAGTTATATTGTAACAGTGAGGGTTCTGTGTTAGCTATCTTGGGTTAACACTGTCTTGACCCCTGATGTCCCCCTTACCCCCCCCCCTCTCACATGTCCTCAAATCCTCACCCCCTTCCCTTTGCCCTCCCTGACCCATTCACATCTATGCACTCACTCATATCTTTCTGTATCTCTGGGTGCTGTAAACGCTTTTGCGCTTCGCCTTACTCAGAGTGCTAGGGGGTGCCCAATAAACTAGCCACCACCTCGCGGGGCAAATCTGAAAAATAAAACGTATCTCTCTAAGTCTTTGTCTGTCTCTGTCTGTCTCTTGCATTTTCTATATCTCTATCTTATGCCCCTTCACTTTCTATCCCCCATCCTGCCCTCTCACGACCCTCAACCGCCTTTCCACATCCCTTACTACATTTCCGCGTCACTGCCCCGAAACTTACGACAGGTGGGGGCGGTATTCTTAAAATATTAACCTCTTAAACATCGCCAGCCGTCAGAGGTCAGGTGGGCGCACTCTCCGGGACACACCAATACATTCCCAACCATTTATTGCTCCCATTTACCAAGCTCTCTTACGATACAAGCCTCGGGGTGAGAGGAATTCTTAACTTAAAAATAGTTCGTGTTGGCGATAACTTTAAGGCAGTCCTAGAAATGGGGTCTTATATAAGGGAGAAATTCTGTGCTATTTATCGTATCTGTCTGACATTACGTGGTGCTGATATTACCTATTACTGACAGAACGTGAATATCTAGTGCTGACATTACCACCACACACACACACACACACACACACACACGTAACAACACACTCGGTAACAACCACAACACACAGGTTATAAACACGGCGGTCAACACTGTGACTGTATCGGCAACACCTGATAACACATGTGTCCAGAAATCACCATTTTGCCGCCTCCCCAAAACAACATTCCTGAGAGCACTAGAGCGAGGGTCGGCATTGCTCCACTGCTTATTCTTCCAAACTTATCAAACATACACCAACGTTTGTACAGTTGTGGTCAAAAGTTCGTTCGCTCCCTGTGGTGGAACTAGGAATGAATCTCTGATCTGACTTCTTCTGACTGTCGTTTGGTGTGGATGTGGTCGCCGAACTGACTTAACCCAATTGTCGTTTGGTTAGGATGTGGACGCCGAACTGACTTAACCTGATTGTCGTTTGGTTTGGATGTGGTCGCCGAACTCACTTAACCTGACTGTTGTTTGGTGTGGATGTGGTCGCCGAACTGACTTAACCTGATTGTCGTTTGGTGTGGATGTGGTCGCCGAACTGACTTAACCTGATTGTCGTTTGGTTAGGATGTGGTCGCCGAACTCACTTAACCTGATTGTCGTTTGGTTAGGATGTGGTCGCCGAACTTTCACTTCTGACTGTCGTTTGAATTGTGGATAGCGTCGCCGAACTGAGCTTAACCTGACTGTCGTTTTGGTGTGGATAACCCAGTGCCGAACTGACTTAACCTGATTGACCACGTTTGGTGGATGGTCGCCAGAAATGGCTCAACAACTGTCGTTTCTTGAAGATGTGTCGTTATATCTTATTAGGAGTCGACACTGCTTCAGTTTGGGAAGGCGAGAAGTGTTGATACGTTGTTCCAAACTTACGCGTATGAATGTAAATAAATCGATGGCCGGACCGACAAACGTACACACATAACAAGGGTGTATAACGGTTCAATGCTCACCCTCGGCCCCCCCCCCTCCCTCTGTTCACCTGACCTTGATGCACACTCACTCACTCATGCACACACACACACTCAGGAACTCAGAAATACACACACACACACACACACACTATTGTATACACTCATTCACTTATGCATGCAGTCACTCAGACACACACATACACTCACTCACTCGCTCATACACATCCTTGCCGACTCACTCACTCACACACTCACGCACACACACTCACTCCTCCTCCTCCACACATGGATCATGTACTTCTGGCATGACTCGCTCCATGATGACCACGTCATCTTTAACTGTCTATCCAATATTCTCTCTCTCTCTCTCTCTCTCTCTCTCTCTCTCTCTCTCTCTCTCTCTCTCTCTCTCTCTCCTCTCTCTTTCCTACATTACCAGTACTCTTGTCTTTACTTTTCCTCTCCCTCTCACACCCCTCCTCAGCCTCCCACCACCCGACTCTCCTCCTCCCTCCTCTCCTACACTCACTGGTGGTGGTGGTGGTGTAGGTAGTGGTGGTAAGGGTACACACGGTGGCAGTCATCCGTATCTCGGGTACTTTCTCCCGTCTTCCACCTGTTGCTGCCTATCCATTAACTGCCAACTCCACCAAACTCTTCCTGCCACCACCACACCACTCATCACCACGAACACTCACCATTCAACACCATCACACCTCTCCCTACCACAAACACTCATCATTCAACAATGCCACACCACTCACCTACCGGTTCACCACCACCACCAATTCATTTACACCAACTCCACAAGACCACCTACTGTACACCACCCGCACCACCACTCACCACTATCACCACCACTCACCACTTCACCCCATCACTTACCCATCTCCCCACCTTCCCTCCTTGACAGATGGGAAAGTTACCATTCCATTCCTATCCTTTCCCTCCCCCTACCCTCCCCCCTCCTCCATCTTAATCCCTTTCCAGCTGACGAGGAAACTTGCACATTCTCAAGCCAGAAGCTACCCTCCCTACATCAGCGCCAGGGTCATCCCTACACTATTATGACGCCCTACGATGTCTCTTCTCCTGACGAGGGGTCACAGAGAGTGGGGGAGGGGGTAGTCAATCCATTGAGCTTATGAGTAATGTCTTGTGAGAGAAGGATTAAGATTTGTGAGAACAGGATTTTGTCTTTTGAGAGGAAGATTAAGTTTTATGAGAGCAATTCGTTGTGAGCCAGGATGTGGTCTTGTGAGAGGAAGATTAAGACATAAGAGTAATATTCTAGAGAGGAAGATCCGGGTTTTCTTACGAGAGGAAGACAGTGAGTGATAGTGAGACATATGACCTTACGGAAGAAAGAAGAAGACGAAGAACCCCGAACACTAACCTACCTTAAGAGCCACCATAACCCGGGTATAGTGCGTGATCAGCATCTAAACTGACACTTCACCTGTGTGTGTGTGTGTGTGTGTGTGATAATGCCACAAATACTCGTACAACCTGTGTCACTCTCGTCTGGGTTAGGTTAGGTTAGGTTAGGTTAGGTTAGGTTAGGTTAGGTCAGGTGAGGTCAGGTGTCTCACACACACACTACCCGATCATCATCTCAACTACCACAAAAATACACATACAACACCCTATTACCCATTTAGTTAAGATTAACGATCAAAATACTAAATTACTACCTCCCATCACACAAAATCTCTCTCTCTCTCTCTCTCTCTCTCTCTCTCTCTCTCTCTCTCAACTCAATCTTCGCCCTGATAGTGAAGGTAATAAACAAGAAATGATTCGATTGTCGGTGGCGTGAGAACAAGTAACAACAATCAAACGTTTCTCTGGTAATTTTGGTTTCGAGTTTTACCGTCTTGGCTCAATGCTTTTACTCCGAGACGTCTCCACCACTACGTCTTGTTATTGTAAATGATATACGTCTTTCGTGGTCCCTTGTACCGTGTGTGTTCGTTTGTAGGATAGACTTGTAGCTAAATTTAGTTGGTGTATTCCTAACTTGATCTAACCTAACTTAACCCTGTGCCTCATTTAGTCTTGTCAATCACCTGTTGGCAACAAAATGTACGCATCTGTGGACACACCTGAAGAGCCCAAACGTGTAAACAACAGGTGAGAACTACGCCACGAGTCTGTCCAGTTAAAACAATAACAAAACCCTAAAGTCTAATTTATCCAATCATAAGTCCTCGTACTTACTCCCTCTCCTCCCACTCCTTCCCTACCCTCCCTCTCCCTTCCCCATTCCCTCCCTCCCTCTCCTCTCCCACACTCGCCGGACAGGTGAGTGTTTGACTTGAAGGTTTTAAGAAACTTCCCAATGAACGAAGATTTTTTGAATAGAAGTGGGATATACTGAGTGCGTGCGTGCGTGTGTGCGTGCGTGTGTGCGTGTGTGCGTGCGTGCGTGTGTGCGTGCGTGTGTGTGCGTGTGTGTGTGTGTGTGTGTGTGTTAAAATTTCGTTTATTAGTAGAGATAGTCTACTAATACCGGAGTTTAATAAAGTTGTCTTGTATTAACTTCCCCCCAAAAAAAAATATTAAAAGTGACGTCCCCATAGTGAAGCTGGGTGTAAAATATATGAACAAATATGTGTATTATTTTGAATGACTTACTGAAAATACTGAAAACTGTCCTGGGTCAAATTCCTTCTCGTTACAGTACTACACACAGAACCTTGCAAGTGCAGGTGTAAGGAAAGAAATTCAATTAAGATATCACAAGGAAATACAAAGTAACTTTCCCTTCTTCACTCAACCGGGTTTCAATTCTATTTCTTTAACACAAACAATTTAGAGGAAAAGTTCAGAGAAACATCAACGGTGAAAGTAACCAGAAGAACTAGGAAATTGACTTACAGGTGAGATATATACAGCCATTGCAATTAACTCTCCACCAGGAAAGTTTATTGTGATGTCATCGTACAGGTGAGTCAAAAGAGAAAATTCTCAAGGCAGAAATTTCACCCAAAATGACACACACACACACACACACACACACACACCTTGAAACTCATCCTTGTGTACGAATCATGTAATTGTGTTATGCTTGGCTAGACTCGTGAGAGGTTTGATTAATTATCTACCAGATGTGTTGCTTTACTACACTATATCGCCACAGTCTGTAGTAGTAGTAGTAGTAGTAGTCTGTAGTAGTAGTAGTAGTAGTAGTAGTGATAATAATAATAAAAATAATAATGATAATAATAATAATTAGTATTCTCCTCTTATTATTATAATTTATATCATTAACCTTATTATTATTACCACTATTATCATTATTTCTATTGTTGATGTTAATTTTCCCCTTCACACGACGATGTTAAGGACACGCGTTGCTGCCTCACACAAAGCCAGTTAAGATAGTTTATTCGACGTGGTAAAGAGAACGAATTGTCTTTTACTTAAAGCATAGCCAAGGCCGTGAAATTCTTCCTCAGTCAAGCGTGTGAGGAGAGGTGAGGTGAGAAGTGAGGGATATGAGGGGAAGGAGGGGAGAAGCTTGGGGGGGTAGTAGAGAGAAAGAGAGGAGGTGGAGAGGAGAGAAAGAAGGAGGAAAGAAGATGGAAGGGAATTGATAGAAGAAGAAAACTCGTGGTATCTAGTCATGCGTGGCTTAACTTAATGACAACATGTAACGCTGGGCAAAAACAGGGGATTGATAACCAGACAATACCAGAACTTAAAGTCAACGCCAAGTCAACGCAAAACCCCTTGATAATAATGTCAAATAATGTAGACTCGATGTAAAGAAAGTTAATATACTTCAAGACACTCAAAACACACTCATAGATCCTCAAAAGACACTCAAGGACACTCAAAAACACCTGAAGCTAGCAAAGAGACAACCTAGACATTAAAAAACACTTAAAACACACTCAAAAGACACCCAATGACACTCCAAGACACTTAAAACACACTCAAAGACACCCCAAAACACTCAAAGACACTCAAAAGCACCCAAAGACTCCCAAACACACTCAAAAACACACTTAAAGACACCAAGACACTCAAAAACACACTTAAAAACACCCCAAGAGACTCACAGACCTAGGAATTTATGAAGGCAATAGCTTACGGGGGAAAAACAATAAGAATTCTACGGCAGCCACAAAAATGAACATATTTATTAGCCAAAAAAAAAAAGAAACCCTATGTATTTTTCAACGCTATTTACTACACATCGTCTACTTGTTTTGTCTAGGTAACCATAGATGCCACGATACCTGTAATTTATGATTCGCTATGTAAATGTTGTGGTGGTAGTGTTATATAGTGAGGTTTACGAGTATTGTGTGTGTGTGTGTGTGTGTGTGTGTGTGTGTGTGTGTGTGTGTCTTACCCAATTATATATTCATTAACTGTTACAAAAAATATCTCTCACATGTTACCACTCACTCATCTCGATCAGACAGACAGCCAGACAGACAGACAGACAGACAGACAGACAGACAGCCAGACAGACAGACAGACAGACAGACAGACAGACAGACAGACACATAAAAACACTTACAGTTCAGACCTTACCAGTTACTTTAATTAGTCCTGCCCATCACCCTTCTCTACGCTGCGTCTACCCCTCAACGTTACCTCCTCCTCCCTCAACGTTACCTCCTCCTCCCTCAACGTTACCTCCTCCTCCCTCAACGTTTTCTCCTCCCTCCTTACCTCTCCTCCTCCTTACCTCCTCCTCCCCTCAACGTTACCTCCTCCTCAACGTTACCTCCTCCTCCCTCAACGCTACCTCCTCCCTCAACTCCTTCCCTCCTCCCTTACCTCCTCCCTCAACGTTCCCTCCTCCCTCAACTTACCTCCTCCTCAACATTACTCCTCCTCATTCCTCCTCCCTCAACATTACCTCCTCCCTCAACGTTCCCTCCTCCTCAACGTTCCTCCTCCCTCAACGTTACCTCCTCTCCTCAGCATTCCTCCTCCCTCAACGTTACCTCCTCCTCAATTACCTCCTCCCTCAACGTTCCTCCTCCTCCTCCTCCTCTCCCCTCCTCCTCCTCAACGTTACCTCCTCCCTCAACGTTCCCTCCTCCTCAACCCTCCTCCCTCAACGTTACCTCTCCTCCCTCAACGTTACCTCCTCCTCCCTCCTCCTCAACGTTACCTCCTCCCTCAACGTTACCTCCTCCCTCAACGTTACCTCCTCCTCATCCTCCTCGCTTACCTCCTCCCTCAACGTTACCTCCTCCCTCAACGCTACCTCCTCCTCAACGTTCCCTCCTCAACGTTACCTCCTCCCTCAACGTTCCCTCTCCTCAACTTCCTCCTCCTCGACGTTACCTCCTCCCTCAACGCTACCTTCTCCTCAACGTTCCCTCCTCCCTCGACGTTACCTCCTCCCTCAACGCCACCTTCTCCCTCAACGTTACCCCTCCCTCAACGTTACCTCCTCCTCAACGCTACCCCCTCCTCAACGTTACCTCCTCCCTCAACGTTCCTCCTCCTCTTACCTCCTCCCTCAACCTTCCTTCCTCAACGTTCCCTCCTCCTCGACCCTCCTCACCTTCCTCAACGTGCCTCCTCCCTCAACGCTATCCTCAACGCTCTCCATGCCCCTCAACCCCTACCTCAGTATCCTACACCTGAGTACAATACCTTAATTAACCTGGTCCATCCCCACTAAGCACGCACACACACACACACACACACACACACACACACACACACACACACACACACACACACACACACACCACACACACACACACACACACACCGGGTGAGGGAAGAGCTATTTACAGATCTCACGTCTTGCCTCCCCCACAAAGGCGTATAAATATATTTGCGTATAAGCGAGTGAAAACAGACATTACTTAAAGGCGTTATAGGAGATAAATGACAGGGAGAAAAAAACACAACTACCAATAAATAATGAAACGTCTTAACTAATAAACAATGATTAGAACATTTATTTGAATTGTGTTTTGAGTCGATGCTTGAAAAAAAAATGTTGAGTGTTTATTTTAAGAGAATATTCAACATTTGTGAAATTTTATGTATAGTATAAATAAATAATACTGTAGTTTTTAACCTTTTATTATTATTATTATTATTATTATTATTATTATTATTATTATAATTATTATTATTATTATTATTATTACTATTATTATTACTATTTTTACTGATTCTGGTCCCCGTGCATAATTGCGAAAAAAAGACAGTTAAAAATAAATCATTAACACAGTATTTTAACCAAGGCAACATAACTTCACTATAATACCACGAGACCATTAACTTACCTGTATTGCACGTGTTACCTGTATTAGTGTAGGTCAGGTCGGGGTCAAAGGTGATGGGTCGAGGCCTACCACTCCCTCCACGGTCCGCTGCCTCCCCCACTAACTCGTTATAGCCACACCTGCCCTGAGTCCCACCACGGAGTCTCAGGTGTTTCGTAAGTGCACCTGGACCACTGCCCTCCTTACCTGGTGAATGATCTCATTTTGGGGAGCCTACCTGAAGATTAGACACCCCCAATCTCCTTTACCATAGAGACTCTATCCTAATATAATCCCAGCTTCTTTATCCTTAAGATTTTAACCATACTAACCTAACCTAACCTAACCTAACCTAACCCGTGAAATACCCCCAGACACAAACAACATCCACAGAGATATCCTTGACACACCCACATACCCATCACATGTGCGACACTCAACACCTATATTACAAAGACTTAAGAGTGTCACCCCTTCCCCCTCACCCCTTCCCCCTCACCCCACCAAAAAAAAAAAAATCTTGCACTAGAAGTCGATATTGGCTGCAGTAACACACCAAATCTTTATAAATTGAACAGTGCAGGTATGTAGAGGTCGCACACGTATATATATAACTAAATGTCAAATAGTAGTGTTATCCGGAGTCAAAGAATAGCCCCCCGATGCCCTCAAGAGATTAAACTTACAGTCTCACACCTTGGCGATATCTATTGACCAAGATACCAAGAAACAGTTATGCTTAGGTTAGGTTAGGTTACAGTTACGTTAAGGTTAAATTTTGAAACATCAATCGTGAGTTAAAAGTCTGACAACCACATTTTTTGAGGGGTACGGAGGGGGTTGACGCTTGAGGCTAAGGATATCCAGAAGTGAAACAGTGACCAACCGTTCAATGTTACGGTACTGTTAACGTCACAAGGCCACAGAGTGAGACCAAATCAATATACTTCACGTCTGCTTCACCTCCCCGTCACCACCAAAGTCTCCATCACTTCCCCACCACCAAAGTCTCCATCACCCCCCACCACCAAAGTCTCCATCACCTCCCCACCACCAAAGTCTCCATCACATCCCCACCACCAAAGTCTCCATCACTTCCCACCACCAAAGTCTCCATCACCTCCCCACCACCAAAGTCTCCATCACTTCCCACCACCAAAGTCTCCATCACTTCCCACCACCAAAGTCACATCCAAAGTCTCATCACCCCACCACCAAAGTCTCCATCTCCCCCCACCACCAAAGTCTCCACCTCCACCACCAAAGTCTCCAAATCACTTCCCCACCACCAAAGTCTCCATTCCCACCACCAAAGTCCCCACCACCTCCATCCCCACCACCAAGGTCTCCATTCCCCACCACCAAAGTCTCCATCACCTCCCACCACCAAAGTCTCCATCACTTCCCCACCACCAAAGTCTCCATCACCTCCAAAGTCAAAGGTCTCCATCACTTCCACCAGTCCCCACCACAGCTTCACTTCCCCACCACCAAAGTCTCCATCACATCCCCACCACGTTCAACACACCTCTACTGACAAAACCTCTCAACACGTGACACACACACACACACACACACACACACACACACACACACACACACACACACACACTTTACCCTTGATACATTAAACTCAAAAATAAAACGACAACATTTCAATATTCCTCCACCATGATGAATAAATTTGCATAATCCTATTGACCTTAACTAGAGCATAAAGAAAGTAGGTTGAAATTAATGCTCTATCGTAAAGGATATTTATAGGACGATATTTTTTGTTTATTTTTTTTCTCCCAGATGGAGTATTTTATTAAATTAAGTCTATCTTTCCTTCTGTCTGTCTGTCTGTCTGTCTGTCTGTCTGTCTGTCTGTCTGTCTGTCTGTCTCCCAATGCTTTATTCCCTACAAAATAACAACCCTTGTATACTTTAATAACAACTAATTAACATTCATATAACAAATTAACCCATTATTCAACTCCTAATAACACTAACCACGCCCCAAAGCCGTATTAATTACACCCAAAGCCGTATTAAATAACACCCCAAAGCCGTATTAAATAACACCCCCAAAGCCGTATTAAATAACACCCCAAAGCCGTATTAAATAACACCCCAAAGCCGTATTAAATAACACCCCCAAAGCCGTATTAAATAACACCCCAAAGCCGTATTAAATAACACCCCCAAAGCCGTATTAAATAACACCCCCAAAGCCGTGTTAAATAAAATGACCATTATACCCAAACAAGACTAAGCTCCTCCCCCTACTCTTGGCCGTGACCTTTGATGGGTGGAGGCCAGGGCGGGAGAGGCGGACCAGGTCAACGAGGTCACGCCCCAATAAGGTTCCGTCTCTTGCGCACGCACACACACACACACACACACACACACACACCGTCAGCCCAGTTAAAAATATCGGTGACCTCCAACAAGCAGAGTCCTCAGGGTCAATCTATGTTTTAGTGTGACTGTGTATACTTGTAGAGGGTATTCATAATTTCATATACATACATACATACATACATACATACATACATACATACATACATACATAACCTCTGTATGCTTGAATAACTATACACTGTACACGTATGAACATTTGCATATATAATTTTCCCGCATGATTAACCACAGATCACAACAGCTTCCAATACACACGACCAACTCACCATCAATAACATTATCCCTCACTCATAAACATTATCTCACTCATAAACATTATCTCACTCATAAACATTATCCCTCACTCATAAACATTATCCCTCACTCATAAACATTATCCCTCACTCATAAACATCATCTCTCACTCATAAACATTATCTCTCACTCATAAACATTATCTCTCACTCATAAACATCATCTCTCACTCATAAACATTATCCCTCACTCATAAACATCATCTCTCACTCATAAACATTATCCCTCACTCATAAACATTATCCCTCACTCATAAACATCATCTCTCACTCATAAACATTATCCCTCACTCATAAACATTATCCCTCACTCATAAACATTATCTCTCACTCATAAACATTATCCCTCACTCATAAACATCATCTCTCACTCATAAACATTATCTCTTACTCATAAACATCATCTCTCACTCATAAACATTATCCCTCACTCATAAACATTATCCCTCACTCATAAACATTATCTCTCACTCATAAACATCATCCCTCACTCATAAACATTATCCCTCACTCATAAACATTATCCCTCACTCATAAACATTATCCCTCACTCATAAACATTATCTCTCACTCATAAACAATATAACCCTCACTCATAAACATCATCCCTCACTCATAAACATCATCTCTCACTCATAAACATTATCCCTCACTCATAAACATCATCCCTCACTCATAAACATCATCTCTCACTCGCAAAGCTTATCATCCCTCCTCACCAAACATCATCCCTCACTCCTTAACATCATCCCTCACTCATAAACATCATCCCTCACTCATAAACATTATCCTCCGCCATAAACATCATCCCTCACTCATAAACAGCCCATCTCTCCTCCATAAACATTTATAACCCTCAGGTGTTTCTTAATTAACGATCGGGATGTGCAGAAGATACGCTATCAGGAGCAGGCATTGTCTTCCTTACATTAGCATAACTGATAAGGGGGGTGAGGAGAGAAGAACTGGTGGAGAGTAGAGGAGAAGAAGAGGAGAGAGGTGCTAGAGAGAGGGAGAGTGAGAGGCACAGGTGGTATCAGAGGCACGGGGAAGTAAAAGCCACGATGTTTCTCAGGGTCGTCATCTCTTGTGGGAAAACTTGCCCAGGGAGGAAATAACACACTGAGTGAGTGTTAGAGGCTGGTGCATTTAGTCCGGGGCGATAGTAAGTGACACAGTGAGTCAATGAACAACAACAACACAACAGATGTAGAAGATAAGACTAAGGTAGTTTAGGTAAGATTAGATAATGATTAGGTTAGGTTAGCAGATTATCTTAAGAGGTTTTTGGAAGAGTGGAATTTAAAGCCACTAATAATAATGAAATCCTTCTCTAGTATAAGAACAACATCCTCATATCCTGAAGGACTGCCCCCAGCTCCCACATCAGCATCCCCACCTTCGTGTATCATCCCTAAGTCCTGTCCCCGTTCTCTCACCACTCTCCTTCTCCTCCTCCTCCTCCTTCGTTCTAAAAACTGGTCAGGGCAGACGTGACCTCACCTCACCTCATCTCTCCCCCTCAGTCGTGACATCATTTCTTAAAATCTCCCCCCCCACCTTCATCTCCTCCTCCCCCCTCCAGCGATCCTTCCCGCAGAACACCCTCTTCTTTTCCTGTTCCTTCTGTTCTTCCCTCTCCCTTCCACCCCCTTCCTACTTCTACTCTCTCTTCCTTTTCAATCTTCCCTTCCTCCACCACCAAGCCCTTTCCCACTCTGAGAGAACCAAACATCCCTCTCCTAAAAATACCTTCTGTTCCTCCTCTTCTCCTACGTTTCCTTCTCCTCCCTTTCCATCATCCCTCCCTCCTTCCCCCCCCCCTCCCCTCCCCCTTGCAAACAGAGCTGTGACGTCAAGACTCCAACAGCTGGTACCCGGGACAAAATGTAAACAGTGAGAGCATGGGGCACGACAAGAGGGACGTACCGTATATCAAAGACTCACAACATCAACACAAAAAAAAACCCAACGTCATTTAACTTCAGTTATGTCACGACTTGTAGCAGTGAAACTCGGCACTAGAGGCTGAGAGAAACTAAGTTGGTTATACTCGCTTGACGTGTTTTGAGATTTTGTGAAATGTAGATGCCAAGAAATTTCTAAACGAGAGAGAATGAAAAAAAAAACACACCTTGAATATTGTTGTGATAAGCCATATTGCACAGGACACGCAACAAAACATAGAGTGAGATTTCGTTGTTGTTTATGTCTTCAGGAGCAATAAACTGGTCTTACAAGATGTATAATTATGAAGAAAAAAAAATTGTCTCCACTGTATTTAAAAAAAAAAAAACTTTAATGTATAATTTTCAACTAAAACAAACTATTTATTTCTTAACATACACAAAAACATACATACATACATAATTGATCTAGTTGTTGATAATGTGAGTACCAGATTGACACTAACAGTAAATACCTTCTCATGTGAACCTAACCTAACCTAACCGCTTCGCCATTACACCAAGACCGCCTCTACTTACATCCTTCCCCGACAAGGTGTAGTGGACAAGGTGTAGTGGACAAGGTGTAGTGGACAAGGTGTAGTGGACAAGGTGTAGTGGACACGGTGTAGTGAACAAGATGTACTGGACAAGGTGTAGTGTTTACCGCCATTGGCTGTACTGACTGATTCCACAACTACGACACATAGACGGACGACGGCAGAAGTTCGCGGTGGTATTAGTAACGGCGGCGTTGGCGATGGGAGTGACGATTAGGGCGGTGGCGGAGGGACTGCAGGCTATTAGTGTGTGAGTATGGGCAGGGGGCAATAACGGCGATGGAGGAAATGGAGGGCAAGGCATGTGTACCCTAGGCAGAGGTCACACACACACACACACACGGGCAAGACCTGCACTGTGTCTACTTTATATAATGCTCACATCTGCTGACAACTGGAGGCGGGCCAGACACCGTGAGTAACCGAAGGAGGAAGAAACAGTGAATGGAAGATAAATCATGAGAGGAGGAGGAGGAGGAGGAGGACCGTGAGAAAGGAGGTGGAAAGTCGAGTGTGAGTGTGTGTGTGTTGTGTGTGTGTGTGTGTGTGTGTGTGTGTGTGTGAAATTACAGGGAGTGAAATGTAACCAGACTGCTGACATCACCACTACCACCAGCACGTCATCACCACCACCACCAGCATCACCACCACCACCAGCACGTCATCACCACCACCACCAGCATCACCACCAGCACGTCATCACCACCACCACCAGCATCACGTCATCACCACCACCACCAGCATCACCACTACCACCAGCACGTCATCACCACCACCACCACCACCAGCACGTCACCACCAGCATCACGTCATCACCACCACCACCAGCATCACCACCACCAGCACGTCATCACCCACACCACCAGCACGTCATCATCATCACCACCAGCATCACCACCACCACCGCAGCACATCATCACCACCACCACCAGCATCCCACCACCACCAGCATCACCACCACCACCACACGTCATCACCCACCACCACCACCACGTCATCACACCACACCACACCACCACCAGCACGTCATCACCACCACCACCAGCACGTCATCACCACCAGCATCACCACCACCATCACCAGCATCACCACCACTCACACTCACCACCACCACCAGCCACCACCACCAGCATGGTCACCACCACCACCAGCATCACGTCATCACCACCACCACCAGCATCACGTCATCACCACCACCACCAGCATCACCACCACCACCAGCACGTCATCACCACCACCACCAGCATTACCACCACCACCGGCACGTACCACCACCACCCGCATCACCACTCACCACCAGCACGTCATCACCACCACCAGCACGTCACCACCACCACCAGCATCACGTCATCACCACCACCACCAGCATCACCACCACCACCAGCACGTCATCACCACCACCAGCATCACGCATCATAACATCACCACCACCAGCGTCAACATCACCACCCACCACCCACCATCACCACCACATCACCACCACCACCACCAAAGAAGCATCATCACCACCACCCAACATCACCACCACCACCACACCATCACACCACCAGCATCACCACCACCACCAGCATCCACCCACGTCATCACTACCACCCACCGCATCACCACTCAATGTCACCAGCACGTCATCACTCACCCACTGGAAACATCACGTCATCACCACCACCACCACCAGCACGCACGTCATCACCACCACCACCAGCACGTCATCACCACCACCACCAGCATCACCACCACCACCACCAGCACGTCATCACCACCACCAGCATCACGTCATCATAATTACAAACACAAAAACAATGAGAGAGAGTACCACACGTGTACACATCCTCAGTGTACAAAACGGACATACAGTATACTCTGCTAGAAGTGTACACTGTTCATATGTATAACCCCTATAAGTATACAGTATTTAGCTAATATTCGTTATCGATATTAATCAATTATCCTGTTTAGTATAATAATTCAAGATTCAAGCTTATATCTAGTCAAGCTTACCAACAGACCAGATGTAGTCATGATTAAGCTTTCAATTTAATCCGTCAAGTTTCAATATTGATCGTTCAAAGCTGGCAAGATACAGTACTTATTATTTAGAATCTACAGTTGGCATAACGTACAGTACACAGCGTTAAATGTACTCATCCCTACAGCACCAAGAGAAACCAGCTGCTGTACGGTCACCTTCACCTCTGTAGGACGGACCACACGTACTAGTGAACATGACGCCAGATAACCAAGTGAAAATGACAACACGTAATTAATTTATAGGTTTGTGAAAATGACAGAAATGTAAGCAAGATACGTGGTGAATATGATAGGTAAATAAACATGATATAATGTGAAAATGATACTTATTATGAGTTTAATACATATGTGAAAATGACGCAAATTATGAACCTGAAATACAATGAAAATTACTTAAAACTACGAAATTGAAAATGATATAATAAAGACAACAAAGGAATACGAACACAAATATTTATCAGAAAAATAATGTCAGTATTAATAAACCCAGAATTAAATGAATACCACCAAAAGGTTAAGATAAATTAACTTTTAAAACAATAGAAAGATATCACTGTGACGAAAAGAAACAGATAACAAAAGAATAATATTGGAACATAACACACAAAGGAGATGAATAAATCGCGACTTTGCTATATTACCCCGTTACATTGTTTACAAATACGAAAAAAAAAAAACTAAAAAAAAAAATTGGACAGGTGTAAACAAAAGAACAAATTTACGACAATTCTCACGTATATTTAGATATTTCGCTGTATTCTTTCTGTCTGTGTCTGTCTATCTGTCTGTCTCTCATTGTATTAGTCTCTCTCTCTATCTCACTTGCTCTTTCTGTATCACACTTGCCTCCCTCTCTCTCTCTCTCTCTCACTTACCACCCCCCACCCCCTTTTTCTCTCTCCCCAAATGGACGCCCCAGTGGCAATGTTCCCCCGTTGTATTTAAACACTTGAGTCTTTCTCCTTGTAAAACACTGGTGCAGGATTCTTAATTTCTTTTTAAGTCTCACTTGTATAAACATCTTGTCTTTTAACATGTGGCGCTCAAGCGTAACTTAAGCTGAAACTCGTGTGGAGCTCAAGCGTGACTTAAGCTGAAACTCGTGTGGTGCTCAAGCATGAGGATTCTTGATGATGATGATGATGATGATGATGATGATGATGATGACGATAGAAAATGATAACGTATGAGCGACGATAATGAACTAGGATTGGCTGGCAGGTGTGAGGACCACTACCCAATCACCTACTTCCCCCCTCCCCTCCCCTCCACTTCCCCCTTCCCTTCCCCCTCCCTCTCCCCTCCATGTACTTCCCTCTCCGCCTCTCCGACGACCTCTCAGTCCTTCGTCAAAGAAAACGTAGCGGCCGCCCTCATGTGTCAGGCTGCCCTTAGGGAGGTTAGAGGGAGAAGGGAGAGAGGTGAGAGGGAGAAGGGAGGGAGGTGAGAGGGAGAAGGGAGGGAGGTGAGAGGGAGAAGGGAGGGAGGTGAGAGGGAGAAGGGAGGGAGGTGAGAGGGAGAAGGGAGGGAGGTGAGAGGGAGAAGGGAGGGAGATAATAAAGTGCTGCAAAAACACGTTCATTGTGATGTTACTTAATTTATGTGTTTAGTTGTGTGTGTTTCTTATGGCAACTAAACCCTCCCTTCCTCCCTCTTCCCTTCCCTCTCTACCCCCTCCCAGTCTCCCCCCCTCTCTACCCCCTCCCAGTCTCCCCTCCTACCCTCCCACACGCCCTCAATGATGTTTTAACACCCTCCCCCGCCCACGCCTCCTACTCGCCACTCTCTTAACAATCCTTCCGTTACCACGCCACCTACACGCCTGCCTATCCTTCAGTACTCTCTCTCCATCCCACGCCTTCCCTCTCATCAAGTCCCTCATACATACAGCTAAACATCCCACTCACCACAGTTCCCACCCACTCACCACAGCACCTGCCTCGCTACTTTCTCCTACACACACACACTCTCTCTCTCTCTCCCTCTCTCTCTCTTAATCACCCCATTTCTCTCGCTCTTCCCCCTTTCTCTAGTTCCCTTTCCTTTTCCCAAATTTCTTCCCTCCTCTCTCTCTCTCTCTCTCTCTCTCTCTCTCTCTCTCCCCTGTCTGTCTCTCTCTCTGTCTGTCTGTCAGTCAGTCTGTCCCGTAGTGGGCGGCCTCAGTGAGGTTCAGTTACCCTTGACATTAGTGCACAAGCCCTGAGTCTTCTCCCTCCCTCTCTCTCCCTCAAGTACCAACCTCCACCACCACACTCCACTCCTCCTTCGATCACCACCACTAACACATCCCCAATAACTCCACCGTTTGTGTGTGTGTGTGTGTGTGTGTGTGTGTGTGTGTGTGTGTGTGTGTGTGTGTGTGTGTGTGTGTGTGTGTGTGTGTGTGTGTGTGTGTGTGTGTGTGTGATGCATGTGCGTGTGTGATGGGTGGGCGTGTGCGTAAAGTAATAATAATGATTTAAATAATAAAATAAGGTTTACCGCAGGAAACTAGGTACACAGGCTATGATACCTAATCTTAGATCCAGAGTGTATTAGAGAGTATAAATTAACACCTGAAACGCTACATAATTATCATACAGTACAAAGAAATAAGTATGAGGGACGCTTTAAGACAGGATACAGGTGAATCTTGTGTCAAACTTGAATAAAACTTGTGTCAATCCTCTATAAAACTCGTGTTAAAAATGCATGGAACCTGTGTCAAACTTGTGTCAAAAGTGTATGGTACTTGAGATCAAACGTGTATAGAACTTGTATCAAACTTGTATAGAAAATGTGTCAAACTTGTATAAAACTTGTGTCAATCCTGTATAAAACTCGTGTTAAAAATGCATGGAACCTGTGTCAAACTTGTGTCAAAAGTGTATGGTACTTGAGTTAAACGTGTATAGAACTTGTATCAAACTTGTATAAAACTTGAATCCAATATAGCACAATCTCGTAACTTAAGACGTGTTTTATGGGATGATATGGTGACGAAACAGTGAGGACAGTGACTTGGGGAACACCATTAAAATCTGTATGTTAAATTTAGCACAAAATCACAAATGAAGTCTTTACACAATATAGAGTCATGGTATTGGACAAAATGAACTAAGTATGTGTAAGTCAGTGTTAAGTATGAGTGAGTATGAATGTGTATGAGGGAGTAATGACCTCTTGTGGTTAGTGAAGTAAGTATATCCTGGTTGGTCTAGTTGTCGTGGGCAGCGTGAGTGTGTGTGTGTGTGTGTATGAATGGAGTTTTGGGAAGTGGGTGGTAATGGAGGGAGGGTGGGGTTGGTGTTGAGGTGTGGTGGTGATGTTGAAGTGGGGGTGAGTGTTGAGGTGTGAGTGGGTGGTGTTGGGGTTGGGGGTGATGTTGAGGGGTGATGTTGAAATTGGGGGGTGTGGGGGTGAGGTGGTGTTGGGGATGATGTTGGGGGTGGGGTGGTGTTGGGGGTGGGTGATGTTAGGGGTGGGGTGGTGTTAGGGTGGGGGGTGATGTTGGGGGGTGTGAGGGTGGTGTTGGGGGTGGGGGTGATGTTGGGGGTGGGGGGTGGTGTTGGGGGGGGGTGGTGTTAGGGTGGGGGTGGTGTTGGGGGTGGGGGAGTGGTGTAGAGTTGGGGTGGTGTTGGAATTGGGGGTGAGGCATTGGGGGAGTGGGGGTGGTGTTGGGGTGGGGGTGGTGTTGGGGTGGGGGTGGTGTTGATGGGGGGGAGTGAGGGTGGTGGTTGGGGGTGATGTTGGGGGGTGTGGGTGGTGTTGGGGGTGTGGGTGATGTTGGGGGTGGGGGTGATGTTGGGGTGTGGGGTGGTGTTGGGGGTGGGGTGGTGTGTGCAGGTGGTGTTGGGGGTGGGGGTTGTGTTGGGGGGGGAGTGGTGGGGGTGTGTTGAGGGGGTTGGGGGGTGGGAGGTGGTTGTTGAGTGGTGTGGTGTTGGGGGTGGGGGTGATATGGGGGGTATGGGGGTGGGGGGTGGTGTTGGGGGTGGGGGTGATGTTGGGGGTGGGGATGGTGTTGAGGGCGGCTGGTTGCTTGGCAGAGACCACTCCACCGCAAACCTCAAGTCTAAGTTCGTGCACTGTGTTGTTGATGTTTGAGTGTTTGGTGGATATTTAGTTAACGTGTGTGTGTGTGTGTGTGTGTGTGTGTGTGTGTGTGTGTGTGTGTGTGTGTGTGTGTCAGAGAGTTTCACAGATTGACACAAAATACAAATAGAGAAAAGATCCAGTTTCAGACCAAATCCAGATTGTGGGAGCCATGACGCAAACTCCCCCTTCCTCCCACACTCTCTCTCACCCTCTCCCACTCCCTCCACTCTCATCCACCAACTCCCTCTCTTTGCTCTCTCCCCCTCTCCTCACCCTACCCATCCTCCCTCTCCTTCCCTCTCTTCTCCCCATCATATAAAAACAAGTAGAAATGGATACAGGCCTTTCCTTCACACACACACACACACACACACACACACACACACACACACACACACACACACACACACACACACACACACACAACCATCCATCTCAACTTGGTTCTGTCTGTACGCGTTAAGATCCTAGGGAAGTACCGCTTGTTTTTGCCAAGATGTAAACAGTATTACTTACATACTCACGGACACCATACACCGCGAGTGCGTATGTATGTGTGTATGTATACGAGTGTCCTTGACTATGTATGGTATGTATATTTAGTAGTATGTTTGCTTAAGAGTGTGTTAAAAAATGTTTATATGTGTGTATGTATATGAATGATTGTATTTATTGTATGTATGTTTAGGGGTATATCCATAAGTATGTTTGATGTGTATGTTTCAGAGTGTATCTAAGTATGTATAGCCTATGTATGTTTAAGCATATGCATGTATATATGTATGTATGTATGTACGCATATTATGAGTATGTATGTATGTATGTATGTATGTATGTATGTGTATACGTCTTATATGTCTGCATGATTATATTTGTATTACAGTCAAACAATTATTAAAATCGACCAGTTCTGTGTCCTAACCTAACCTAACCTAACCTAACCAAACCTAACCTAACCTAACCTAACCTAACCTAACCTAACCTAACCTAACCTAACGTACTGTACCTGTGAGAGTCTGAAGAGTGTACACACCTGATCACCTCCAACAGGTAAACGACGCCAACTCACCATCATCCAGCAGCGAGGTTGACTAATGCACCAAGCAGCCTTGAAGGATAACCAGGAACCCCGGGCACCAAGATGATACCCCCCCCCCACCACCGGACCCCCTCTGCCGTCAGAGTGAAAGTCACCAAGATGGAAGGGGGGGGGGGGAGGGGGGAATTTATCGTCCAAGGTCACCAAGATGGGAAAAAATCACCATCCGTAAACACCAAGGTGGGGGGTCGGGGGATATCTACGGTCAGGATCACCAAGAGAGAGAAGGGATATCCACTACCCAGGGTCACCAAGGGATAATTCACCGTGCACAATTCACCAGCCAACATCACCAAGAGTGAAAGCGTCAAAGGGACTCCACGGTCACTTAGATAACATCCGATACAGTGACCAATAAAAACCTGTGTGTATGTGTGTGTGTGTGTGTGTGTGTGTGTGTGTGTGTGTGTGTGTGTGTGTGTGTAAGACCTTCCTGATGTAGGCCTACCCTGAGCTCCAACGGCCTATACTCACCACCTCATTCCCTCCTTCCTTCCCGTCCATCCTCCCTCATTTCCTTACTTTCTCCCTCCTCTTCCTCCATCCTTTCTTTCCTTCCTCCATTCCTCCCTCCCTCTAACCCTTCCCCCCCCCATCCTAGGACTTAACACAACAAGATACGATACATTTCCCCAAAGAAAGAAATTACTCTACCTGTACTAATTACGATACTCTCAACAGGTAAGTATGCCTCTACCTGTACTAATTACGATACTATCAACAGGTAAGTATGCCTCTACCTGTACTAATTACGATACTCTCAACAGGTAAGTATGACTCTACCTGTACTAGTTACGATACTACCACCATTCTTGACGCCTTTATTACCCCCAACTTACAACACCTGCACCATTAGGACATCAACTTCACCTGTCTGTCACCTGTGCTAGCATTTTTAACCTTTAACTTAATTAATATTTGTAGTCTTATCATTTCTCTCTTGGCGCAAACTAATTCCACTTTCTCTCTCTCAAAAAAAAATCCCAGAAACCAAAATTATTATCACAAACAAACAAACGGATATAATGGCTTTAAAACAACACAAAACAAACACAATAACACTCATCTCTTGTTCTTGTATAGAAATTAAAACTGGATCTAAACACAAAAAAAAAAACACAAATCTCATCATATATTCTTGAGAGTAAAAAGTGGTTCTATAACTCCATGACCATTATAGTGAATTATAGAAGACATATCATGTTAACCTGGCGTGCGTAAGACCCAGTTCGCTATATGGAACTAATCGTTATAGTCTGGGTGCGTGCAGGTATATATCGACAGGTTAATGATCCCCCTATTCACCTGTACACAACGGCGTGGGAACTATTCTGGTGTAGTTAAATTCTATGTTGATGTGTGTGTGTGTGTGTGTGTGTTTCTCTGTCCGTCTGTCTGTCTGTCTGTTATCTCTTATTATCTCTCTCTCTCTCTCTCTCTCTCTCTCTCTCTCTCTCTCTCTCTCTCTCTCTCTCCTTTACCTACGTTATGATCATATTCGCATACTTACAATGACGATTTTAAATGACATAAATAACCTGACAGTGAGAGACTCCCTGTGTAAACTCCCTTCAAAGAAATAACAACAACAACCACACCACCACCACCACCACCAACAACCACAACATCAACCACAACATCAACAATAACAACAACCACACCTTTTCCCGTTCTGTCATCTAGTTACAAAATAATAAATGACGATCACTAGGATAGAGTTGAGGCCAAAATTACTGTGACCTTTAACCAGATATTTTATTGGATATACGTGTGTGTGTGTGTGTGTGTGTGTGTGTGTGTGTGTGTGTGTGTGTGTGTGTGTGTGTGTGTGTGTGTGTGTGTGTATAAGTTGCCCTAGTAACATTTACCCGTTAAAGCCCTTATAGGGGATGACATTTTCAGCTGACCTCGACGAAGAATAGGAAGAATAGGAAGAATAGAAAGGAAGGGGAAGAATAGGAAGAATAGGAAGGAAGGGGAAGAATAGGAGAATAGGAAGGAGGGAAGAATAGGAAGAATAGGAAGGAAGTGTAAGAATAGGAAGAATATAGGGAAGGAAGGGGTAAGAATAGGAAGAATAGGAAGAATAGAAAGGAAGGGGAAGAATAGGAAGAATAGGAAGGAAGGGGAAGAATAGGAAGAATAGGAAGGAATGAAGAAAAGGAAGGAAGAAAAACAAGAAAAAAGAAAAAAACCCAAGAAAACAGAAAATAGGAACTAAAAAAAATAATAAAGGTTAAAGATTAAAAAAAAATAAATAAAAAAACAAACAAACAAATACAACCAATGCAAACAAAACAATAACAAGTAAACAAAACAATAACAGAGGCAAACAAAAACAACAACACAAGTAAACAAACACAACAGTAGCACACAATGAACCTTTCAAACACTCACAACACCGGGTAGGAAAAATACCCGAACCCTGTCATTGCAACTCAACATTGCAAGATTAAAATAATGTGCAACAGAATATCTGGTGAAATGTTGACGACAGTACAAGGTCATGCGAGTGAAAGTCCCGACAGTTATACATACAGTCAAAACCTCTATTTAACGGACTATATAGAGGAAAATCCATTATATCGAGGGTCCGTTAGATGTGAAACCGTTATTTAAAGGATTATATAGAGAAAAATCCGTTATATCGAGGGACCGTTAGATGTGAAACCTCTATTTAGCAGATTTTATAGAGGAAAATCCGTTATATCGAGTGTCCGTTAGATGTGAAAGCTATATTTAATGGACTATATAGAGGAAAATCCGTTAGAGGGTTCATTAGTTGTGAAACCTCCATCTAACGGATTATATGGAGAGAGAAGTCCGTTATATGGAGGTTTCACTACACCTTGATATTGTTATTAATGCTGACGTCAGACACCAGGAGACAAACAAGATATTTTGGCGGGAAGATTTGCGTGCGAGGATTTTGGCGGGAAGATTTGAGCGCGAGGATTTTGGCGGGATACATTTGACGCGGGGATTTGGGCGAGTGAAGATTTATAAGAGGATTTTGCCAGAAGGACTTGGAGTGCGAGGATTTTTGGCGGAAGATTTGAGTGCGAGACCAAGTGGAAGATTTTGACAAAAGTGAGGATTAAGGGAAGATTTGAGTGCTATATATTTTGCGAAGATTGAAAGAGGATTTGGTGGGATACATTGACGCGATTTAAGCGTAGGAATTTATACGCCCGTAGAGATTAAGTACAAAATGTAAATAAAACAAAATAAATTTAACAAAACTAGAAACGATCCAATCGCATGTGATGGTATGCCAAACAATAAAACTGCAATAATACAAAAATACGTATATAAACACAAGGTTATGAACAACAACAACAACAACAACAAGAAGCAATCACGACTAGTACCAGTATGGCCGCCAGAGATCAGGTCACAAGATCAATGATGAAAGTCGTACAAATAAAATTATATTTTATAATGTGATCCAGTGTCTCAACCCAGGGACGAGAGAGAGAGAGAGAGAGAGAGTCACTAAAAATCTACAGACTTATTCACATTGATTTAGCGTGTAAACAAACAGTGCATGTATACAAACAATGGTCAAACACGAAGCCAATTTTATACCAAGAATAGCACACACAAACATACACACTCAAACACACACACACACACACACAAACCCATCTCTACCTACCCAAACAGTCGCGAAACTCCTTATCTTGCCAAGGAAATTTGAAAAGAAAAATATCACCTCACAACAATACCCATGAAGACCTGGAGGACGCCGCTCCATTTGACACTCAGGAACTCTGCCTCCCTCCCCTCCCCCCCCTAACAAAAACTTTTATTTTCCGTCTGCTGTTACTGACACATACGTCACTATAAACAATAGCCTGGGTGGGGAGGAAGCCTTAGGTAACACGCCCCTCCACCCACCTACCACCCACTGCACCCACCACCCACAAGATAAGGAGAAACAATAGGGAACTCGAATGCCTTTACAATGTTGAACTTGAGGTGCTGTCAGTAGATGCCGCCACATACCACTTTTATTTACATTCCCTCGCTAACTTGCATATAAATTGATGTATAAACACCACGGGCAGAATCATCGTTGTATATTTAATTTGTATATTTCTTTTAAGTATAAAATCTCGACTAAAATTACTAAACGTAGATTTTTTTATAAGTTTGTTTACGTATGGATGTGTCTGTTTGTCTGTTTTTATTTTCCTATAAACGGAATCATATTTTGTAGTCTCAGCGTCTCTTAAGATCCTGTACTTATTGGTCTCGTAAAGTATTCTTATATCTACTACATAATAACCCAGTTTCTACTTATTTTACTTATTTTCCTACTTATTAAAAGGTGTTAAGTACATAAGATGGACACTGTGTTGGGGGATGGGGGAGGGAGGGAGAGTGAGGGAGGGGGTGTGAGTGAGGGAGAGAGGGAGGGAGGGAAGGTGAGAGAGAGAGAGAGAGAGAGAGAGAGAAGTTGGGTTGGTAAGACGGGTTTTCACTTGTACTAATACGTGAGTCGTGATAATCCACCGCCCACACCACCCCCCACACCACCCCCCACACACCACCACTAACCAATCCATTGTTTACCATGATGAGATGTATCAGGTGAAACATGTATATGAACCAAGTAACAAGATCACTAGATTACAAGATGTTCTAACCGATAGACTAAGGTTAGGATATAAGTACCTCTGGCAGTATGTTCTTCAAGCAGATGTGAACAAAACCAAATGTAAAGTGTGCGACCAGACATATTGTGTTTGAATGCCTCTCACGCAGATGTGAATAACAATGTGTGTGTGGCCAGACATATTGCCTCACTCTGAAATCCAGTGCCATTAATATCCTGACCACTGGTGCCTGTTATACGTATCCATTGTGACCTCTAACTCTGTAATCCTTTTGCGCTACCGCTCACAGGATGAGTATGGGGTGCACAACAAACTAGCCGCTGTATTTGGCCAAGAAAAAAAACACCACATAGAAGAAGAAGAAGAAGAAGAAGAAGAAGAAGACTGGATAAAGGCCGGAAGAGGAAGGGAGGTATATTGGAACTTGGAAGAAGGAGAAAGAAGAAATAAAAAAATAATAATAACAGGAAAGAAGATGGGAAGGAGAAATAAGAAAGAACAATAAGAAGTGAAAGCAAGGAGAATGCAACTGGAGAAGGACGAGGACCGAAAAGGGACGAAGAAGAGGGAGTAGGAGAAGAAAGAGGAGAGAGAGAGAGACAGAGAGGGAGGGACAGGGTAGGGAGAGAAGAGGGAGGGAGGGAGGGAGAAGAGGGTACAAAGGTCGATGACGGTAATGGTGAGAAAAACCCAAGACGAGACACGAAGGAGGAATAAGAAAAACAAAGGAACATAAGGAAAGAGTTAAGAGAGACGGGGTGAACAGGATAAGACGGAGGAGAGGAAGGACACGGAGGAGGAGGGGGAGGAGGAGGAGGAAAGGGGGGGTGGGGAGGGATGGGAAGAAATAACGGGGAAGGCGTGATGGAGGAGGAGGAGGAGGAGGAATTGAAACAGTTTATTAGGAGGAAGATTCATGGTTATCACACCACAGATGCTAAGTACAGCGTATGACGTCACCACAGCGTCACCACAACGTAACCACAACATCACCATCACTGTACCACCACCACCACGTCACATCACCACAACATCACCATCACTGTACCACCACCACCACGTCACCACCATATGACCACCACAGACACATAACCTTCAAGGGGTCACTACAACGCCTGGGAAGGACAGGAAGCCGAGACTGTACCAACCTCGGTGTTCTGGGAAGGAAAGCTGTGCCCTCAGTAATTATTAGTCTGGTAACGTGAGAGCCAAGAAACCTAGCTCATGGTTATGTCTATAGGCTCGGTGTTTATGACAAGGACCACACACACACACAGTTCATGACCAGTTATCACAATACGGACTAAGAAAAGAACAGTTCATGACTGGTTGTATTCATGACGAGAAGGAAAAAAAAAACTACGGTTCTTGTAAACAGTCTACAGTTAGATCAACCCCCCACACTGCTGACCGTAAGGGGGGGGGGGTGGGGGGTTGATCCCAGGTGTGTTAAGGTGTGGCCCTCACCTGGGGGAATCAAGCTGCTCTGCCAATTAAGTATAGTAGTTTAGAAATGTCTTGTTTTAAAGCTTTCGGGAACTAGCAGCATGTGGCAGCTTATGTAGAGTGAGTGAGTGAGTGAGTGAGGAGGAGGGAGAGATGTGAGTGAGTGTGTGTGTGTGTGTGTGTGTGTGTGTGTGTGTGTAAAATACCCACTCCAACGTAGCCAGAAACATCTACACTACAGTCCACGGCAGAGATTCGAACCCGCGTCGTTAGATACAGAAGACTTTCAAGGCAGCTCACTGGACCATTTACTTAACACTAATGCAACTGCAGGAAGCACGGCCGAGTGACTCCTGCCTGGGTACGCCTCCTACAAGCAGACATTTCACTTAAAACTCTCAAGCAGACATTTCACTTAAAACTCTCAAGCAGACAATTCACTTAAAACTCTCAAACGTACGAATTTCAGTGCAAATTTTAGCCTAGTTTGAAAAAAAACCTCTATGATAACAGTCCTTAAGGCTCACAAAACCTCCTCCCCAAAAAAACCCTGATAAATGAAAATACTCCTTATGAATTTATCACATAAGGTTCATAATTAAACATACAGGTAAGAAATTCTCTCGTTAACAAATAGCTTTTATGACTCTACTACATAAGGACTATATTAGCTGAAAAGTTATGAGGGTTGTGAAGATTGGTCCTTATGTGGTAGGGGCGTAAGGGCTACAGAAGGTGGTAGGGAGGACACACGCCACCAATCCAAATTTTCCGACCCAAAAACTTCCTGTCGGGGTAATGAGGCTGTGCTGTTACGTGGTGATTATTACCTGCCTGTGATACACCAAGGTAGAGGTCTGCTACCTGCCTCTACTGCTGTCAACCACCACTACTGTCAACCACCATTTGTGTCAACCACCACTACTGTCAACCACCACTACTGTCAACCACCACTTCTGTCAACCACCACTACTGTCAACCAACCATTATTTAAACCACCATTATTGTCAACCACCATTACTGTCAACAATTTGTGTCAACCAATTACCATTGTCAACCACCACTTGTCAGCCAACCACCACTACTGTCAACCACCACTACTGTCAACCACCATTACTGGCTTCAAATCACCATTACTGTCAACCACCACTACTGTCAACCAATTAATTTCTTGTCAACCACCACTTCTGTCAACCACCACTACTGTCAACCACCACTTGTCAACCACCACTTCTGTCAACCAATTACTACTGTCAACCACCACTACTGTCAACCACCATTACTCATTTCAACCACCACGTACCAATCCACCACTACCGTCAACCAAATTACTCATCAACCACCACTTGTCAAACCACCACTACTGTCAACCACCACTAATGTCAACCACTATTACCAATAACCACCACTACTGTCAACCATCAATACTGTCAACCACCACCACTGTCAACCACCACTACTGTTACGACTACTACTGTCGTTTTACTACCACTTACACAATACTACCACCACCACTACCGTCACTACCACCACCACTACCGTCACTACCACCACCACTACCGTCACTACCACCTCCACTACCGTCACTACGACCACCACTACCGTCACTACCACCACCACTACCACCTGCACTACCACCATCGCTTAAAACAAACACACTCACTTGTTGATAACTTATAATACGAAAGTTTTAAAGGGATTTGAGTAGAAAGTTTGTCGAGAAAATACTGTTTGGAGAAAGTTGTTCAAGTAGTATCGGTAACTTCCACAGCCCGGAGAACACAGACAGGCAGACACAGACAGACAGAGACAGACAGACAGAGACACAGACAGACAGACAGAGAGACAGACAGACAGACACTCAAATAGTAACATTAACTTGACACCTCCACAAGTCCATCTCTAATAAGATGTAAAAACCAACGTCAACACACACACACACACACACACACACACACAGTACGTCTGGATGCACGCAAAAAAAAAATCCATAACCTCACACCAACTGGCACATGGTTCAGTTAACTGCGGGGTACAGTGACGTCATAATCAGTTGTGCAAATCTAGATAACATTACAATTTTAACGTTACCATTATTATTATTATTATTATTATTACACAAACAAACACAAATCTAATACAATTATAGTGTTGTATTTAGTTACACATTATAGTAACTCTACTAATGCCACCATCACCAGCTCCCATTCCTATTATCACCATCACATCGTGCCTACAGGAGAGCTCAGCCATGTTAATATTGTCATTATATTTATCCACTCTGTATCTGTGTTTTTCTGGCTAAATAAACTATTTCAATTCAAAATTCAATTAAATTCAAACATCATCGCTATCACTACCAACCAATCATCACCATCACTACCACCAGCCATCATCACCACCACCACCATGCACTACAGCCATCACTACCACCAGCCATCATCACCACCACCACCACCATGCACTACAGCCATCACTACCACCAGCCATCATCATCACCACCACCAATTATGCACTCATACAGCCATCAATTACCACCAGCCATCATCACCACTTCAATTACCACCATGCACTACAGCCATCACTACCACCAGCCATCATCACCACCACCACCATGCACTACAGCCATCACTACCACCAGCCATCATCACCACCACCACCACCATGCACTACAGCCATCACTACCACCAGCCATCATCATCACCAACACCACCACCATGCACTACAGCCATCACTACCACCAGCCATAATCACCACAACCACCAGCCAACAGTACCATCACCACCACCCAGAGAGCCGAGCCGACAACGAGATCTGCAGAGCCCAGCACTCAACACACACAACAAACACAGGTCCCTAACCTAACCTAACCAAATACACGAACTTACGAATCTTGGTCACAGTGGCAAGTCGTGTGGGGGTGGGGGTGGGGGGAGCGACATCACGAGCGCCATCTGCGCAAACACACACTTGCGCACCACCGATGATGACAAGGTTCTTATGTGGGGGTCTGATATAATGTATTCACCACTCTCTTGTTTACCCACACCAAGACACGTACATCCTGCAAGAGTCACCAAATATCTTCCTAACATTCAAATAATTTTCAGGGAACACATCTGCATTTTTCTATACCTTGCGTTTTTTGTTACCCCGATGCGGAAGGTGCGGCAGGTGCGGCAGTTAATGATGCTTGGAGCGATAATGTCACGTGAGGAAAGATGGTAAGGGATTAGGTCGTATAAACATAGGGTTGGATTACACCGCTCACACGTTAGGTTAGGTTTGGTTGGGTTGGGTTTGGTTGGGTATGGTTAGATTGGGTTGGGTTTAGGTGAAATTGTAGAGGGCTTCACCTGTGCCTCTGTGTAGATTGGGTTACACATCATCCAGGTATACTGTTTATGTGTGAGTGATGACCTGTGTTGAAGACGACCACGACCACCATCAACCACCACCAACGACCACAACGCGATCACCACCATCCACCACCACCTACCAACAACCACAACCACCACGTTCTCACCTGCTATTACACGGTTATTATCTATTTGCATAACATTCCTAGTGATTAATATTTCAGTTGTTGATTCTGGCAGTAATTAATCTATGAGAATCACCACAGTAATTACCTAACCTAATCAGACTCCACTGTACAATCTTACTTCCTGAGAATATATCAAATGTTTTCACCAGCCCAGTTTTATCTATTTAGTCTGTGTATAATAAGACCTATGGACGCTGAATTAAACTAAGTCTTTAATTTTACAGATTGAAACGTGTGAGACAGAGACGAGTGGAAACAAGAAAGCAGTGGCCACGTTATAGTGTGACAAGTGTCCTACTTCGATTTAGTTGCGACACTGTTCCCATCGAGGTGTTTAGCCGACAGAGGGCATTGGGTGAGTGGTTCCTCCTCCTCCTCCTCCTCCTTCTTCTTCTCCCCCCCCTCCTCCTCCTCCTCCATCAGCCAAAGGGGACGGCACTTTCAGACCTGATTATTAAGAGTATGTCGTGTCCATTATTCACACTCATCCAACAGGTTCCCATACTAGTTCAGACCAGAGAGGGTGACATAATACGGAGGAATAATTGTGTCTACGTTCTCTCAGGCCACGACCCACACCTCCACCAGGAACCAGTAAGTTATGCCTGAAGGTGTTAATCCGCCTCTTGCAACACCACCTCCCACATGACACTCTGCTGATCATGACACAACACACCTGCAGTACTAAAGTAACAGGTGGCACAACTCTCTACGTGTACTTGATAATGAACCAATTAACCACACTGTATACACCTGTAATCACACTGAACCTCCTGTACCTGTATCAACTCCTGTATTCGTGTATCCGATACTAACTAAATTATACATAAACATTTAGCAATACATAGAACAAGGATATTCTACAGGTTATTTTGCAAGTATTTCTGGGTCACATAATTAGTTTTTTTTTTATGATGTGTTGTGTTAACCGGATTTATTAAAATTTCTTGTAAAACTGGTGAGAGAGAGAGAGAGAGAGAGAGAGAGAGAGAGATATCCGTGTATATAAAAATTATTAATAGATGACAGCGATATAATTGTATCTACTTGGTTTATTCAAATAACCTAACCTAACCCTCTTCTCCCCTCTTCCCTTCCTCCTTCCCCTCCCTCCCACTCTATCCCTCTCACAACCTCTTCCCCTCTTTTCCCCACCTCTCCTTCTACTATCCTACACCCTCTCCTCTCTACCCCTCCTCTTCCCTTCTCCTTCTCTAATTCCTCCCCTCTTCATGTACCTGTGTGTGTGTGTGTGTGTGTGTGTGTGTGTGTGTGTGTGTGTGTGTGTGTGTGTGTGTGTGTGTGTGTCAAACAAGAAGAAGCATAAACACAGAGGGAAGACGAGAAGTCAAGACAATATCGCGCTAATACTAACCCACTGGTCGCTGAGCAATTGGTCCTCAGTCAGTCGGCTCGCCGAAGACTGAAAACAAGAGGAAGTTATTCAGTAAAAACCACTAAGAAAGGCCTACACACACACACACACACACACACACACACACACACACACACACACACCCACAATAATTGTAAAAAGAGTGAGAAATAACACAAGTCCCTTTAATCTCTTTGTATCTGGATCACCTGCATACCCTAACCTGTTTACCTGTTTCTCAATTTTGCACTATCTATTCTCGCACTGCATCACCTGCTTAATTTAACTCCAACCTAACCTACCTGAAGGAGGAACACATTCACTTTATAAATGTTAAATTCCTGGTTTCGTTTCTCACACCAATTTATCACACGAACAGGACATGCTGGGGGAAGAGAGGTCACTATGAACTAGGTCAACAGGTGCGCCAGCCCAGGTCAACTCAGGTCAACCGGAAAGTAACCTGCCTGCCACTTGAAATCAAAGGTAAGAGTGAATGGAAATGAGAGGAATAAATGAAAGTGAGATGGAAATAAGAGAAAAGAGGACACAGAAGAAATGAGAATAAGAGGAAGAGGAAGAGAATTGAGGAATGAAATGGAGAAAATAAGGGTATGAGGCTGCGTGTAATGTATGTATGTATGTTTCATTTTTAGTCCATATAACAAGCATTAGGTCAAGGGTTCGAGTCCTGGCTGGTGAGGTCGATGATTATATGTATGTATGTGTGTGTGTGTGGGGAGGGGGGGTCGGTGTGTGGATATAGGTGGTGTGGATGTAACTGTGGGTGGGTGTAAGCGTGAGTCGGTGTGAGGGTGGCTGTGGGTGTCCTTGGGAAGGCAGAGTAGGAGGAATATTGAAAGACACAAGCAAGGTGTGACGAGTGTAGTGACAGCCAGGACAACAGTAAAAGAGGAGGAAAGGGGGAAAAGAGAAGGAGGAGGAAAGATGAGGAGGAGGAGAAAAGGATGAGGCGTGGGAGAGGAGAAGGAAAGAAAGGAGAGGAAGAGAAGGAAAGAAGGAAAAATAAAGGAGTGGGTGAGGGTAAGAAGGAGGAGGAGAGGAAGAGGTGGAGGGTGGATGGGAAATAGCGGCCTTGAAGCCACGCCTCATTTACCTGAGCGTCAGGTGTTAGCTGGGAAAAGCACCTTCAGGCAGGTAGTAATTTATTCACATCGTGCTGCCCTCCTCTTCACCACCCGCCCACACACACACCCACCCACCCACCCACACACAAACCACCACCCACCCACACACAGACACACACACACACCCCCCCACACACACACCTCTGTAAGCAAACACACCCAACATCCTACACGGTCAATTTACTGTGCTAATAAATAACACAGCGAAGATTACACCAAGCAAGGATCCTGCAGCAGATACGGACATACATGCAACAGCAGTAGCAGTGGCAGAAGGAGAAGAAGAAGAAGGAAGGAAGGAAGAAAGGAAGGGAGGGAGGAAGGAAGGAAGGAAGGAAGGAAGGAAGGAAGGAAGGAACGGAAGAAGCTAAAAAAACAAGAACAAGTAGTAGTAGTAGTAGAAGTAGTAGTAGTAGTAACGAGAGCAGCACCTATCATCACCAACACCTGCAGAAACACCAACAACACACAACACCTGGGTGACGGTGATCCTCAGTGACCTAAGTCGACCTTTTTTTTTTTGTTTACTTTTGTTTACATCTTGTGGGTCAGTACTATCACCCTTATCCCTCACCCCTCCCTTCCTTCCGTCCTCTCTCAGCCCTCTCCACTCCACTCCCCTCACAGCCCTCTCACAGTTCCTCCTCACCCCCCTCCCTCCCTCCCTCTTAAATCTTCACAGTTTATATCGCTTGCATTGTCTTATATCTATGTTATTTGAGTACATATTGAGGTGATGATAACACGTAAGTCAACTAGTCCTGCATTAGGGAGGGAGGGAGGGAGTGTAGAGGACCCCAGAGAACTGCCAGTCGTCTCTCCAGCGTCTCACAGGAGGAGCAAGTTAAGGGTGACGTTAACCTCCTCACAACAGGTTTTTGGAGGAGCTACTTGAGGGTTACCTTGGGCTACTCCTCGACTACCCTGGGCTTGGTTCTTTAGTTACCCGCAGACCACATCCTGCCTATGGGTAGGGAGGGTTCTTGATGGTGGGATCTGGATAACGAAGGAAGTTTGGATATGGGGTTAGGTTAGGTTAGGTTAGGTTAGGTTAGTATAGGTAAGATCATTAATAAAACAGTGAAGTAACTAAGCGTAATCTGCTCCCGTGTTTTGAATGTTATCGTACCCTGTCATGTCGAGGTAAACAAAACACTGACGTCACGTGATGCATACACTGACGTCACGTGATGCATACACTGACGTCACGTGATGCATACACTGACGTCACGTGATGCATACGCTGAGAGTAACGTCGGATGTTTGTTGTCTATATTTAGAAACGTCATAATTTCCATAACAAAAGACACGATAAACAAAAACGAAAACAATACAAAAATAAAATAGTTCCAGGAGAGTTAATAACAAGAAATAAAGCGATAATTAGTACTTCTTGCGCATGCGTGAACCTAGTCGACACGTCACTGCCGCTAGTTACGGGTAAATAGCTCGAGTAGAAAGCGTATACTACAGAGGCTTTGTACCCGAGCGTGGTTGAGGTATTGCCACCCAGAGAGAGAGAGAGAGAGAGAGAGAGAGAGAGAGAGAGAGATAATGAAACACAACAATAAAAAAAAAAGGTTTACATCATTACTAGTGTCAGTGAAGGATAACAGAAAGTCGACTACAAGTTTACGATGTCTAGCGAGGTCAGCTTGAGCCCAGGGTCAGAGGTCAAGGGAGTGTGTCTGGGTGGGAGGGATGAATCTGAATCCTAAATCTGACATGTGGAGGGAATCTGAATAAGAATCTGATTTATTCTATATGGATGTACGGTATTGAACTTTCCTCCTATGGCTCAGTACGATAATGCCTATGTAGGTTTAAGGGTAACTAAATAAATAAAAACGTATAATAAAATAATGATAAATTAGGGTAAAATACAAATAATTACAAATAAACCAGAGATAATTACAATCAACAACTACAACAACAACAACGGCATCAAGAACATAAACAACAACTACAACAATACCAACCATGCAACAACCACAACAACAACACATTTTACAACAGTAGCCGAAATATTACTGAACTTACATCTAATTTCAGTTCAGATTCATTCAGTAAACACGAAGTTACCACTGATTCAGCATGTATAGACACGAGGCATGTATACAGATAAGAGACGATGCATGTATACAATTTAACATGTATAAACACAGTAAATCTATACAAAAACGTCACCTGGAGAAGCAAGTGCTATACATTCACGACTCGAGGATTGACTTGAGGTGGAACTCGAGGACTGACTTGAGGTGGAACTCGAGGAAGGGAATCCTTTTTAAAACATTTTAGTACCGGATGTAGATAAGAGACTCAAGGGCACCTAACTTCTTCAGATGGAGGGAGGGGAGAGAGGAAGGAATGGGAAGGGTAGATGAGAGTAGGGTGGAAGAGGGGAAGGAATGAAAGAGGAATAAGAAAGAAGGAGGGAGAGAGAGAGGGAGGGAAGATGAAACTAACAGAAGAAAGAAGGATAAGGAAGAGGAAGTAAAAGAGAACAAGATAAAGATAAGAAATGGAAAGATAGAAGGAAAAGACAGTGAGAAGGGGTGGAAGGAGAGGTGATGAAAGAAGGGGGTAGGAAGTTGGGGAATAGGAGAAACAAAGAGGGGAAATTAACACAAGAAGAGAAAGGGGAGGAGAGAGAGAAAAACAATAAACGAATAAGTAGGACGAAACATGATACTGGTGATAAGTGAAGTATGGAGGGGGGTGGGGAGAAGAGGGTGATAAATGATATGTATAGGACAGACCGATAACACCAGACGACAGAGATAAGGATAGAGACGAAGGACAGAATAAGAGGAGAAGGAAGAATAAGGATGGGTGAGAGATTGCAATGGAAGAGGAGAGATAAAGGAGAGAGGGAGGGAGAGTGAAGGAGGGAGGAGAATGGAGGGAGATAACAGAAACAAAAAATAAAGACAAGAAAAGGGAAACAAGTAGATTAATAAATACGAAAGGAAACATAACAAAAAAAAAGAATAAGAAAAATTGATGATAGTGGGAATGAAGGAAGGGATTATGGGAGAGGAGGGAATGAGATATAATCCGATAACGTAGGATATTGGAGAAAGTGAGAGGAAAGAAGAGGCGAGGAAAAGGACACGAGGATAAGTGAAAAGAATTAGAAAGTGTGCGAAAGAAACTAAATATAATACTGATAATAAAAGAAAATTGTAAAATGAAGGGAATGACGATGAATACTCCAACATTTTGTTCCAGTCAGTCAGTCAGTCAACCAGAGATACATAAACACGCTCACACATTTACCACCCCCCTCACACACTCATACAGTCAGTCTACGTCACACACACACACACACACACACACAAACACACCATGTAGGTCACCAGGAAGTATGGTATGATAACAATCCAATATTAAAATTCTGGACATGAACCTCACCAGCAGCACCGCCACAAAACAATACTCACTCAACAGAATATGTAAGTGTGTGTGTGTGTGTGTGTGTGTGTGTGTGTGTGTGTGTGTGTGTGTGTGTGTGTGTGCGTGGCCCTATCCTGCCGTCTCATTGGTACCCTAATAACAATTCCTGGTGTGCTCATGTATAGTACGTGTTCACCATACTTCACATTACTAGCGTTATGTCCATTCATTATGGTAAGAGAAGGTCAGAGGTCAAAGGTCACTTGCACCCAAAAAAAAAAAAATCAGGATACGTTTATTCCACGTATATAAAATTCTCGTTCTGTTTAGTTTTTTTTTATGGTGAATTATATGTATATAAATTAATGCTTTTTAATATGTATATATGTAGTAGTTGTACATATATAAATCTCACATATTATTGACTGTTGTTTTTAAAATTGAGGAAAATGAGACAATGTTACCCCATGACCCTCAGTGTACTACAGTGTTGTTCACTAACACTGAATCACAAGTTGTTATCAAGCCTTCATTCACTTTACGACCCAACCATTGTCTACGACCACGCAGCCACACACCTCAACAACACGACCACAAATTTAAGACTGAATCTCGCCTTACCTCAGCCTAACTACGGACAACTACGACCAGCCGTGGAGAGGTGTGTCTACCCCACCTCCCCACCCCCCCACCACCAAACAATAAATTTCCTATCTGTTGTTATTATCTGTGGCCGGAACAACCTCCCCCTCTCCCTCACCTCACCATCCCTACCCTCACCCACCAGCCCTACCCTCCCCCCCACCTACCCTCCCTTCCCTTCTCCCGGAACTCAGTCTCGCTAATGTTAACTATTGCGAATATAAAAAAAAAATACCATCCAACTAATTGACTAGCTTCCTCTCTTTTGTGTGTGTGTGTGTGTGTGTGTGTGTGTGTGTGTGTGTGTGTGTGTGTGTGTGTGTGTGGGTGTGGTGTGGGTGTGTAATAACCACAATATGTACCCCTAATCACGTAACTATTAAGGCCGTTTACATCTCATCATATTGACCCCCTCATCCACACACACCCATCACACTATCCACACTAACTCCTTCACACTACCCACAACCCAATTCTACCCATATCCATCTTCAACACCAACGCTACCCACACCATACTTTTCCCACCATCACCCCACCCCCCCCCACACATATCCACACCACACCCCACCCCCCCCAACTACCCGCATGAACACCCACAACCTTGAGAGACCCAAAACCAGAGCTAGGGTGTATACAGTGCGGTTGTGAGTCTTATCAGATACTCCTTCGATTATCTCCTTGTGTTAGGAGAAATGCATCACCCTGAACAGTAGGTTAGGTTAGGTTATGGGGTGGTGGTGGTGGGGGGAGGGAGGAAGGGAGGAGGGGATAGGGAGGGGGGAGGGAGGGAGGAAGGGAGAGGGAGGGAGGGAGGGAAGGAAGGGGGTAGATAAAGAAAAAAGAATGAAAATTGAATGAAAGAATGAGACGGAGAGACAGTGAGTGAGAGAAATATAAGGAGAGAACGATAGGTAAGAGACAGGAAGTAGGGAATGGAAGTAGAAGAAATAAAGAGTAAGAATAGAGAGGGGGGATTATAGGTAATAAGAGAGAAAGGAATGAAAGGAGAAGCAGGAAACATGATGATAATGAAGGAAGTGATCAAGAAAGGAAGAAAGAAAAGAAAATTTGAGAAACTGAAAGATACCCACACAGTCATGCCCACACGCCCACTCAGTCATGCCCACACGCCCACTCAGTCATGCACGCACAAATAATGGCCACACGCCCACACAGTCATGCTCACACGCCCAAACAGTCATGCCTACACAGTCACGCCCCACACGTCCACAATCTTCACCTAACCCATACCTCCACACCCATGCCCACATTCAGTCTTCAGCCCACACACCCACACCCAAATAGTGGCCCTGAGACCACCACTAACACATCACTTCTCCTTTTACTGTGTGTATGTGTGTGTGTGTGTGTGTGTGTGTGTGTGTGTGTGTGTGTGTGTGTGTGTGTGTGTGTGTGTGTATTGATGATGATATTGTGTGTGTGTGTGAGTGTGTGTGTGTGTGTGTGTGTGTGTGTGTGTGTGTGTGCATCATGTCTGGAAGTCTCGTGTCATGTGTGTGTGTGTGAGTGTGTGTGTGTGTGTGTATATGTGTGTGTGTGTGTGTGTGTGTGCCTCTGATCTAACTTAAGTGTATCAAGAACGAAAATATATCAAGGTTTTAAACGAAATATTCACCTCTCCATTTACTGCAGTGTGACGCAACCTGATCGACCACCACCAGAATGTCAACACCATCGTAAACTTAAATCATGAATAAAAAAAAAAAAGAACAAGAAATCTGTAGTAATTTATAAGTCAAGAACGAGAATATTATATAGAACCTAACCTAACCTAACCGAATCCAATCTAACCTAATCTAAGGTGACCTAATTTAAGCTAATCTGACCTGACCTAATCTAACCTAACCTGACTTAATCAAATCTAACCTAACCTAACCTAAAAAAAATCCACGTATTGTGACTCTTGCAAATTGTTTTTTTGTTATGTTGCTGTGTGTGTGTGTGTGTGTGTGTGTGTGTGTGTGTGTGTGTTCGCAAGGTGTAAATCCGCAATACACCTGAATTTGTGTTTAAGTTGCGTGACACACTGTTTTGGGGGATCCACACACACACACACACCCATATCTCTGACAGCCATCTTGGTAAACAGAACCAATACGACCCTCAATTAATCGCTTTCTCACACTCCAACCTGGAACTACACAGCGCACGAGGATGATGGGGAAACAGTGTGGAATGAGAGAGAAGGATGATAAACAGTGTGGAGTGAGACAGAAGGATGATAAACAGTGTGGAATGAGAGAGAAGGATGATAAACAGTGTGGACTGAGAGAGAAGGATGATAAACAGTGTGGAATGAGAGAGAAGGATGATAAACAGTGTGGAGTGAGAGAGAAAGATGATAAACAGTGTGGAGTGAGAGAGAAGGATGATAAACAGTGTGGAGTGAGAGAGACGGATGATAAACAGTGTGGAGTGAGAGAGAAGGATGATAAACAGTGTGGAGTGAGAGACAAGGATGATAAACTGTGTGGACTGAGAGAGAAGGATGATAAACAGTGTGGAGTGAGAGAGACGGATGATAAACAGTGTGAAATGAGAGAGAAGGATGATAAACAGTGAGGATTGAGAGAGAAGGATGATAAACAGTGTGGACTGAGAGAGACGGATGATAAACAGTGTGGAGTGAGAGAGACGGATGATAAACAGTGTGGAATGAGAGAGAAGGATGATAAACTGTGTGGAATGAGAGCGAAGGATGATAAACAGTGAGGAATGAGAGAGAAGGATGATAAACTGTGTGGAATGAGAGACAAGGATGATAAACTGTGTGGAATGAGAGAAACGGATAAAAAATAAGAATGGATAATAAGACCATAAACGTCGATAAATGTAAGGAAAAGAAACATGAAAGAAAGAAAGAAAGGAAGAAAGAAAAAACAGAAATGGACACAACAACAAAAAGAAAAACTAAAGAAAAACACCAATAAACAAAGGAAGAAGCGGAAGGAACTGAATAAAATGAACGCGGAACTAAGAAGAAAAAAAAATACTTCCGGCAAGACTTTCACCACCAACGTTGACAGGAGCATAGAGCAAACATTTACCTCACCTTGGATAATAACATGCTGATGGGCCTTAACCTCCAGATGAGAGAGAGAGAGAGAGAGAGAGAGAGAGAGAGAGAGAGAGATTGCTAATGCCCTTCTCTGAGTCTTAGTTGGCAATAGCGATGGACTTGGTAGCGAGTGATAATGGACTTGAGTTGGCCCCTGTAGATTGAGACGGACTTGGTAGCTAATACTCATGGACTTAAACCCCCCAAGTGGTGACGGACTTGAGTGTGAGAGTAACCTAAGACGTGACGTTTGAGTGTGTCGGCGTCACCAGCAAGAGGGAAAGTGTGTGTGAGTGTGTGTGTGTGTGTGTGTGTGTGTGTCCCCTTGACCTGTGTGACGCGACGCTGCCGGAAACACCTCGATGAAGGACGTCCACACCTGCCTCCCCCCACACCTGACTCCACCCCCACACCTGCCTTTACCTCCACACCTGTACTTCCTCCTCCTCTCCCCTAATCTATCCATCTTTCTAGTTCTATATCCATCTATCTATCTATTTATCTGTCTGTCTATCTATCTAGCCTTATATACATCCGACATTGCATCTCTCTCTCTCTCTCTCTCTCTCTCTCTCTCTCTCCGATTACGAGTTTTATTTTACTTCAGCCCAAAAATTTGAAGCAACAAGTAAATTCTTTAACTATAAAACGCACATAAATTGTCCTGGTCATTAAGAAAAACATTTCCCCTAAAAGTAGAGAATGTTTTCCTTTCGGGGATGAGGTGACGGGACTATTAATCTGTATTCACTCTTCATGGAGTCATTTGCATGGAGAAAATCCTCTTAGCGCCGAATTGGTACGACGACCCTCTCCCCTCCGCCCCCTCCCTCCCCCCTCCCTTACCCCTTCTTCCTCATCCTCCTCTCTCCTCCATCCTTCTCTCCCTCCCTCCTCTCTACCTACTACTTTCCCCTCACCATTTCCTTCTTTCCTCTTCTTCCCTACCTATTCCTCTTACCTCTTTCTTCTCCCCCAGAACACTCCCTGACCCTTCCTCTCCTCCTCTCTCTCTCTCTCTCTCCCACTTCCTTCCTCCTTCCCTCCTCCCACTTCTACTTGATTCCACCTTCCGTCCCTGCCACACCATAACACCATAACAGTACCATCACTGCCACACCATAACACCATAACTGTACCATCACTGCCACACCATAACAGTACCATCACTACACCACCATAACACCATAACTGTACCATCACTGCCACACCATAACAGTACCATCACTGCCACACCATAACACCATAACTGTACCATCACTGCCACACCATAACACCATAACTGTACCATCACTGCCACACCATAACACCATAACTGTACCATCACTGCCACACCATAACACCATAACAGTACCATTCACTACATCTTGAATATATTTGTTGTTATTTTTATCGTTATTGTTGATATCATTGTTGTTGTCGTCGTCATGGTCTTTAAACCACCGTCTACAGGTCTTAGTTCCTACACTTAAGACAACCGCCACTAACGACCACAGAAGGTAATTCACTCCAAGGTTAGAACGGTCTCAGCCTTACGACATCAAATACGAGTAATAACATCAATCAGCAATTTCTTCCCCGTCAGTGACCCACCACGGGATATTCTGGTCAATTTTCCCTGTAATTTCCCTATCCCCCTCCCTCCCTCTCTCTCCCCTTCTACTACCCTCCACTTTCCCCCTTCCCTCCTTCCATTTCTACCCTCCACTACCCTCCCCATCCACCTCTACCCTCCCTTCCCTCCACCCTCCCCCAATCTCACCCTCAGGGCAGGTTGGTGATAGGCCTACACATAAGTAGGCCTAGTTAAAGTTAATTTCTAAATTCCCTCTCTAGGCCCACTCACAGCGCCTTACTTCCACCTGACTGAGTTCTACCACCACCTTACCTTTCGCTTTAATTAAATAAAAATACTAAGAAATTTTAGTCCATTTCAATTTTATTCCTTCATTCATTTATATTTCACTTTATTCTTTATTTCCTCGTTTCTCTTTTCTGTCTTTCGTGTATGAGGGAAAGAGGGAAGTAACGTAATGAGAAAATTTTAAATAATTATAATATTTTTTTTTTACTTTTTATTCGTCTAATTCTTAAATCATTCACCAAGTGTCATTACTCATTAGCAGGTCAGATAACCATTGTACATAATGTGATCTATCTTACTTCGCTCTAATAATCTTTACTGTTAATTCCTATAGATAATTATTATAGAGAGTAACTGTTATTATGCTTCATGATCTTACGAGTTTCTGAGGGATTATAGAGTTATTAAGAGGAATTATAGGCGGTGGGGTAATATCTTGCAACACCTGGGTGTGGGGGGGGGGGAACAGGTATTGTTTAAAGAGTATTTATGATAGGTCGGTGTGTTTTGTCATGACCCTGTCCAGATAACATGATAACTTACAAAGATAACAACACCCACATAACACCTGTTCTCACACACACACACACACACGCGGGTAATAAATAATAAACTGAACGATGACAAAATATTGAAAAAGAAACGAAAAAAAAATAAGACGATAATATGACCCCGAATGAGTGATGCCACAAGGTCGAGAGTTCAAGAGGTGGTGTAACAGGGAAAGTATAGCATTGTATGGTGTCTTCCTCTCCCTAAGGGCGGATGTGGTCCCAAACACACCTGTAATTACTGTACAATGGTAAACCTAACCTTACGCTGATTCTCGTGTGTGTGTGTGTGTGTGTGTTCCGGCACTAAAAAGATAACAAATAAAGTTAAGTTAGAATAGGTTAGGTCAGGTTAAGTTACGTTACATAAGAACATAAGAAAATAAGGAGTCTGCAATAGGCCGGTTGGCCTGTGCATGGCAGCTCCTGTCGAGAGTTACTACCACTCTCTATCATCCATGAATCTATCTAGCCTCCTTTTGAAACTTTCCAGAGTTCCCGCACTTACTACAAAGTTGCTAAGCTTGTTCCACTCGTCCACCACCCTATTTGTGAACCAGTTTCTTCCTATCTCCCTCCTAAACCTAAACTTATCCAACTTGAATCCGTTGCTCCGAGTCCTATCCTGCTCGGATATTATAAGAACTTTATCTATATCCCCTTTATTGATTCCTTTCACCCACTTAAATACTTCTATCATATCTCCCCGCACTCTTCGTCTTTCTAGGGAATGCAAGTTAAGTTTCTTTAACCTATCCTGATATGGAAGGTTTCTAAGTCCCGGAATCATTTTTGTCATTCTTCGCTGCACCGACTCTAGTGAATTTATATCCATTCTATAATAAGGGCACCAGAACTGAACCGCATAATCGAGGTGCGGCCTGACTAGCGCAAGATATAGTTGCAATAAGACCTCTGCACTCTTATTACTTACAAGTACCCCAAGGTCTCTTTCACAAGTCGACTTCTCTAGGTTGATGTTGTTAAGTTTGTATACATTATAAGTATTTGTTCTTCCAATATTAAGTACGCTGCACTTGCTGGTGTTGAATTTCATTTGCCATTTTTCAGACCACCCCTGCAGTTTATTTAGATCCTCCTGTAATGCATTTGCATCCTGCCCTGAATTAATTTGCCGCCCTATTTTGGTGTCATCCGCAAACTTGCTTATGTCACTGCTGATCCCAGTATCTAGATCGTTTATGTAGATTATGAACAAGAGTGGGCCTAGTACTGACCCCTGGGGAACCCCACTGGTTACACGGCCCCACTCAGATTTAACACCATCTACGCTGACCCTCTGCGTTCTATCGGTGAGCCATGATTTTATCCAATTTAAAACTTTCCCCTCGATACCATGAGCCTTAATTTTTCTCAGAAGCCTCTGATGCGGTACTCTGTCAAATGCTTTGCTAAAGTTTAAGTAAATAACATCGTAATTTTCGTCATTATCTACTACCTCGAAGACTTTCCTAAAAAACGTTAGCAGATTTGTTAGACAAGATTTTCCCTTTGTAAACCCATGTTGAGAGTCGTAGATTAATTTGCTTTTCTTTAGATGCGATCGGATGCTATCTGCTATAATTGATTCAAGAAATTTTCCCACTACTGACGTCAAACTGATCGGCCGGTAATTTGACATAAGAACATAAGAAAATAAGGAGATTGCAGTAGGCCGGTTGGCCTGTGCATAGCAGCTCCTGTCGAGAGTTACTACCACTTTCTGTCATCCATGAATCTATCTAGCCTCCTTTTATAACTTTCTAGTGTTCCAGCACTTACTACAAAGTTGCTAAGCTTGTTCCACTCGTCTACCACCCTATTTGTTAACCAGTTCCTTCCTATCTCCCTCCTAAACCAAAACTTACTCAACTTAAATCCGTTGCTACGAGTCCTATCCTACTCTGATATTATAAGAACTTTATCTATATCTCCTTTATTGATTCCTTTCACGCACTTAAATACTTCTATCATATCTCCTCGCACTCTTCGTCTCCCTTTTTGAATATGGGTACTATATTTGCCTGTTTCCACAAGTCTGGCACAACTCCAGTGTCTAATGATTTTGTAAATAAGTTCACGAGGGGTCCGCTAATCTGTTCCCTACACTCTTTCAAGACTCGAGGGAAAATTTCATCCGGCCCTGGGGATTTTGTTTTCTTTAGTTTATTTATCTTCTTAAGAACATCCTCTTTTCTGATAGTGATATTCTTTAATTTCTCTTCTTCCTTTCCCTTAAATATCAGTGCCACCTCTGGAATTTCATCGCAAATTTCTTCTGTGAAAACTGATAAGAAGTAGCTGTTCAATGCTTTGCTTATTTCTTCACTGCCATTTATCACTTCTCCCCTCCTTGACTTTAAGGGCCCAACTTTGTCCTTGACCTTTGTCCTATATACCTGGAAAAATCCCTTGGGATTCGCCTTGGATTCTCTTGCTATTTTGATTTCATAGTCTCTCTTTGCTTTCCTTACATTTTTCTTAACATTCCTAGATAGTTCATTATACCTGTTTCTGAGCTGCTCCTCCCCTCCCCTTAATTTCTTATATATTCCTTTCTTTATTCCTATGTCATGTTTAAGTTTTCTGGTCATCCACCTTGGCTCATTCTTATTTGACCTAATTTTTCTGTGTGGTATATTTTGTTCTTGTGCTTTATGTAGTATACTGGTGAATATATTATAGTCATGATCAATTGTTGTGTCATCTATGACCTCACCCCTTCCTACTGGGAACTGACGTGACTGTTCCCAGGTGACCTCACCTAGGTACCTTCTTAACCCCTGATAATCCGCCAACCGAAAGTTTGGGACTCTGACCATATTGTCATTGTTTTTCGTTTCCCAATTTAGGGTGAACCTGATTTCTCTGTGATCACTGTTACCTAGTTCTTCCCCTACTGTGATATCTCTGATAATATTTTCTTTATTTGTTAATACTAGGTCTAATATATTGTCACCTCTAGTAGGTTCTGTAATTAGTTGTTTCAAAAAATTGTCCTGTACTGCGTCTAGGAAGTCTTCAGATTCATAGTCGCCTACAATGTTGTCCCAGTCAATATTTCTGAAGTTGAAATCCCCCATAATGCATAGGTTGTTATATTTTGCTGCCCTACTCATTTCCTGCCATATGGGCTGAGCTGCTTCTTTGCCAAGACTTGGGGGCCTGTAAATCACTCCCATAATTAGTTTTTCTCTTCCTTCCGTGATTTCTACCCACACAGACTCGGTTCCTATTTCACCCTTTATTGAATTATTAATACAACATTTTAATGTATCCTTGACGAAGAGTGCGACCCCTCCCCCCTTCCTACCTTCCCTGTCCTTGTGAAAAAGGTTGTACCCTTCTATGTGGTACTCTGATAAAAAAATTTTGCTCGCCAGATTCATCCAAGTTTCGGTGATTGCTATGACGTCTACATTCTCGGTACATACAACCGCTCTCAGCAAGTCTATTTTATTTCTAACGCTCCTACTGTTTGTATAGTATACACTTAAACCTACTCTTCCCTGGTCCTGTTTTACCCCTTGTCCTGAGCAACTAATTTTACTTCCCAGGACCTGCTTGTTTTTTGACTCCCACTTTCCCCGACCTTAGGTCATGTAAGGTAAGATTAGGTCATTATACACGAATCTGATTGTATATGTAGAATACTCTTCATTATACACTGCAAAATATAACTTGGTTTCACTCATTACAACAACTGACTGCATTAATACTGAGAATACAGCTTGCGTTAAGTCATACACAACCTCTGCTTGAGTATACATAACCACGATATACACCAAGAGTTTGTTTGTATTTTTAAAGGCTGTGTTGATTCTTGACTGTGGCTGGATGTAAACACGAACAGGACTTGTTGATGGTGTGTTTATCGTTGGTAACAAGAGGAGGAGGAGGAGGAGGAGGAGGAGGAGGAGGAGGAGGAGGAGGAGGAGGAGAATGGGGAGGGGTGTTATCATGTTCACTTATGTGTTTGTTTACCTGGAAATACCACGTCGACACCTCATGCAAACGGCACACACACACACACACACACACACACACGCACTGTTCCCACGCGGGTCAACACAGCACAAAACATTAGAGTAGCAATTTTCCCCTCAGGCGAGAGGTTCCCCCTGGCGAGGTTCACAACGCAGTTACCGGGAGCTTACGGTAAACAGATCACCTGAAGATTCGTCCTCCTAAGTTTATTTCACCTGAATATTCTTCTCCTTTAGCTTATTTTATCTTATTATTCACCCCAAAGCTTATTTCCCCTAAAGAATCACCCCCAGGTAGCATTGAGCAGATTAATCTTCAGGTGAAATAAGCTGGGGGAGAAATAAGTTTTGAGGCGAATATTCAGGTAATCCCGATAAGCTGGTAACTGTCTAGCCAGTCCCCACAGCCTCTAGCCAGCCCCCATAATCACCAGCCAGCCCCACCGCCAGTCCCTACAGCCGCCAGCCAACCCCCACAGCCGTCCGCCAACCAGCCCCCACAGCCACCAGCCAGCCCCCACAAACACCAGCCATAGCCGCCAAACAGTCCCCACAACCACCAGCCAGTCCCAGTCATACATCAACAAAAGGAAGTCGAGAAGCTACCAGACGAAGTTAATTTACTATACACCTCCAGCCCTACGACAGGTAAAGCTACCCTAACCTAACCTAACCACGGTAGGTAATTTGTACATGTCTTCCATAGTAGTAAAGTATAGCTACGCTCTACCATCATTCCACGTCAGTCACTCTACGTCAGTCATTCTACATCAGTCATTCTACATCAGTCACTTTCCACCAATCACTCTTCACCAGTCATACCCCAACAGTCACACTAATTCCCTCTTGTATGACGCCATCAGTATATTAATCCCAGTAGAGTTAATCGGCCACCTGCTTATCTTAAACCTTCTTGCCATTTAACAGCAACGTCTTATAATTATGACTCCCTCACTGATAAGAGAGAGAGAGAGAGAGAGAGAGAGAGAGAGAGAGAGAGAGAGAGAGAGACACGTCCATAACACCTGTACTATGAACTCACCTGTGGCAAGACTCTCAATACACCTGCAAGACGATCCTCAACACCTGTAGGAACAAGAAAAAAAAACCATTAGACATATAGGGGAAACTTTTATTTATTTGTTTTTGTTTACATAGAACTTTTGTTACAGAGAATTGAACACCTTTATGATTTTCTAATTAAGGTAAATAATTAGTCGGTTTCTACTAAATTTTCTTTCATGGTTTTTGAGTTGAAAGTTAGATAAAATAGGTCTTGGTATTCTCCTATCCTACCCTACCTATCCTTCCCTCTCCCTATCCCAACCTACCGACCCCCCTTCCCTCCTCCTAACCCTTCCATCCCACAAACCTTCTTTAATCCTCCATCCCTCCCTCCCGCCCCCCCTTTCCCTACCTAAAGAGCGAGTCACAAATCCCCTTCCCCCTCTACCCCTCCCATCCCCCCCACCAGTAAACTAAATTAGGCTTATCCCCCCTCCCCCCGAGAATTCTAATGCTCTGCCTGGTCTTAAATTCTCATAAAAACTTTACCATTTAAATTCCTCCACCATAACTAATGACGTCAGGATCTTTAACTAACTCTTATATTCACACAACAACTACAGGCTAAAGATGGTGTCCAAGATGGCGTCGAAACTATACCTGAGACTCTACGGGAAGGAAGAGTATTGTAATTTTTAGGTTAGGTTAGGTTAAGTTACCAGTAGGTTTGATTAGCGTTAGGTTAGGTTAGGTCAGCGTTAAGTTAGGTTTGGTCAGTGTTAAGTTATAAGTGAAGTCAGCGTTAAGTTAGGTTAAGTCAGCGTTAAGTTAGGTTAAGTCAGCGTTAAGTTAGGTTAAGTCAGCGTTAAGTTAAGTTAAGTCAGCGTTAAGTTAGGTTAAGTCAGCGTTAAGTTAGGTTAAGTCAGCGTTAAGTTAGGTTAAGTCAGCGTTAAGTTAGGTTAAGTCAGCGTTAAGTTAGGTTAAGTCAGCGTTAAGTTAGGTTAAGTCAGCGTTAAGTTAGGTTAAGTCAGCGTTAAGTTAGGTTAAGTTAGCGTTAAGTTAGGTTAAGTTAGCGTTAAGTTAGGTTAAGTTACCAGTAGGTTTCATTAGCGTTAGGTTAGGTTAATCTTAAAGGTGATATAAACAGGGTAGGTTAATCTTCATGTTATCCAATTCGTTGTAGGAACCTTTTAAGAATGGTGAGGCTTCCTCGTCCTGGCCCTCTACAGCCTCGCCGTCAGTTGCTCAAATTTCTTCCCCATAAATCACTTCTATTCATCAGTGTTACAAATTCCCTGAGAACCATCGATCAGGGTAGTCAATCCGCCGTGTAGGACCTTCAATTTAGCAATATCCTACGATCGTTTGTAGGTGGGGGGGGGAGAGGGGGAATTTGGGTGGGGGGTCAATGAGGGGAGAGTAAATTAAAAGACTTCTCACCCCTAATTTAACTTAATCTAACTAAACCAAACGTGACCTGACCTGACTTAACCTAACCCAATCCAACCTAACCTAACCTCAATACATAATGTCAACAGAATGTACACACCTGGCCGTTAACTTCCTGTATACTTGGTACTACACAACACTGAATAACACACACACACACACACACACACACCTTCCTCTTGGGTCTTATCTGTCTCTTATCTCCATCAAACGGGTCAGAGATAAGAGAACACAGGCTGGAAGGTTTAATCATGACGGTGTATGTGTGTGTGCGCGCAAAGGCTCGTTAACCTTTGACCTTTTATCGTGGCGGTACATCTTGACCTCCAGGTAATGTGATGGAGATTATCAATTAAGGTGTCATAGCCAGGTAGTGTTCCTAGGCACCTTGTCAACCCGAGAGAGAGACCAGCATACCCTATCATACCACCTGCCGGAGATGTACCCCAAGTGCTTCGCTGGTTCCCACGTCTAGCTGATGGGGTGACCTGAATGACACACTTCCTCCTCTCTACCACACACACACACACTCAGGCCACTTGGGGCACCCACGCCAGAGCTGAGGACCATCTACAACGCCTTTATTCTCCCCAAACTAACGTATGCGTCACCAGCCTGGTCGTCTTCACTCAATTATACCCAACAACGTCAGTTAGAGAAGGTACAGAAAAGGGCCTGCAAAATCATGCTCGGCGCAGAATACTTCGGCTACAAAAACGCTCTCTCCATCCCTCAGTGACCTCCACCACCAACCACTAGCAAGTTTTGGCAGTGAACTACTGCACCATCCTCGTCATCGCCAAGTCCCCCTCCCACCTCACGCAGTTCGCCACTACAACAAAATTCAGCCCATTAGAGCCCCCACTGATAGATATAAGAGTAGCACCATCCCATCTATTGTTAAAATAATAAACAACTCCTGATTTATGTACTGTACAGCCCTGTAAATGTATTGAACCCATATCATTATGTCTACATCACATGTAAGTTTGTATATTTTCAGCCACCGGCTGCAACTCTATTAATAAACCGTTTATTATCATTATTATTATTATTATTACACACTCACACACACACAAACACACACGTACCTCAACTCCACAACACATACACAACAGAGAACAAAATACAATATACACCATTAACCACACCAAACCATACGTCACACCACAACAACCGTACCCATCATCAACAAACACACCAGCTACAGGTTGTATGGCTAAATTTATACACACACACACACACACACATTAGGTTATACACTACAAGAACAAGATTGGCAGCCTCTTCAAGACGATGCCTTCCTCAGTGTTCTCTCTGTCAGCCCCAGGTAAGGTACGAATCATAGGTGGGTTGGGGTTAGTGGGTTGGGGTTAGTGGGTGGGGTGGGTTGGGGTGGGTGGGTTGAGCTGGATTGGGTTGTAATTGTGACCCCTAGATTACAAGTGGAAAGAGTTTTAATCCCCCCCTCTCCCCCTGACTCTCTCTCTCCACTCTTCTCCTCCTCCCCTTACCCCCTCTCTTCCCCTACCACCCATCCCTCACTCACCTCCCCAACTCCCTACTCTCCCTTTCCCTACCACCCCTCCCCCCTCACCCTCCCACTAGGCACAGCAGAGTGAGACAGGTATGTTAAGTGAGTTTTTCATGCGGTGAGTCCTCCAGGTAGACGCCTTCCCAGACAGCTAACGCCCTCGCTTATACGGGACCCTCGCTTATACTGGACCCTCACTTATACTGGACCATCGCTTAACCGGAACTATCACTTGCACCAAATCATCACTTAAGGGAAACTATCACCCATACGGCACACTCATATATAAGACCGTCGTTTTTATGGTCCACTAACATAATGACACAGACTTATATGGCACGCTCGCTTAATAGGTATATCCGTGAATAAGAAAGACTCGTTTATAAGGGACACTGAATCGGCACTTGACATCACTTACGGTACAAAACCCCGCTTAAATGAACAACTCCCTTATATATTACACGCGTTTATAGGGATTAGTGTACTAGGATTAGTGTACAAGGAATTAGTGTACAAGGATTAGTGTACGAGGATTAGTGTACGAGGATTAGTGTACAAGGGATTAGTGTACGAGGATTAGTGTACAAGGGATTAGTGTACGAGGATTAGTGTACAAGGATTAGTGTACGAGGATTAGTGTACGAGGATTAGTGTACGAGGATTAGTGTACAAGGATTAGTGTACAAGGATTAGTGTACGAGGATTAGTGTACGGGGATTAGTGTACGGGGATTAGTGTGCGGGGATTAGTGTACAAGGGATTAGTGTACAAGGGATTAGTGAACGAAGATTAGTGTACAAGGAATTAGTGTACAAGGAATTAGTGTATCTGAGAAACTCCGTCTCCCTTACACTACAGAATACAACTGAACCCTCCTCCTCCTCACTTCCTAAACGCTGATTGGTCGAACAGTTCAGGTGGTAAAGGCGGTGTCTGATAGCTGAACGAGGCAGTTACGTTATTAAAACACTCATTTCATACTCAACGACCTAATTGCTCGTTAGATGCGAGTCCTGAGATCGTCGTTTTGTTTTGTTGATAGATAACGCTTAACTGCAGTCAAATATAACCTTCAGGGGCCGAGGTTATAGGTAGACGTCCCTTACATTAACTACCGCGAGAGGCATCATTTGTTACCGTCATCACTATCACCATCATCATCACCATCACTATCATCACCATCCTCAACAGCATCCTCATCATCCTCACTATCATCACCATCCTCATCATCATCACCATCATCACCATCCTCAACAGCATCCTCATCATCATCATCATCACTATCATCACCATCCTCTTCAGCATCCTCATCATCATCACTATCATCACCATCCTCAACAGCATCCTCATCATCATCACTATCATCACCATCCTCATCACCATCATCATCATCACCAGACAAACGACGACATTCACCTTCACACCTGCGCCTTAATTAACATCTCCTGTACAAAGGTCAAGTTCATGACAAGTTCCGGTGTGACTCTCGCCTTTAGCACCCACCACAAGGTAGACGACTACAGCAACATAGGTAAGACTACAGCAGCACAGGTAAGACTACAGCAGCACAGGTAAGACTACAGCAGCACAGGTAAGACTACAGCAACACAGGTAAGACTACAGCAACACACGGAACCACCATAATACGATACACTTAAAACAATTTATCAAACATAACAAAATTTCATCAACTCAACAACGTAATGTAAGGAACCTCTCGAGTGATCTCTGACGGCACCTGCTGTAATACTCTACAATTCACTTTAAGAAATCATTAAATAACATCAAAGTTGTAGGCAAATAAGTGACGTCAAGGGGTAAGTGACGTCAAGGGGTGAGTGACGTCAAGGGGTAAGTGACGTCAAGGGGTAAGTGACGTCAAGGGGTAAGTGACGTCAAGGGGTGAGTGACGTCTTTATCACGACACTTTAGTAATGTTTCTGGGAGAGGTGGTCGAGTAACATTCTCTCACACTTTACAGGCGTTAATAGTATACAGTTATCATAGAGGCTCCAGACACCACACTCTCACCCCTGAAGTACGAGTTGGGAGTAGAAAGGTACTCATACAACGAATCACAAACTACATACCTCAGGATCATGAATTATCATTGGTCTTCGAAGTGTGTGTGAGGTATACCTACTGACCTCTCGTGTTGTGTTGACCTTTATTGACCTTGTGACTCATATTATATCATTCCTGTGTTACGTTACCGAATTAGTACATAGTTACATAGATAATAATAAGGAAGTAAAGATGGCGCTGATCGTCTCTCTTACGTCATTTCGTCGTAAGAGTGAATAATTATTTATCATACAACGCGTTTTGAGATATGTTGTACGGCGTTAACAAAAGCTTTCATATTTTTCTTTTCCCAGAGACTGCAATTACTTCACACGAGATTGATACGTGTGTGTGTGTGTGTATGTGTGTGTGTGTGTGTTAGTGTGTGTGTGTGTGTGTGTGTGTGTGCGTGTGTGTGTGTAGTCAATAAAGTATAAGAAGTGTTGTCCATTTCACAAGACACTACATATATTGAGGCTGTGTCAAGTGATGTCTTCTTATGACACACGGATGCATGACACAGCAGCTGAGAATCACATGAAACTTAAATGACACATGATCTTAACAGATGACAATGACACCTTCAAGGCATGACAGTAAGGTGAGAAGCAGGTGTAAATGAGATGACCTAATAAAGAACAGGTAACTCATCTCACCTTGGCACTTTTTGAAAGGGAGTTCCATTAACAGTCACTGGGTGTTGCTGCCTTGACTAACGCCTAAACAACCTGACTGACAAGATAACAATGACAATAATATGTTACGGGAGATGTGGGGAAGGAGGGAAGTATAAATCAAATCACTGAGAACTGCTACAGGTAAGATATCCAGGAAAGGTGATGCTGATTAACTAAATTAAAACCCCTGAGGACTACTTCAGGTAAGATATCCAGGTAAGGTGATGTTGATTACCTAAATTAAACCCCAAAGAACTACAGCTAAAATCCAGGTAATAGTTTACTTAATTAGTTATACTATTTGTAAGCTGGGAGATGTGTGGTTGAAAACGCAAGGGACTAAATGGGACAGTGAAGGTGTTAAGACGTCTTGTGATTCACCTGTTTATAGTAATTAAAAGGTGAATCAGCCCAACGGAGATGAAGAATGACAATAAGCTGATCATATTGATTTTACGGTGTGTACATGAACGAAATATCTCTCCATTATAGGGAAAATATCTAGCCAACATAGGGAAAATCTCGCCAACATGAGGGAAATATCTCGTAAATACACGGAAGCCATTTTGACGACACTTGGATGCTGTACAGGGCAAAGGCCGAGAAAACCAACTTAATTCTGAAGAAAGTAGATCAAAGATTAAGGTCAGGTCAGAGGTCAAAAGTTCTTCAGATCCACTTCTAACAGGTAGTTAAGTGTAGGTCGTACAGCCTTCATCATCTCCACCGGAAATTCAGATTAATATCAAAGCAAAATCGCTGAAATTGTACTGATTTTTTTTCTCTCGAATTAACTGAAACGGAATTTATGACTCTCTCTCTCTCTCATTATTTTACACAACAGGGCGAAGAGGAGATTGTCGAGTCTCGCTGCCACAGGCCCAAGAAACCCCCAAAGCCTCCCCGCCCAGCCTCGCCCCACCCCGCCCAGCCTCGCCCCACCCCTCCCCCCGCCCCGTCTCACAGTGCAGGGACTGGTCCTCACAGGTCACCTCTACCTTCTGAGAAATGTGTACATGCTTGACCTAATGACCCCGTACGCTGCCCACAACGCCCCAGGTAAGGTACACGATACGACCCCAGAGTCCTCCACAGACACACACACACACAAAGGCACCTAATCTACATACACACACGGGAACACAGTCATTCTTCTCCCATAACTCAGAACGCTTCATCTATCTCACTTAAACGACGACACAAAGATGGTTCAGAAAATAAAGTGTCGAGATGTGCAATAAAACCTAAGCAGTGAACCTGACACCTTTATATATCCAACCAAAACCTAACCTAACCCCAACCAAGACCCATCCCAATTACACAAACAACAAAATCATACCTGCTTTATATTGCATTATAAAATCAATAACAATATTTCGATCCTTCCTTTCTCTCTCTCTCTCTGTTTACGTTTCTTTAGCAAAAAAAAAGTAAAAAATCAAATTAACTTATTCTCATTTATTTACGTATAATTCTTTCACCTTGAGTACGATGACTTACCCCTACTGTACGATGTCTTACCCCTTGAGTACGATGACTTAACCCCTTGAGTACGTACTTAAACTAATTCACTGTACTCAAGGGGTTTAATCGCACTCAGGGGGTTTAAAACAAATTAATGATATGAGATTCTTCGATTTTATTTTCCAGTGTTTGTTTATTTTCCAGTGTTTGTTTATCTTCCAGTGTTTGTTTATTTTCCAGTGTTTGTTTATCTTCCAGTGTTTGTTTATTTTCCAGTGTTTGTTTATCTTCCAGTGTTTGTTTATTTTCCAGTGTTTGTTTATCTTCCAGTGTTCGTTTATTTTCCAGTGTTTGTTTATCTTCCAGTGTTTGTTTATTTTCCAGTGTTTGTTTATCTTCCAGTGTTTGTTTATCTTCCAGTGTTTGTTTATCTACCAGTGTTTGTCCATCTACCAGTGTTTGTCCATCTACCAGTGTTTGTCCATCTACATATACAAACACAATAAAACAGACACTTAACAGCTTACAGTTTACACGTGCTTGGCTTGGCTTGGCTTTGAGCGTGTGGGTGCTACCTTTCTACCTCGCCAGCTTTCTCTTGAGATATGCAGCTAGTGTGCCATACTACACACACACACACACGTCCCCCCCCCCCACACACACGCCTTGCAAACAAATACACACCTGACACACGCCCCACACACACACCTGACATACGCCTCACTCAACTAACTGACAATAGAGAGTCAACAAACAAGAGAAGAGTCAACACCTGAATGACTTAACCACCTTGAGTACGATGAATCTGCCCATTGAGTAAGATATCTTTATCCCTGAGTACGATAACTTAACCTAACCTGACCTGACCTTCACTTGGGATAAATGCCACTAGATGGTACTAATACATTATCGACCCGAGATGGTAATTAATGAACTACCTCGTTACCTGGACAATAATGACTTCCGTATTGATCTTAACGAGCCAATTAACGGAGGAGTTCCCAGGTTCCTACAGGTCAACCAATCACCAGGTACTTAATGATGGGAAGCTTTAGACAGGCCAGAAGAAGGAAGGAAGGAAGGAAGGAAGGAAGAAAGAAAGAAAGAAAGAAAGAAGCAAGAAGAAGTATGTAACCCTCTACCTTCAACAGCACCACATAAACACCCCGGGAATCTTCATACAGGTTGGTACACTTCTCAATGGATCAATAAACAAACTAAAACGCTTCATTTATCACCAAATAAAAGTTCCATAAACAATGATAATAAAAAAGTTCCAATACAAATAAAAACATAAAAGTTCCAAAATAATAAAATATAAATACGATCACATTAATCCACAGCCAAAGTTTTAATGAATTTAGGAGATGAAAAGTTCTCCCAACGAGCTGCATGTAACTACACTAAAGTTCTAAATTCACAAAATACTTATATAACTTCTAAATAACTTTAATTATATGAATACATATATATATAATCTAAGCAACAATACATATATAAATATAACCAGGAAAAAAAATATGCAACTAAACCGATTCTAGTAATATAATCGTAACTCAATTCATGATGTAAATATAATTAAAAAAAATTATATAAACACATATTATATACCACTGTAGCCTTATCGCTCTTGTGTTTGTTTTCTTTTCCCAGGATAGTCTCTGCCTTTACCCAACTCATAAACGACAGTGATTCTCCGTATATGTTTTTCTTCTGTATTTTTTTCCCCAGGAGAGCCTCCGACATAGCTCTGATGGCCCCTGTTAGCGCCTGTTATCACTCAGTGTTCCTTTCTTCCCCCCCAGAGCATCTCACTGACGACCTAACAACACACACACCATCCACCTAAACTGACCGCCCTAATTGGCTCGTTTGGGTTCATTCTGGACCTAACTACCAGACACGGGTTTGTTATCTTTTCCCCCTCCCTCACACCTCCATAAGCTTCCATATTGGCAAAGAAAAATAATAAGAGTGAATAGTGCTTTAAGCGTATAATCAATATTTCTGGGATCCTCTATAATTCTAATACGCAAATATTATCATACATAAGGTTTTAAATGTTAACAATGGTTTAGGTTATGTAAAATCATTTATAAATCTTTGGAAACAATCGGGAAGAGAAAACAGATCTCGGGGGCCCAGTGGAGAAACAGAGGAGGAGGAAGAGGGGGAAGAAGAAGAAGAGGAGGAGGAGGAAGAGGGGGAAGAAGAAGAGGAGGAGGAGGAGGAGGAAGAGGGGGAAGAAGAAGAAGAGGAGGAGGAGGAGGCAGGTGACAATCAAGTCTTCGGGAGTACTGAGAATATGATTTGACAGTAACTATGACACTGGAAGAAGCTGTGTATGTGTGTGTTTGGGGGGGGGGGCACTAGATCTACCTCACAAAGCCAATAAAAAACGACCAACCTGAAGGGTAATTACACATTTAACTTAATTTATTACCATTACATATATTACAGTATCCAGGTAGCAATCTTACCTGTAATTAAGAACAGGATCAAAATAAAATATACATTGTAATCCTAATTCATCAATCCCTAAAACTGAAAACATATCAACATTTTAACAACTCACAAGCAGCTCCAGAGACGAGCACAAACACCTGGGCCTCTCTGACAGTAAGACTAATCATAAGGTCATCCAGGTGTAGTGACAACAGGCGAAGGTAAGGTCTTTAATGTTATATCTGCGTTGTGCTTCCATGACTACTTCCCACAGTCCAACAACGTGTGTGTGTGTGTGTGTGTGTGTGTGTGTGTGTGTGGAGTCTATTACACACATCTTCTCACTATTCCCGCCATGCTCTCTTAATCAGCCAGGGGTTACACGCAAACTATAAATTATTATTAAACTGAAGCCATCGATTCAAAGAAAAAAAAAATCTTACTTCTCTCCTTCCCCATCACTCCCGTCCACTCATCTCCTTCCCACCACACCCATTACCCTTCCCATTCACACCCATTACTCTTCTCCCTTCCCACCACACCCATTACCCCTCCCATTCACACCCATTACTCTTCTCCCATCCCACCACACCCATCACCCCTTCCATTCACATCTATCTAATCCTTCAACCACTTTACGATCTTATGTCAGACAATATGACACAACGGACGAAGGATTTTGACAACCCTACCGAGAAAACAGGAGCCACAGTGTTCATTGTGAAATTTCATCGATCACCCCAAGCACTCCAGAACGACCTCATATGGGATCAGTTTCTCTTTCTTTCACAAACACCCAATTCATAAACCGACAACAAACCTATTTAATCAACTATTTAATTAACTAACACAAAAAAATAAAACTAACCATTCAAAAATATCAATACATTAAACCAAGTAGTTAGTTACACAGTACAGTAATTTCATCATAGGTAAAGGTGTTGTATATATTTTTTTTTCCCAGGGACGACACGCTCAGGAGAGGTACAATACAGTACATCCTTACAAACGGGACTTTATTAACCCAGTTCTCAAGACCAACTCGATGATGTAGTAATAATACCTTTGTCATGACGAGTCTGTTAAGGTATGCAAGACTGACTCAAGCTATCGTTATTAACCTTTCAACAGTTATTGATGTTAAGGTGAGTATACTGTTAACAGGTAAGTTGAAGAATTACATCATCTGAACCGTATTAATTAACCTGTGCTGTGATTCATAACACCTGTATTTCGTATTACTTAGACCCATATATTCGTAATGGTACACGTTAGTATTTCATGTATATGTATAGAACTGTGTATATATGTATTAAATAACTACAATGTCTGTATACATGCTGATTTATATACTTGCATTGTCCACATACATGATGAGTCTATGTAATTTTATATGATGATTTTTCCGAATAAAATTAAACTGAATTGCTGTGTTGGGTTAGTTTACTTTAGGTTAGGTTATGGTTGGGTTAGTTTACATTAGGTTAGATCAAGTTAGTTTAAGTTAGGTGTAAAATGGTTAATTTTAAGGTGGAATAAGCTGAGAGGAGGGGGTACTAATCTTCACCTGATACTCCATCTCTAACACTCAGGTCTCCTACGTGACCACCGTCCCATAACCAACATGCAACAGAGACCCCTGCATAATAACACTGTCACAACCAACACGAAGTGACATAATTCGCCCTAATTCACCTTACCCAACGTAGGCAAGAACACGACCAGGTAACGCCAGATACGATGCGCAGTTCACACATATCTATACGTAACACCGACAGCAGCGCCATCTGCTGAGGGGATCCAGCGGCGCCAAACTCCCGCCAATAGTAAAAAAGGCGTTCGGGTTTTCTATACGATTTTACCCTTTACAGTCCCTCTTATTATAAAACTTTGTGACACTAAAACGGAGAAACAGAGGAAAAAATCAGAGCGAGAGAGAGAGAGATAGAGACCATTATTTACCACCAGGGATACCATCTAACTTAACATCTCGTTAGGTAGTACAGGTAACATTAGAGTGTACCTAAACCACGAAGATCATTTGTTTACATCTTATCAGCTGATCGATTGTTTACATCTTCGTCAGCTGATGCTCCCTGGCCAGCTGATGGTTCACACGCCCCGCTTCACCAGGTGTTGTGTCACAGGTAGTTGTAATTTGTGGTGTGACGTCACTTCCTCCCACGCGTTCAGCAGCATCGCTTACATACACAGTCAGTTTCCAATGTCTCTCTGTCTCTCTCTCGCAAAACAGAAAATTCACGCATTCACTTTCGTTCACTCTCACTATTTGGACCACACACGCACACGCACACACACACACACACACACATTTTTTCTCTCTATCAAAAAGGAAATTCATCCATTACAGTCCCAAGTCCTTATCTAATACACTCTGGAATAACATACAGTCAGCTTATGCAACTGTGCTTAATACAGTACCTCCATCTGTATCCGTATTGACATTGATGAGTAAACAACGTTATGTCACTGTAAGCATCAAGAGAGAGAGAGAGAGAGAGAGAGAGAGAGAGAGAGAGAGAGAGATTCTTTCGGGTTACTCAGTGTGAATCATTCAAGGTTTACATCCGTGACGCCTCTCTCCCTAACTCTCTGGCGTACCTGTGACGCCTGCCTGTGCCGGTGTTAATTAAGCGTGGTGGACCAGTGACTCGTGGCAGAGTACCTGAAGTGTGGACACGTGACTCGTGGCAGACTACCCGGAGTGTGGACCATTGACTCGTGGCAGACTACCCGGAGTGTGGACCATTGACTCGTGGTAGGCTATGCCCATTGGCACCATCTTTGTCACTCAACACAAACATTATCCAACACCATAACATAACCTAACCTACAACGATCATGGACCATTGACTCGTGGCAGACTACCCGGAGTGTGGACCATTGACTCGTGGTAGGCTATGCCCATTGGCACCATCTTTGTCACTCAACACAAACATTATCCAACACCATAACATAACCTAACCTACAACGATCATCAACACCACCCACCAACACACCACCACCAACACACACCACCAACAACACACCACCACCACCAACACCAACGCTCCACCAACACCACACCACCACCACCACCAACACACCACCACCACCAACGCCCACCACCACCACCACACACCACCACCAACACACCAAGCTCACCACCACCACCAACGCTCCACCACCACCAACACACCACCACCACCACCAACGCCTAACACCAATACACCACCACCAACCAACCACCACCACACACCACCACCACCACACCACCACCACCACCACCAACACACCACCACCACCAACACCACCACCACCACCAACACACCACACCTACCAACACACCACACCACCACCACGACCACCACCACCAACACACCAACGCTCCACCAACACACCACCACCACCACACCACCACCCATTACCATAAACACAAGACTGGCCATGAATACAAATCACTTCCCCATCCCTGAATGAATTGAACGCTTAAAAAAAATCGGATGGAAATTCTCGATTGAAAACACAGCATTAATGACTTACACAGGACCGAGTGTATTTTGGTGTAAGTGTATATGAACGTTTCTCTCTGGAAGTGTAAACGTTTATCAAGGCAGAAACTGTACAATTGAAACGTGTATAACTATATATGGTGAGAAACACTGATGATTACTGATGAAGAGGTACTAGAGGAGAGGTGTAGGGGTGTAGGGGTGGTGTGTGAGGGGTGTGGGTGGTGTGGGGAGTGTGTGTGTGAGATGTGTGGGTAGGTGGGTGGTAGGGTGGGTGGTGTAGGTGTGTGGGTGGTGTGGGGGTGTGGTGGTAGGGTGATGTATGTGTGACGTGTCAATCTAACCAAACCTAACCTAACCTAACAGGATTTTTACACCTTAGATACGGTACGTGTGAGGCAACGTGTTATTTTCTATTCATTGTTATGGTCAGGTGAAAGTACTGCCCAACGGTGAAGCTCGTGGGAGATAATAAAAGCGCTGCACTGTACCGTATATAAGCACTGCACTGTACCGTATATAAGCGCTGCACTGTACCGTATATAAGCACTGCACTGTACCATATATAAGCGCTGCACTGTACCGTATATAAGCACTGTAGCCAAATGCCCTCATCAACGTGGGAAATGAAGAAAGGTTTCCTACTACAGAAGCGTATATTTATCTTGGTCTGCTGTGTGTGTGTGTGTGTGTGTGTGTGTGTGTGTGTGTGTGTGGTAGAGGAAGTCCCTTATCCGTGCTGACATAACGGACTTTAAAATGAACGGTGTATGAGGAAAATTTTCTCACGAGCGAATCCATTACGTATATCTGAAGACGGGACACACACACACACACACACACACCTTTATTAGTGAGTGTAACATGTTAGCAAACGAGAGTGTGTGTGTGTGTGTGTGTGTGTGTGTGTGTGTGTGTGTGTGTGTGTGTGTGTGTGTGATGTATGTCATGTCCGCCAGACTTACGCATCTACACACGCACCTGAATCACAAACTACACCTGTTGTCTACCTATTACCATACACGTTTAGATTCCCTCCACTACCTTACACGTCATCGGGTTCCCTCCACTATCTTACACGTCATTAGGTTCCCTCCACTATCTTACACGTCATCAGGTTCCCTCCACTATCTTACACGTCATCAGGTTCCCTCCACTATCTTACACGTCATCAGGCTCCCTCCACTATCTTACACGTCATCAGGTTCCCTCCACTATCTTACACGTCATCAGGTTCCCTCCAATATCTTACACGTCATCAGGTTCCCTCCACTATCTTAAGTCACCAAGCTCTTGTTAACTACCACACATCCGCAGTCTTAGCAGTGACACTTAACAACCAGACCTAACAGTGACCCCTAACAACCAGACCTGACAGTGACCCCTAACACCCAGACCTGACAGTGACCCCTAACACTTGACAGTCACTCTGGCAGTCGGGAGGTAATTGACAACTTGACCCTGGCCTGGAAAGTTGAGTTAGTGTTGTTTAGTCACGCACAACTCGTTAGTCTGTCTCTTTAATTAATTCTGTTCTTGTGGCCCTGAATGTTATTTGTTGTTGTTGTTGTTGTTATTGTTTTTGTTGTTGAGGTTGCTTTTGTTTGTTGCTTTTGCTGTTGTTGTAAGTGTATTTTTATTCGAAATTTCATATCAAGACAACTAAGTGTTCCACCAATCACAACACTGAATGATACAGTGGGCGTGGCCATCCTTCATATCAAACATTACTGTACAGCCAGCCAATCACAGAGCAGAAGGATATAAGGAGTGGCCATCCTACAGAACTGATAACCGGGCCAGTAATCAGGCCATAGCACGATTAAATTGGGCGTGGCCGACACTGGTATCTATGCAGGTGAACCACCAATCACCTGGCTGGGTCTCCTGGTCGGCGGCGCCATCACCTCCCTCAAAGAAACTCAGGTGTTGGCGTCACATTATATACGTCACGATACCTGCGTGGGTGGTGGTGGCAGTGGGTGAGTAGTGATACTGGTGGTGGTATGGGTGGTAGTATGGGTGATGATGGTAGTTGGTTGGCGGTGTGGGTGATGGTAGAGATGGAGTGGTGGTGGAGGTGTGGGTGGCTGTGTGGGTGGCTGTGTGGGAGGCTGTGTGGGAGGTGTGGGTGGCTGTGTGGGTGGCTGTGTGGGTGGCTGTGTGGTAGGTGTGGGTGGCGGAGCAAGGGTAGGTTGACGGCGGAGGTGACCCCGGACTGCGGGCGGGGACCACCACCACGCTGGTCTGGGAAACACGGGTGACTGACCCACACAGGGGAGGGGGATGCACGCGGGTGGGGAGGAAGATAGGGGGGAGGAGGGGGGGAAGGTAGGGAGGGGAGGGGAAGGGACGAGAGGACAAGTGGAAGTATAAGAGGCATAAGTGAGGACAAGGAGAACATAATTATAATAGGAAGAGAAATAAAGAAGAAAATGAAGAAACGAAAATACAATACAGTCATGGAAAGGAAAAGAAGGAGAGAGAGAGAGAGAGATGGCTAGGCGGGAAAGGGATGTGTGTGGAAGGGGAGGGACACCTGAAAAATGAACAGCACACCTCAAAAACACTACTACCGTATTTCGTGTAACAATAGTTCCTACACTAACATTAATTTCCTACTGTTTTGAAAATACTCAACTTACAATGAGAAACAAAGATGAGATTTTTTTTTTACTTTTTTTTTTCAAAGACTGTGAAGGTATGTTTGTGACGTCAGGCAGGTGAGGACCCAAGCGAATTCCCGCGCCAGCCAGCCCAGCATCCACAGCGCATCCCACACTGCGCACACTCACTCACCAACCAATGCACGAAACATATCCTATCGGCACCTAGCCAGCCCTGGTCTACGTTACATCTCAAGGATTAAAATACCCAAACCAACTTATTAATCCATACTTAAAGCCACAGTTTGGACATCAGGTATTGGTGCAGTGGAGTTGACAAGGCAATAAACATAGGAGGGAGTGAAGAAGGAGTGAGGGAGAAAATACACAAGGAATGAAGAAGTGATGGTGATGAAGGAGGGAGGGAGGGAGGGAGGGAGGGAATGAGAAAGAAAGAAAGAAAGAAGAACGGAGGAGGGTAGGGAGGGAAGGAAGGGCGATGGGGAGGGAAGGAGGCGTTGTGGTTTAGGGGCAGAGAGGGAGAGAACTTTCTCCGTGTGCCCGCTGGCGATGTGGGCTAACATTTGGTACCCCCACGCATACCCAACCCCCGCGTTCACTTTTCCACGCCCTCCCGATCTTGGATGTGTACGTGGAATCTTCCCCTGGCGTACCGTAATCCACCTGATGTGTTGGAAGTCTTAAGGTGGTGGTGTGTTCCTCCTGGCCACCTACAAGAGACCCAAGTACCCCCCCCCCCTCCCTCCCTCAACAAAAAACTTAGTGCCTCTTGACAAATTTGTTTAGTGTACCAGCGTAATATTTCCGTTTTTTGTGAGATTATGATCGGCATTTTCTTCAAGAGTGAACGTACGTAACTGGCTGTGGTAATGATGATGAGTTGATGACTGAAGATATTTGTGAAGATTTGAGGCGAATAAAATAATAATAATGACAATGAAGACATAATAATGAGATCCAGAAAATAATGATAATGAACCTGGTAACGATGATAATTACAATAACTCCCAAATTAATGATACTCATCTGTATATATTCTTCATTTATCAGTTTAAATCATTCAAAGTCACTCTGTTTCCCTTTCTTCCTCATTCTTATTACTCCCTTTGTCCTGGTTGAGTCATTATCGTCTACTTGGCTTCTCTGCAACACCACTTAGCAGTCGCCCTCCTCACATTTTCCACCATTTGTGTTTTACCTGTGGGTTTCATGCATTCTTCTTGTAATTACCTGTTTCTCTTCTTCGTGTGTGTGTGTGTGTACTCAACCCACCACATTAGCGAGAGAAGCACCAGGCTGTTCGTTCTTAATAGCCAGTCGAGCCTGACCACTTTCGCCCCCTCGAAAAAAAATCATCATTACCACTAATTATATTGTTCTTAACTCGTACAGGTGCGCTAGCCTTCCCCTTCCCACTTCCCTTCTCACCTCTTCGCTCTCTCCCCCCCCTTCTCTCTCCCCTTTCCCTTCCTTCTCTTCCCCTCCCCTCTCGTCCTTTCCACTGCACAATCCTCGCCCCTATCCCATCCCATAATCATCCTCACACCTACACATCCTTCCCTCCTAAACTCATGTCCCTGATCCCTTAAATCCATTCCCCACTCCTCTTCCTCACGCCTCTTATTCCCCATCCCTTTATTCTTCCTCTCCTCCCTTCCCTCACTATCATATCTATCCCATTCTCTAACTCTCTCCCATAAGCTGTATTTAATTCAAAGTTATCCCTAGATGCAGGTTACTCCCCCAGCAGGTAGGTCCTCTGTTCACTCCCACGGCTGGTGTCCTCCTTTACAGGCCGCCATATAACTCTAAGGTAATTAGGTGTGTTTTTTTTAAACAGGTAGACCACCACAAACTGCTTACACCGGAACCTGCTGACAACACCCACCATCCCACCCACTCCCTCTCTCCCGTAACCCTCACCCACCCACCCCCTCCCTCCCTCTCTCCAGTAACCCTCACCCACCCACCCCCCTCCCTCTCTCCCGTAACCCTCACCCACCCACCCCCTTCTCCTCCTCCATAATCCTCACACCCCCTCCTCCTCCTTCCCATGCTCAATCTCCCCTTTTTCCCACTCCCTCCACACACACACCCATAACTAGCCACCGTTCATCCCACAGCCACGCCTGCCACTAACACACTTTACAACCACACCCACCCCTCAACACACCTCACAACTACACCTACCCACCAACACACCTCAAAACCACACCCACCCACTAACCCACCACATAACCACGCCCACCCACCCCACAATACGAAGTTACATTCACTATAAGGTCAGAAATCACTAAAGGTTCCGGATAACATGAGGTTACATCACAGGTGTTGGTCAAGGCACACCCACCTTACCTGACGATCCTCGTTTGATAATGAGCAGCTCGCCAGGTGTGTCTCCCTCGCCTTACCTGAATGAATGTTTACAGAAAATATCCATATTCTCAACATCTAGATGACTTGGGTACCGTGTGTGTGTGTGTGTGTGTGTGTGTGTGTGTGTGTGTGTGTGTGTGTATGCGTGTGTGTGTGTGTGTGTGTGTGTGTGTGTGTGTGTATGCGTGTGTGTGTGTGTGTGTGTGTGTGTGTGTGTGTGTGTGTGTGTAACATCAATTTCCTGACTTATATCTCCACGTTAAATCCTCAAACTAAACGATATTCAAAAGTGACAAATTTTCTTCAATAAAAAAAAATAAGAGAAAAATATCAAACACATATCAATAAATATATACATTCAAATCTAGTTCAGTCATATCACAATATTAAGTTACATAACCTTCAACCCTGAGATATTCAAGATATTTTATCCGTAAACTCAACACCAGGATACCGTTCGAGGGCATCTACTTACCTCTCCACAACATTAACCTATAATTCTCCTATAATTCTCAATCTACTTACCTCTCCACAACATTAACCTATAATTCTCCTATAATTCTCAGGCATTATAGGATCCCAGGACGAGACTGTGTGGGAGAAGTACAGTGAGTCTTCCGCTGGACTAGATGCTGAGGGCCAGAGAAACCAACGTTCAGTCGATTGTCAAAGTGAATGTAAAACAGGAAATACAATCACATTAAGAGTTCATGTGAAGATTAATACCTAAGGTTATTTCACCTTTTACGATAAATCATCCTAACGCTGCTAACCTAACCTAACCCCCTCAGATAACGTTAGGGTGTTTTGATCATCGGGTTAAATAACCTTAAGACGGGGAGTGCTATTCTTCATGTGTTGCCATATTGATAAGATTCAAAGACAAATTCATCCATTATCTTAACTTATTCTCGTAAGATCAGAGAAACAAGAGTGGGAGAGGCGAGTCGATGTACCCACCAGTGACGTTATATCAGCGTCAGTGGGAGGTGGTGAGCTGGTTCGGCAGACCCTGAATGACTTCTACACTAAACAATAAGATCTGGGTGTGGGTGTGGTAAGCCTTCCATGACCTCCTAGCGGTACAGTGTCATGGCCTCGGCAGCTGGACTCTACATAACCAACACCTACACCTTCTACACTGCCTGCAACACCCTAACTCCTTCACCAGTTGGCCGTCATCCATCGCTACTCCCGCCACCGAAACGTGACATCGCAACCAAAATCCATTACATCTATAATTAAATACTAATACTGGTGTCAAGCTTAACCGAAAAAACATAATCATTACGACATCTGTACACTAAACCGCCCATTCTATTTATTTTTACGAAGATGTCATATATTTTAGTGTCTCCTTGTGACAGAATCTCCGAATATGGCAACAAACTTTAATACTTTACCCCAAAAATCCCGTTCATCTCATTTCAAGGCAGCCAGCTCACCCTCCCTCCTCCCCACCACACAAGTCCTCGCAGCTATGATGTTTGTGTTGGTCTCAGGTCCTCAAAGTCAACCGGAGACGACGCCCCTCACTCATACAAGCCATCCGCTTTTGTTGAACCTTACGAGGCTACGGCCGTGTTCTTGACGGAGGAGCTACCGATCTATCCTTACACGGGAAGACCGCCTATGAGTCTACCCTATACCGTATCAACAAATTCAACATCTACACCTCACGACCTTTCTCTGCCTAACTAAACGTGGGGAAAAAATATCCAACAAACCACATAAACTAAACTTGATAAATTCACCTCACATCCCCTTTCCTCCCATCATATACACAGGCCTAGTTACAGCAAAAACAATACTCATTTTTAACACACTGCACACATACGTATATAACTTCAAGGCCATAACACTGGAACATCAACAAATACTGGCAGTTTAAACTTAAATTTACCCACCAACATGTTGTATAGTTTTGTTGACATATATATATATATTTGCATGGAGACAGGATAAAAAGTTTGGAGTGATATTAACCAGAGAAGGGAGCCAGGGAGCGTGTCAGCTGTCATTGTAGGTGTGTCAGCTATCATTGTAGGTAGTGTGTTAGCTGTCATTGTAGGTGTGTGTCAGCTGTCATTGTAGGTGGTGTGTCAGCTGTCATTGTAGGTAGTGTGTTAGCTGTCATTGTAGGTGGTGTGTAGCTGTTATTGTAGGTAGTGTGTTAGCTGTCATTGTAGCTGTGTGTCAGCTGTCATTGTAGGTGGTGTCAGCTGTCATTGTAGGTGGTGTGTCAGCTGTCAGCTGTCATTGTAGGTGCGTCAGCTGTCATTGTAGGTGGTGTGTCAGCTGTCATTGTGTAGTGTGTGTGTGTGTCAGCTGTCATTGTAGGTGTGTCAGCTGTCACAGGTGGTGTGTCAGCTGTCATTGTGGTGTGTCAGCTGTCATTGTAGGTAGTGTGTCAGCTGTCGTTGTAGTGTGTCAGCTGTCATTGTAGGTGGGGTGTCAGCTGTCATTGTCGGTGGTGTGTCAGCTGTCATTGTAGGTGGTGTCAGCTGTCAGCTGTCAGCTGTAGGTGGTGTGTCAGCTGTCACGTGTGTCGTCTGTCATTGTAGGTGGTGTGTCAGCTGTAGGTGGTGTGTCAGCTGTCATTGTAGGTGGTGTCAGCTGTGTGTGTGGCTGTCATTGTAGGTGTGTGTGTCAGCTGTCATTGGGTGGTGTGTCAGCTGTCATTGTAGGTGGTGTGTCAGCTGTCATGTGTCAGCTGTGTGTGTCAGCTGTCATTGTAGGTGGTGTGTCAGGTATCATTGTAGGTGGTGTGTCAGCTGTCATTGTAGGTGGTGTGTCAGATGTCATTGTAGGTGGTGTGTCAGCTGTCATTGTAGGTGGTGTGTCAGCTGTCATTGTAGGTAGTGTCAGCTGTCATTGTAGATAGTGTCAACTGTCATCAAATGTCATGAAGATGAAGTGATATGGCCATAAGTTATGGCTTAAGTTAGGGTCCATGTAATTAGGTCTTCATACAGTACATGGCCACTCATTCATAGGTTTATTAACTAATTAAAAAATATAAATAAATACGTATGTGATATAAAGTTTATAAGATAAGTAATTGAGTTGAAATACTTTACGAATTTATTTATCGAATCTGGTAACCTCCTCCTCCTCCTCCTCCTCCCCACTAGCATAATCCAAACTCCTCCCTCCCCTCTCCCCATCAGACAGGACAACAATGAGTCCCCATTATCAACATCCTGTCATCTCGGAGAAGGTATGCAAACTCGGGTCAACACAATGCTAAGTCACCTAAGAGAGACGACACACAAAGGCGACTCCCCCCACAGGTGGCTGAGGGGGAACTCTGGGGGTCTGGGAGCGTTCTCATACCTGTGTGGGTTTTTTGTTGTTGTCGTATATCTTTGAGGACTATAGCCAGGTGATGGGGGAAGGAGGAGGAGTGGGAGGAGAGGATAAATAGAAGGGGGGGGGGAAGCAAGGAGAGAATATGAGGATAAAAGGAGAAGAAAGGGGGATGATAGAAGGAGGAGGAAGTAAAGGAGTGGGATGAAAGGAGGTGAGGAGAAGAGGGTAAGAGAGGTGAGAGAAGGGGGAAAAGAGGAAGAAAGGAGGACGAGGAGGAAGGGATAATGGAGGAAAAAAGATGAAGGCGAGAAGAATGAGATAATAAAGATAGGAAATGAGAGATGATGAAGGAAAAGGAATAAGTGGTAAATATGAAAGTGAAATGAGAAAGAAAATGAACAAAAACATTAAAAAAAATAACGGTAATGTATATATAGCTTTAATAAGAACAATAACACCCCCCCCCCCTATTATTAAGTAGCAATAAAACAACAAACAAACAATAAGGTTAATTAAAGCCAATAAACAGCATTATTAACTAGAAGACGAACACTGGACATGAGCTTCCGTGGTCATTGTTATGCGTCGACGATCACAGCACGAAGAGACTTACACGAAAGCCTTATACCCACGATCCCATGAGAACATTCTTTACCTATGACCACTCAAGCCAACATACACGGGAGATTTAAGCCATTCTAATCACAAAAGGCTTGACAATTCGACTTATAAGATAACCATGTAGAATCATAAACAGCATGAACGAAAACACATACACACAAACACGCGAGACTCTTAATCAGTTTTAATATAGCACAGCATCTTAGAGCATCTGAAGGAGAGAGAGGGAAGGAAGGAATGAGAGTGAGGAGGGAGAGAAGTAGGGTGGGAGGAAGGAAGGAAGGAAGGAAGGAAGGAAGGAAGGAAGGAAGGAAGGGGGGCACTAAATAGCAATCTGAGACCTGGGTGTAAAAAAAAACGAATCACGCAACACTTGACCCAAATCAGAAGACGTGGATGTCATTGTTCAAGGGTCAGGTCAGGTCAGGTTAGGTTAGATTAGGAGAGAGAAAGACAGAAAAAATAAGATAGTGGATAAACGTGAAGAAGGAAAAGCAAAGGGAAGAGGAAGAAGAATTAGACGAGGACATGAAGAGTGATAACAAGATACAGAGAAGTGAATAAAATGTAATATACGTGAGATATAAAACTGGGAATGGAAAAGAAAAACTCATATCAGTGATAGAATAAACAATATGAGGAATTAGGAGAGGAAGAGGAAGGAAGAGGAAGGAAGCAGGAAGAGAGAGAGAGAGGGGGTGGGTGGGATGGGATGTTGGGGGGGGGATACGAGGACAGTATCAAGTCTAGCCAACAGATGAATGCTAAATCCCATCCCAGCTGGCCCCACAAGTAGCCACCGGCCAACACCGTCTTACTTGGCTAGAGAGGAGACCAGCCAGTAACGTGCCTTCTATGTTAAGTGTATCTAGGCATTCACCCCTTTAATTAGTGGGCCAATTTATAGATGTCGCTGTATTCTGTATTATGAACTCGAGAGCAATCAGTTAGGTTATTCAGTACTCAACTAAGAGTACTTGGTATAGGAAGGAGGAGAGGAGGTGTTTGTATCGTGGTGAGGAGGCGAAGGGGGGTGGGGAGGAGGGGTTAGAGGAGTGTGTGACTGGTGGTAAGGGGGAGGGGTTAGAGAAGGGAGCGAGAGTATAAACAGCCAAGGTCCACCACAAACCAGGAATAATTGTCACAAATTCGGCATTTTCGTGTTAACTACTTCCTGCTGAGTCATCCCGAGATGTTCAATTTATCTTCAAAGTTCTTTTACGATTTTCTTTCTTTTTCCGTGAACATTAGAACAACGGAACAAAACACGCACACCAGCTCTGCCTCCGAAATACTCTGGATTTGTTATATTCAACGATATAAGGCAATGTTAAACACGTACTATCTGGAAGTGAAATTATCTGAATACTTTATGCCCCTCACCCCAAAAAACCGATTAGGCTATATAAAGAATGCATAACGTCATTCACAAAATACACTTATTGTAACGCTAAATTAATAATGGTAGTCACTCCGTAGCTAGACACAGTGAAGATATACAAATAAAGACAATATATATTAAATTTTTATCCATCTAACTACACCAAAATCTAAATTAAATAATGCTCTAAGTATTTGTAGGATGTTGACTCCAGGTTTTCTCTGGTTTGTCAAAATCATGTTTTTTTTTTTTGCAATTTCTACATAACCTACACTTTTAAATTAAACTGTTAATACTGGCCTAGTGTTAAATTTATATACTAAACAACAACCTAATGATTATAAGTTCAGTTTAACAACAAATTTCGAAAAAAAACCCAAGAGTAAATGGCACCGACTCACCAAGGTTTACGACACATGGAGGCAGACTTATGCCACACAACATGACTCGTTTTGTAACCCCAGTTTGATTTCGATCTCTCAAATCCTTCTCAGGTTACTGTGAGGAAACGGAAACGACTCTTGCCCTTGAAACACACAAAGGTGCCAAATAATGATGGAAAATGACAACTAGAACTCGTTTGGGCTGTTGTTGGCGAGGCTATAATGTGTTACTGCGCTTCAACAACTAAGGTCTTAAAGCGCGTCTTACAAATAGTGATACTCTATACATCATTCTGGTGAAGATTTTTTTTTTTTATTCTTTAAGCCAATGTAAGGTTTATTAAGGTTGCCCCTCGTGTAACGAGGATGGCCGGCCCAAGGGTCACCTTGGCGTGAATTTGACGGTGTAGAAGCTGTCGCCAACACAACACCCACACCCTGAATTAACGAGTTGCATGACCCAGTGTCAAGGAATAGTCGAGAAGACCGGACAACTCGCCAACTGCACTGGCTATCCATTAACCCGGAACACGATCCGCAAATCGATTAACATCCAGGTTCCCAAAAAACTGCTGGGTCTAGAGAGGCAAATGGCCTCTGAGCTGAATAATATCGTCTGGCGTTAGCCAACAAAATTTTAAAAGTGGCGTCCCAGTAGTGAATGAGTTAATAAAATCAAGGGACACCAGCTCAAGTATAGCACAAAATAGTGGAATAAGGCAGTAGAGCGTTTGTGTAAAGGGATGACAGGTATACTTTTAACATATACTGCACTACAGTTATGATCAAGTAAACAACTTTTAACATGCTAGACTTAAGGCAACCTTATAATTGAGGTACAGTTTAGGACACCAGAAAAAAAAATATGTTGAATTGTCCATCACAAGACAAATTCATGTTTTTTTCTTTTTTTTTACAAACTTTAGTTAGTTTTATATGACAAACAAAAGTAAGGCTTATGACATGTCAGTTGTGGCTATATTTATGACATGACAATTCATTAAAAGTTACGACGCGGCTTAAACCAAAACACTTAATAGCTAGATATGACTGAAAGACATACTTATGGTTGAGTTTATGACATCACTAAATTTTGGTCAGGTTTATGACAACCTAATGGACAGCTTGAAACACGACACTCTTGAGCCTTGGTTTATTATGTGGCAAACTTAAGGATTGATTCATGACGCAGGCTCATGACAACAAACTTACCCATGACGCAAACTTAAAGATTGCCTCATGAAACAACAAACTTAAAGACTGCCTCATGAAACAACAAACCTCTAGATTGGTAAGAAAAATCAAACATACCAATTGTTTACTTACAAAAATGACCATAGATGGACGCTAATAAATGAGGAAATACTTAACCCGGCAAATGACGTGATTAAAGTGTCAACGAAATTCAGGAAAGTTAAATAATTCTGCTTCTTATGGGAGGTTAATATCTAGTAAAGTATAAACACTAAAAAGGTTCTCATCTAGTAAAGTTAGAGAGATATGATTAACTTTACACACAGCATAAACAAAATTATTCCTCCACGCATAATGAAAAGGTTTACATTCTTGGTTTTGTAAAAAAAAAAAATCTATTATTACGTTGTGTTAAAATTCTATATAAGTATTCCAAAAACTTCCCAAGCACTGGCGAAAATATTTGGGTTCATATGATCCACTTAACTCACAGCCTCAATAATATTATGGCTGTGAACTGAAAGACCGCTAAACTATTTTTGCATCTGTAAAAGAACAGGATATAGTTCCACTTACCTTTACTAAAAATCACTCTATGACCATTTTATCACCAAGGTTTTATAAATAATCCGATTTTTTACTATCAATCACTTAAATTTTGTCTAATTCACATAGAAATCCACTTAAAACGCATTGCACACACAGCTAACAACACTATCCACTCGTCATCCAACCTCCACCGTTGCCAACGATGGACTGAATTGTGCGTCCGCCTCATCCTACGTCCGGGCAGCCAGCAGGACTCTGGGTCGGTCGGAAAGGCTGTTGTACCGCGGTCACAGAAGGACAAGTGTTGCTGCCGGCAGATGATCTTTAAAAAAAGACATATATATATATATATATATATATATATATATATATATATATATATATATATATATATATATATATATATATATATATATATATATATATATATATATATATATATATATATATATTATATATATATATATCTATATCTATATCTATATCTATATCTATATATATATATATATATATATATATATATATATATATATATCTATATATATATATATATATATATATATATATATATATATATATATATATATAAATCACTGTGGGTGCGCGTGATCTAGGTATATGCTGATAACCACAAGGAAAGAAGAAAACACAAAGTTCCCAAGCGCTTTCGTGTAATTCACATCTTCAGGGGTGAGTACAGACTAAAGAGAAATACAAACCAAGGTGTATATTATACAGAGGAGGGTGAGACCAGGTCCACAATGGTCAGGTATTAGGTAATGACCCTACTAATCTTTAAATAGCACACAAAGGTTGGTGGTCAGGTCAGAGGGTAAGGTGAACCAACCTTCTCACCTGGTTACAAATCTTCTTAATTACAAAATTGTCCAGTTTGTACATGCCTAAAGTTCAGGTGATCCCTGGGGTGCCTGGGCACACACTTGAACACTACGTCCTCGACTGTGAAGATAGAACCTTTTAGGGACAGGTCCAAGCACACTGTGTGAAATGGCACAACACTTCATCTCTAATGGCAAGATAGCCGACATATTAAGATTGTATCCACTTTTTTGCACTTAGTAACTATATCAGTTTTCATGTACAGAACCAAGTACACAATGTGCTTGAATACCTCTCACGTAAATGTGAATAACAAAGTGTGCGGCCAGACATACTGCCTCACACACCTTTACTCACGCATTTGTGAATAAGTTACCCTTTATGTATAGAACTAAACAAATAATGTAAATGAAATACTGTGTAACATTCAGTGCCATAATATCCTGACAACGGGGGTTAATTATTATGACCCTTTGTAAACTCTAATCTGTAATCCTTTTGCGCTACACAGGATGCCAAATCCACTGACCATTGCCCGTTAAAGTACCTGTAAAAGAGAGAGAGTGAAGCAACATTGTGGCAAAGAGAAAGGGAAGAAAGATTTTATCAACTAAAGGAGGAGAGTCAATAAGACGAAATGCCTTTGATTCCACCCTATCTAACAGTTGGACAGAAGAAGAGCCACCCCAGATATGAGAGCAGTACTCCAAGTTAGGACGAATGAATCCCTTATATACTTGGAGTAACTGCTCAGGAGTGAAGTAGCTGCGGCATCTGTACAGCATTCCCAACTTTCAGGAGGCAGCTTTAGTTATACTAAGGATGTGTGATTTCCAGGACATATTGGAGGAAATGATGAGGCCTAACATATTTATTTCAGAGTTCTTGCTATTGCTAATATAAAATAAAATACACTACAGTAAAATAAAAAAGGAAAGAAGTCTTCCATTGTAATGTTCCATTTTCTTTTATCACAACTGAGAAAACGGACTTAAATAAACACTTCCATGAATGAGATTAAATGCGGGAATTAAATGACTTTGAATGAGATTAAATGTGGGATTAAAACACATTAAATTGGTTTAAATGTTTTACCGTAGTATTAAATGGCAAATAATAACAATAATAATAATAATAATAATAATAATAATAATAATAATAATAATAATAATAATAATAATAATAATAATAATAATAATAATATTAATAATAATAATAATAATAATAATAATAATAATAATAATAATAGTAGCTATGTATAGAATAATTATGTAGTTAATTAAGGACAGTTATATTGAAAAAATAACCTTAGCTATAGAAATTTTAATAACAAAAATGTTCACATATTGGAACTTAGTTAATTTTCGCAAAATTTTACGTTACACATTATTAGACAAAAATTGATAAGCACAAATTAATTTCAGGATTATTAGCAAACCTAGTACAGTATATTTGATTGGTTAGGTTAGATTGGGTTTAATGTAATGTTAGGTAGGGTAGATAGGGTTAGATTAGATTAGGTTAAGTTAGGTTAGGTCAGGTTAGATTAACTAGGTTTAGTTAGGTTAAACTTTTTTCTTTTCTTTTTTACTTTTGTCTGATTACAAAAAAGATTATGCAAATCTTGTAAGAAAGTACAGTGAAATTGGGAAATGTAATGCAGGCAACTGGTCCGCTACACCGGTATAACGAACTTGTGACATCGTCAGGAATTTCTCCTTATGACATGTCAACATCAAGAATGAAACACAGTAGTAATAAGTGAGAATATTGGCCAATGCATATACAATTAGTTATGTTATTGTATGTTAATGTTAATCTGTATAGATTTGTTTAAAAAGTAACGACCACAAGGAAACAAGACCAGTATGAGTAACGTAACGACTTGATTATGTGTCACCCAATATTCTCGCTTTTCCTATTTAGAGAGAGAGAGAGAGAGAGCAGATGTATATACTCTGAATTTGTTAGTTAAGGTCAAATATTTTTTTTTAAACACATTGCTATTCAGATATTAAAATCTGGTACAATAAAATTTGCCTCTGAAGATGTCTTAAATAATTGGTTCCAAACATATTACTTTTTACACATACTTACCACAGTCATCCTCGATAGGCTCTACAGAAAGGGTTTACACTTCTTCAGCATTTCTCTCTGGTAAATTGTTATTGTTATCTGTAAAGTAAAAGTAAATACAGTAAAGATGTTCTATCTAGTTATGACCATAATACTGCCACTGATAATGTAAAAACAAAATTAATTGCTATAATAAAAATTTATTTAAATCTCATTGATAGGAACACTTAAAATCAACTTAAGAATCTAAATATTTTCAATCAAAATTTTTTTTCACATAAGTTCTGATAACATGTACATTCTGAAGTCGTTGATAATAAAAACGAAGATATACTGTACCTGCTGCTGGGACAACAGGAGGTCCACTGACTGTACAGTATATTGGTGTGGAGTAAGTGGCTGCTACATACAACATTGGATGTGTTGAGGTGTTTCAATGTTTCATTCTCCAAATGAGCCATATTTAGTGTGTGCAGCCATTCCAGGTACCTGTTAAAATATATGATATTTAACATTATATATACTGTAGTACAATCTGAGAGTAGTTTTGAGTACTGTGCTTATCTATGTACAGCACTGGGTAATAATTAGTTTTAGAACAAGACCTGGACTTTGGCAGGAAAGCTGTTTACACTGGCATATTTCATTGTTTTCTGGGATTTAAACCTGCATTTCAAGGTGATGTGCTAAAATGAATAATAACCCAGCACTGAATGTGGTTATATAACTTAATTTCCACAAAACACTGACATTAACTTACCTTTTTTTTTATCTGGGAAAACGATTAAATTTCATATGGTTGTAATTCTCCAAACTTGTCTTTCCCACACAAACTATTTTTACACATTTAACAGGTTGAACATGCCATAGTTCTTCTTGCAATATCATACAGCCTACACAAAGCAAAAGACTTACACAGCAATTTTCTTAATTGTTCAGGAGCTAGGTGAACACGTTGTTTGCTTAGGTACTTCCCACACATGAATGGGTTTAAATGCATTTCCAAGGCCTCTCACACCAGTTGTACCCAGTATTGCTGTGCATGACTGTCTGTGAGAGGATTCGGAAACGCGTTTAAGAAACCCATTCGCATGTGAGGAGCATGCAAACGTGTTCATGTAACTCCCGAATGACTAAGGAAATGACTGTCAGAGTTTACACATCATACACACTTATATGGAAATAGTACACTAAGTACAGTAGAGGAAGATAAGACACAAGTGATGACAGAAATATTTATTTTATATTTTCCATGTGACATTTTATATTAAGGGAACAATTGATTGGATATTGATATGCAGATTACCAGTACAACTCTGGCGAATGACATTTCGTTCAGAAATTTATGTCTTTTGCAACAGACAGTTAAATACTTAAGTCTAAATACTGTTAAATATTACACTTCACTTGGAAAATAAAACAATCACAAAGTGCTTAAAATATCTAATGTATTTTATCACATTTGACAACCATAAGTTGCAATGTCTAAGACTATTAATAGAAGGGTATTAACACACGGGGAAAAGCTTCATACACTGACACAAAAGCAAGGCAAAGATTTCTGCTGAAAAACATATCCTTTTACTAATAAAGGTTCATGTAACTGATAATCTGAACCCAAATGAATAACATCTGAGCCTGACATACAAGTAGAAAGTTACCAGTATAATATCAACAAAATCGTTGCGTTACAACTCAATCTTGTGCCTTCACGGAACAAGAACTGAGAGGTTCTGTGTATGATCAACTTTCCAATGACACTCACGTATGCCAGTTTATAAACACTCATATTTAGGCAGTTTTTCTTCGCCTGTAGTATCTTTGAGTACCTATCAGATCTTCAATTGGTTGTTTAATCTTCTCAAGTACTACTATAATTATAAGAATGTGATACACTGTAATACAACAATCAGAAACTTACAATACACATCCTCACAAAACAAAATAATTTTGGTTATACGTGCAGTACAGTATAGTCAAACACATTTATTTCTCAGATATATGGACCTTAAATCAATTTCGAGTTGTACTAGATTTTAGTGTTTGGTTGTACTGTACTAAAGCTTGATTTAGCTTTTAAATGGCATAAAAGCTTAGTTTGGTTTTTAAGTTACAAATTAAATCTCTCTTTGATTGTACTCGATTTATTGTTGCTGATAATACTAAATTTTAGTCATACAGTATTTGCTTTGTACTAAATTTTAGCTGTGTTCACTTTGTACTAACTAATTTTTTCTGTTTATGGTTGTAAAAAATTTATTTCTGTTTTGTGTCGGACTAAATCTTAAACCTACTGGAGTTGTACTAATTTTACTTCTTTTTCTGTTGTACTACATTATACAACTCATACAATGTGAAATAATTGCTACAGAGTGACAGAAAAAGTATACACTTTAATACTAGATGAAGGATTGATCATTGAAATCCTCTTTTACGCTCAGAGACGAGTGAGTGACCTGTCATCATCACCATCAACGTTTTACCGTCATTTTCCGCACTTGCATGGGTTGGCTGTGATATACTCAACCATCCCACATAAAAGAGCCTTCTTATTGTACATCTGAACATAGTGGAAGTACAGTTCAACAGAGACAACTACATTTCTAACCATATATGTACTGTACTAGTCACTTTAAAAATTATGACAAAAGTAATATAATACAAACCTCTTTTCTCTCATAATTAATAGATCAAGATATGGTTGGAAAAATAGCTATGTCTGTATTACTGTCACTATGCAATGAAGGCTAATAATTACAGCAGCTCTGCCATGTGGGATAGTGCATCTTTATCAAAGGCTATCCACTGAGCCTCTTGATAAAAAGGCAAATGAGTATCTAGCAATTTACACAAAAATTACCAGTATTAAAACTTTATAATGCATTAAACAAAACCATTTATATTAACCCTTAATTGGTGGTTCACGATTCCTCCTCTTCCTCTCCCCAACTAAAATGGGCAAAAATGAAAGGCAATGAACATGAAACCTCCACAGTCGGTGACCGCCATCCCTATAGCTAATGTCCACAGATGAAGACCACCATCCTTACAGCTAACTTCCACAGATGATGACTGCTGGTTTGTATCATCCTTCATAATTGATCTAATGCTTTTGTCTCACAGGTGAGAGAATAAAAAAAAATGTAAGATCTTATTTTGCATATACAGTACTGTATAGTTCATGTTATTCTAAATAACTAATATAAGTCCAATTTCTACATTCAGTTTATGATAATCAAGTCTGTTATATGAAAAAATGCTGTAGGTAGGATGTTTTTCTTTTGTTTAATCCATTATAAAGCAAAATATATAAAATTATATAATCATCAAAGTTAAACATAAGGAAGATATTTTCTTTCAATACCGCAGCTCGTAATACCACAATTTTCTAGACTATAGAAAAATATTTTGTAAAGCATACCTGATAAAACATCACTTTCTTTTAATACAATTTGATAACCTAAAAAAATTAATTCATCAAATGTCTAGATACCTTCAATAGCTTTTAATACATTAAAAGTAAATTTCTTTGTTTACCTTCAAGATAAATCAGTTATCAAAATTAATACAAAAGTACCACAAAACACAAAGTGAGAGACAATCAATAAGATGTGGTCATCCTCCAGGAATATATGGAGGATTGATTCTGAAACCTTTCTAGCCAAGGCCATTGGCAAACTGCTTCTGTTAGTGTACTAGCTGTTTTGGGGGTTCAGGATGGTATAATAAACTTCTCCTAACTGCCAGCTGGGAGGGATCCTCTAATCACATATCCCTCCCCATTGTAACTACAGTATCTCATGTGAAATGGATGGTTTGGAAGCAAAATTTTACCTCTGGAGGTAGAAGGTACCCATGGGTACCACCTACAGCTACCAACTTGATAACAAGAGTTAATTTTTCACTTTGGATTCAATTTCTCGCTGACTACCCACAAACCCAATGGAGGAAGGGAGGGTGTCTGACCTACCTGGCTACAGGCTTATCACAAAAACAAATTGTCAGGGTTAATGATCTATTTCTAACTTGATGCCCTCCACCACTCGGCTCCTGGCAACAAGTCAGGCAGCAAGTGGGAGGCAGTGGTACTACCAGCTCTCCTAAGAATAAGGAGACAGACATCCTAGAGACAATGTCATAATTACACAAAGAAGTGTGGGGAATACAAAGCAAAGATAATTGCAAAATAGCAATTATTTCTCTCTTTTTTTCTCAAATGCTCAACCTAGTCTGCATATGGAGCCAATTATAGTACAGAACAAAATATAAAAAGAGTACCATCACTACTAACCTAATCTAATATTGGCATAGTTTGGTTAGGTTATAATGGTAGACTATATTTGAAATGAAACGGAAAAAAAATTAATGAAGTTCTATTAATGAGGAAAAAAATATCCCTTGTTCAGACATTTCTGAAACAATAGTCTCCAACACCCAGATAGTATTGTATAAAAAAAAATGTCTTCAGTTTTAATATATAAATCAATAAACAAAATCAAACACATACTGTAGTAACCATAATATAATGAGAACATATACTGTACAGTAAACTAATTAGGGACACTTTTTCAAGAGACAAATTAAAGCACAAAATAAAACTACCTGTACATAAAACTCATATAAAACTTCAACAATACATAGCAGCAGTGTTAACAGTGAAGAACACAATCACAGTGAACCATCATCACATAAAACTGCTAAATAAATGATAGAGTAAAATAAACGGAAAACACTGAAAAAAGTACAAAAACTAAGCTCTCTGAGTCCACCTGCAGACTGTCTTTTGTTGAAACTAGGATGGAACCGGCATATAAAAATAAAATAAAATAATCTTAATCATCTTTACTAATAATTTGGTCAGTAATTGAGAAAATATTTGGTGTAGAGGAAGGATACTCTTTTGTCTATGGTTTTATACATTCTAATGGGATAACTCGAGCTAAAAGTTCACCAATATTACTTTACCATCTTCTTTGTTACATTACACTGGACACCTATTAACCTCTCTTCCTCTTTCTGGTACACTAGACAACTATTCATCTCCCTCTCTCTCTTACACCAGACATCTAATAACTTCTCTCTCTCTCTCTCTTACACCAGACATCAAATAACTTCTCTCTCTCTCTTACACCAGACATCTAATAACTTCTCTCTCTCTCTTACACCAGACATCTAATAACTTCTCTCTCTCTTACACCAGACATCTAATAACTTCTCTCTCTCTCTTACACCAGACATCTAATAACTCTCTCTCTTACACCAGACATCTAATAACTTCTCTCTCTCTTACACCAGACATCTAATAACTCTCTCTTACACCAGACATCTAATAACTCTCTTACACCAGACATCTAATAACTCTCTCTCTCTTACACCAGACATCTAATCTCTTACACCAGATCATCTTAACTTCTCTCTCTCTCTCTCTCTTACACCAGACATCTAATAACTTCTCTCTCTCTCTTTCTCTCTTACACCACACATCTAATAACTTCTCTCTCTCTCTCTCTCTCTCTCTCTTACACCAGACATCTAATAACTTTTTTCTCTCTCTCTCTCTCTCTCTCTCTCTTACACTGAACACCTATTACTCCCTCTCTCTATCCATAGATTTTATGGATCTCCTCTCTCTAGCAGATAACCTTTCCTTCCAATCCACCCTCCAGCACACTTTGTGATGTAGCAAGAAGTCAGGCTAGAAATGCCATATAAAAATGAGGTCTACTATTATAACCCACACTAAGCAAGTGAGGTACATGTATATTATGAATACTAATTCTCCACAGAAAGGCTTAGTTTATCAATACATATATGTATATGGCTAACCAAGAGCCATATAATACCAAGGAGACTTAATCACCATATTGTTTGACTAATATGTGTACTCCAGTTATCAGTTTAAAGACTTCGTCTACAAATTCATCTTGCAAGCAATGTCAATAATTTTATACAAATCAATGCAGTCAAATCATATTCACACGAGTCCACTCTAATCCCTGTGAAAATAACCACAACATCAACAGGTACTTGAAGGTAACATTTTCAGTCAATTCTTTCATGGTGTAAAAGCTTCAGGTAACAATAAATGACACGAGTAATCCAGAGTGAAGGGGCATCTACCCAGCCTAAACTTGAAGACAGTTAGTTTGGGCATAGTAATATCAAACAAAATATGTTAAATTAGTTGTACACATGATTAGCTTTTACCGTTTCAAAAATACCTTTCAATGGGGATTAATAAAGTAAAATCCATATTCCCTAATTAAAATATTCTATTAAGAAAATAAATCTGACTAGCCTGATCATGTGTAATTCCAGGTTACCCATGGTTACATTAAGCTGTGCAGTATAAGAAAAATAAAATTACAAGGAACTTTTCTCCAATCAAAAGGGAGATCAGTTTATTGTCAGCAATTAAATTTTATGGATCTTAACCATATTTCCTAAATACAGTATATTAAAAATTTGCATTTTTTTTCATTTTGGTACTGTACATCCTAAGTTCCAACCAGAAAATGTATAAAATATGGGACGTCAAAACACCTCATCATTTTCAAAATGCTCTCCACTGCCAATGTCTGGGCTTTACCCACTACCCTCCACATAAAAAAAATCTGCCTAGTCATACAGTGATCATTCACCTGACAGAACACAATCAGTCAACAAACTTGCTGCAAACATTTCACTGAGTGATTTTAAAGGTGTTAGCAGGAGCAATACATATGTTAATGTGTAGGGTGCAGTTTGAAGTTATTCACCAAACAGGTTCTGGTGATTCGGGCAAAGGTTTTAAATCAAACCAAAAACAAAACAAAAATGCCAACTGTGACCTGAGACCCCCAGGTCTGTATATTGTATCTTAAAAACAATCTTCAGTATTGAAGCTATATGCAACTACTGTATTTATTATTGACCGAAGAACCTTATCATTTAACAACCAACCACTTAAGATTTCATTACAATTTAGTGTCACTACTAATACATTCTGAGAAGCATTTGTTTCAGAAAGCCAATAAAACAGATCCCTGCAAAGTAGACCCTTTAAAGCTACTGCAATTTAAATTATAAATAAAACAAAAGTTATCTATACACAATGTCCTTATGAAGTGGTTATTATTACACGATATCATGACACATAAGCATTCAGATTGAAAACTTCTTAATCCCACTATCGAAAAACAACTACAGTACTGTACTGTACTGTACTCAAATTATTTAATTTCATATGGCATGACAATGTGACTAAAAAGTAAGAATATTACTGCATTAATATTTAGTGTCAGACTCCTATGTCAATGAGATCTTATGCAGAGCTGAGCTCTGGAAAACATCACTTAAAATCCACATTAAACAACTAAAGAGATATACAACTGTTCACACTGAAACTTGTGTCGTTGCTAGCGGCGGTGATGTGAGGTTTTCTGGTCGAGGGTGGACGGTGGGTGAATTTGTTGTGGAGGCAGCAGTATGGACAAATCCTGGAGCTGCAGCAGTTGTAGGGGTTGGACTTGAGACAGTAACCGGTGCAGGAGTACTGTTTGCTCCCTGTTTTGTGGGACTCTGGGCTCCCGGATTACCAGCTATAGCATTATTACCACCACGTGACCTAGTCAGAAGGGAAGTTGGCGTTTTTATACCCAAGCTGACAATAACATATCAGACATGAGATATGCACACACAAATAAAACCCAAATTTATGAGAACATACAAAAACCGATATGAGTACACAACAGTTACAAAACTATACCTGTACCATTTACTGTAACATGGAAGAAAATTAAAACTAAACAAACAGGTGCTGATATCCCCTTTCTATAACTGTACTATTTTCCATATTTCAGTAAATGAAAAAGATGGTGATAGATAAAACATACAAGAGAGTAATACACTCATACTGTATTATAAAAAAAAGACGAATATTTTAGTAATGTATAAAAAATTATTTATTGTTTCTGCCTTTAGTTTTTGACAAATGCTGGATTGACATTGATCTACCTTAATATTTTAAGAATGCAGCAAATATAAACTCATGAATCAAAGAATTAAAATTAATGTTTGGGAAACATAAATTCTACTGCAAAATATTCCCTTTCTTCCCTTAGTAAGAGAAACTGAACTGTACTGCTAACATCAATAATTCAATTAGTACAACCTCTTGTATTTGAAATGCCATAACCCAGAATATGTACTCTACTCTAACAAAAGAGCAAGTAGAATCTTTCACAAAGGATTAACTGATTCTGCAGAATTCATGTTGTGAGAATCCACCAAACATTATGTGAGCCAATGAATTCTGGCAAGTTTTAACTTACTTCAAAGCCTCCTCCCACTGGCCATTCTGTTAGAGTAAATACTGTATTCTATGCTACAGTATATAATTTCAGGTACAGTAAAAGAGATTGTATCACATATATCATAAAATAACCAACCCCTTGTGGAAAAAATTTGAGAACACTAAATTCTAAACCAGTTAGGAAGAACCAATATGGATGACATTTTGAACAGCCATTTAGTGTTTCTGCTCTGTTTAATGTTGTTTATGTCCAAAAAACTTCTTTAAGAATATTATTTTTAATTCATCACAAAATATTCTGCAAAACTATGAAAATTATTCCAGAAAAGCATAACACTACATCAAATAGTGACCACCATGTCTGGAGACATCCTTCCTCTGCTGAAAATTTATACAAATACAAAAAAATTCTGAAATTTCAGTTAATTCATTAATTTAGTGATTTCACTGATGTATTAGTTAGGAATTTAATAATTTCCTAGTAATTCATAAATCTAGTGATACTCTCCAATCTGGTAAGGCAACACTGGAATTGAAAAAGACAAATGCAAAGCCAACCTTTGACTCCGATAAGAAGCTGTTTATAGCTTTATATATCTTTTATTAGTGTATTTCATATACCAGTACAGTAGTTCTATTTTATAACATGTACAGTATAGTACTTATAACATATTAACATAACAAGAGGGTTAGTCTGGGTAGATGAGAATGTCATGATGGTGGTACCTGTACCTGACAAGTGCCCTCTGTTTCCTAAGCCAGTGAGGGTTTGTGACACCCACCCTACTGTGTCTGTTCCTTGTCTGATGTAGAACTACTGATTAATTTAATTGCCCTTTACAGCAGCAACTCTATTTTGTATTAAACTACAATAAAAGAAGTAATATGGCTAAAGCATATTTTTTTTCTTTATATCCTCTGTGGTTTAGCAAATTTTCCCAAAGTAATGAAGTCACCTATAAATATTATATTATTTTTTTTGTCACTAAATCTCAGAATCATGTTTGATATAGTAAATGGAAGTGTGTGTGAACCTGGAGGGAGTAGATCTTGATAGCTTACTGTACAATCACGGAAAAAGGTCCCGTCAGTCCTCCATCCCATCCACGAACCCTGAGATTCATTAATGTGTGAATCTGAGACAACATACATTGCTGGGCCCATAGATGGTGCACTGGATGATGTCTCAGATGCACAGGTTCACAAATCTCATGGGTTCATGGATGTGACGGAGAACTGACAGGACTCTTCTTTCCGTGACTGTACCTGTAATATTTCATAATTAAGTCATAATACTGAATTTGATGGACTGTTAATAATTGGGAACATCCTGAATATCAAAATAATGGTCTGAACATTATAATATCACATCATGGCTTTACTGAATTTACTGGAGTTTTAACATCTTCAGTCAACTAACCTGTGTTTCCCTCCTCGTCTACTGCGCTGCTTTTTAGTGCCTCCAAAGTTTCCTCCTGTGAGGCCCTGATGCTGTGTTGCACTCCCATCTCCACCTCCAGCCTTAGGGATCAAAAGAATAAAACAAATTATATTCTGTACAATATATAATTAATTATGAAAACAGCAAACATCAAACCAACCCCTAGATACTATGGTCAATCAGCCAACCTCACTTGCATATATAAGTAGCAGTGATTATAAGAGTCCTCCTCCACTGTCTGTTTCTTGGCTAATTTCACACATACAAACAACTTAATGGTGTGCTGCACATTCTTAGACCCAATGCCTAGGGTATGCTTCTTTTTTTTTTTTTTACACATTTGTCCCATAATAGGTTTTCATGAAATTTATTCAGCAACATATGACCTAAGCTGTTTCGTCACCAGGGATGTAATTACCACAATCAATCAATCATAACATTTATACCTTTGCCAGCTGCTCTTACTTCCCCCAGGTATATTCTTGCTGAGGTAATCATGATTATTTGCAAACTTATCTTTGTAAAAACCGACAGTAACAGTGTCTTTAGTTGATGCCTGAGTGGATTTAAAAAAAAAAATATCCTGCATTCAATCATTCATTTTCTCATACTACTCATTTTTCATCTTTATTATACAATCTTGTATAACTGTTAACATAATCAACTCTAATCTCATACCATTCACTCTATACATACTAAATAAGTCACACCTGTCTCTAAATTTTCTACTATGTCTTGGTCAGGAATAAAGTGCACTCTTTCAGAATGGATATTACACAAAAAAAAACTTCTGGTAGATAATCTCTTTGGGTATTGCCCCACAAACAGATCTCTCTGTATAGAAGGATTACACAAGCTTCATTACTTCATTTCACAATTCCTCAAGAAAGTTCACTAGGTATAACTGTGTGATCGAAAGTTGAAAGCATGTAGAATCAGACTTAATTGTTCAAGGGTATATCAACTCTCCTACCTCTTTATTGGCCAGACTGTCTTTGGTTCCCTCTGCTCCCCTGCTCTAAGTTTACACCAGTGTACAACATAGATCTTTGTCCATCTACTTGGAAGCTATTCTCAGTTTGCATTCCAGGACTACTACTTTTCATTGAAGAGGGATGTTCTCTTAAAACTTTCCAGGTAACAAATGAGCTACAAATACTTCAACTTCATTTAAAAAATTTTCACAAGGCCTTTGAAAGAAGCACTTGCCTTTGACCTCTTTGTCAGCAGTGTCAATGGTGATAAGAGTATGGAGACTGATGTAAACAAAGGAGTGGAATTATGTACTTATAAATAACCCTTTCCAGTTCTATGGTCACGCCAGAGAGAATCTCTTTTCCTTAAAAGGAAACCATCAAGGTCCTATAATTTTTCTGCCTTGAATAGCAATATTAAAATTAACTGGAAGCTCTTTCCTTGTAGAGATGTGAGGTAAAAAGGTGTTTGGGAAAAATAATTACAGTTAATTGTCCAGTCGCTTTCTTTCACGTAATGTGGAGGACAACATAATCAAATTGGTTTGCATAACACAGAACCATTTGCTCACCCTATTCCATAAAATGGAATTGATGCATCAGTCTCTCCTTTCTTAATGTGTACTGTATTTGTTGTACCAATGCTGAGTCTGAAGGTCCAGGATTCTTAACCCTTGGAAGGAATCCATGGCTTCAGACACACCTTGCTGTGCCAAATTTCATCTTGCTGTTGACTGACACTAATGTGCCTGATTAGTGAGAGTTCATATACCTGGTCATGATCAACTTCACTCCATTTTCTTGGAGTTTATCAGGTGTAAGCTTCCAAGAAGATAGTTTAGGCTCCCAATAACTGATAAAATTGTACATAACACAAGGATGGCTACAACCTTAGGATAACTGAAATTTTGCAATCATTCAAAAGAAAGTAACTGTGAACATATTGTAAAGAAAACTTGAAACAATCATTCTCTTTGTAAAATTTATTTCAACTCAACAATTAATTAACTATAAAAATCCACACTAAAACATGTTAAAATTAACATATTTCTTAAAAGTTAACTACCTACTATAATATCCTTAATCTTTAATGGACCCTCATGATGCACTGTCTATAGGAGTTGATTAAATGTCCAAAACCCTAAAACATTTATCACAAGAAAGGTCCCTAACAGGGTAGTATATCATCCTTAGTCTAAGTAACCATACTCTTTACTGGCTCATTTTCACTATTACTGTGCTAAATAAATCATCACTCATATCTGATACACTAATTTGCTTTACCCCCCATTCAGTGAGGCTATTGATTAGCATTCAACAAAAAGGGCTCTCATTCCATGCATGACAACTGACCGTAGTGTGCTTGTTGTCATGATCAACTTCACTCTGTTTGTTAAGAGTTTAATGTGTGAATGTCAGGCAGTTTTAGTCATTGCGTACAAATACTGTAGATAGAACTGGTACGTATAGCTAAAATCCATAGACGTTTGACACTTGCAGGGAGTTAACATGCAGAGAGAGGAGTCTACTGTAACAAAAAAATATTAAAAATAATAAACAAAACATTCTTTCCAATTTTTCATGTCCATTACTCTGCCCCACCAAAAGTTTACATTTTCAAAAGTAAACAATTTAAATTGTAAAACTTGAAACAATAACAGAGACTGTGTGGGGTGTACAAAGGACCCAGAAACAACATTTATGTAGGATGCTTAAACAATCCACCATGCATATATATATATGCCCTGTATATATATTTACGCTGGAAGGAATATACAGTTTACAAAAAATGTCAGTGTAGTGGTACAGAGTCACAATAAAGTCTTTCTTTTCTGCTACCCCATAACAACAAATAAATCTGCAACAACGTACTGCAAATATCATCACCTACAGTTTGTCAACATTTTACCTATTCTAATGAACCGGCTATTTTCTAAGCAGCCGAATAAATGAGATAATACTCAAACGTCAAAATAATTCTATAATAAAAGAATAAAAATACTGACACAAAGAAGTATTAAGAGGAAAAAATCAGGCTGTGCAGATTAGCAGTGCCCAGCAGCCCAGTCATGCCTGGACAAATGATTTTTTCATGTCCTTGTGCCCAGCAGACAAGTTAATATCTTGAGAAGAAAATACCTAGACAGGAATCTGTCAGGTGCTGTGAGACCCCACCACTCAGTACATGTTTAACAAGAGAGGTCCATCAACCAGCAAGGTGATGGGATGGGGCTGTGTAAGTGTGTTTGATCTGATGCCGTAACGCGACTTAACAGCTGATCCCACTATTTCTATTAGTCTATTCTCAAAATTACCTTACCTGAAAATCTGTATAAATGCTTCCACTGATTGCTGTGTGAGCAGAATTGTGCTACAAATTGAAGTGAAAAAAAAAATTGTGAATAAGAAGCAAGGAAATTTAACCAGGTTCTTTAAATGCCACTAGATGGAGAAGGGTGAGGGTAAGAGGCATTTAGACAGACACAAGTGATCTAGGAGTTGATACACACAGTATATCTGAATGTGTTTTAATATGTTTATTCAAGTTTTCCCATAAAAAACTGGGCAAGCAAATTTCCTCTAAAATTTGTCAGGACAAGTAAAAAAAATATCTGGGCAAGTAAATTTTTTAAGTCACTTGCCAGGGACAAGTAAATGCTCCACATAATCTGCTCAGCCTGGATAAAATACAATCCAACACTACAAATAGATTTCACCTTCAATATCATGCATATAAATGCTTTATCTCTAGGGCATCTTCCACACCTAAAATAGTAACTAGTGAAGACACATCTACAGTACAGTACTACCATTCCTACAACTAGCAGGCTATTTTAAGCAGTAAACTCCTTACTGAAATGATATAAGGAATTGGTGAGGTGCACAGTGGTTGAAGTGGAATGAAAAAATACAAAGCTGTTCACTTAACACAACAGGGTGAACACATTCCCATGTGTATGAATATAAATTTCCTGATCTGTTTGTCATGCAAAATGACACATGATAGTATAGACTTAACCTTACCTGTCCTCCTTCACTCGCTCCAACATTCTACAGAAAATTGACAATAATGAAACACCCAAATATTGATATGCTAACACTTCTTAGTTATATACCATAAATATGTACAGCATCACACACACTATATTACGTGAAACTTTTATTACTTGGAAATAAAAATATAGTACAATAATCACTGTGTGTAAAGTTAGCCACTCTTCTCATCAGCAAACATTACTTGTCCACACCTAACTTACATCAACAGCTCATATACTGAAACAACTTTCCAGGAAAACATACAATGACTCGTTGAAATAACATGAATATCAAAATACAATTTAGATATAAAAAGAAAGAATAGTATAGAAGAGTCTCAGAAATTTGGAAACCACGATACAGTGCACAATTTGGGTTAGTTCACACTGATGGTAGCCGCAAAAATTTACCAGAACATATCAATAATCAATAGAGTGTATTACAGAACAATCAATTCTCAACCATACACACATAAGTACTAGTCTCATTTTAGTACAGTACAATATGTCATTCTTAAGAAAGTCAATCTTAACCAGGTACATCACAGTCGTTACAGGAACTTAATCTTGCAATCCACCTGGCCTGTATAATCTTACAATATTATACAGTAGTACACTAATGTCCCACAGTAGAAGAATTCAGTTTAATGAGCATTTAACATACTACTTGTATCCAATTTAACAAGCAAAATTTAGAGTAATCCAGCTCACATTATCATTCATGGAGTCAGGCTACTCATGCATTATCAATTGTTGAGAGGTGAGCCTGGCAAATGCACTAGCAGACTTGTCTTCTATACTCTGAGGTGAAATTAGTGATAGCCTAACACAGTGACCCTAGAAAACTTGGCTGTGTCTATTTACCATCATGTTTTCTGCCTTGTGAAACGTGCATCGCTTATTTTAGCTCACTTCTCGTTACATTTATGATCAAACCCAACAACGATGAAACCAAAAATGACAGCAGCACTATTAGCTGTGCCGCTCCAGGGATGAAGAGGAAGACCATCACCGTAGAGACAAAACTGGGTGTACTACAGTGACTGGACTCTGGTGAAAAGGTGAGTGATATCTGTAGAACTCTAGGGTTAGTGCCATCAACAATGTGCACAAACAGCAACTGGCTGATTCCTCATAAGGATGGACATAGGAAGATGCTTGTTCCCTCCATCCACTAACCATCTACACCTGCAACTAACAATGCTAGGCCTACAACATTTATTTTCAGTTCAGGTAAGTATTGCTGTAAATTGTACAAAACAATGTTTAACCATTGCTCTGTTTGGTTTTAAGGTCTAAATTCTTTAAGCTAGAGAGAATCTAAGTTTACAACCTGGGATTTTGGGTTTTAAGATTTTTAGGCTAGAATATATCTCCACTCATAACATGGAATCCTATGGGAAAATGAGCACCTTTTTATGAACCCATATCGCTCGTTAAGCAGGACCTTACTGTACCTCTATCAAGGTTTATATTTTTTCATTATGTACATAATATGCAGTTATAGTCTTTTTGCAGTAGTTGGCAAGGGATGGGGGAGACTACAGCTCCTCCCCGACTTACGACGGGGTTAGGGACCCAAATCCAGGTCGTAAATCGAAATGGTCGTAAGTCGAAAATGCTTAAATAATACATAGAAAATCTAAAATGGGTGTCTCTTTTTCTTCTCAGCACCACAAAACTCTCACTTTTAAGCATGCCAGCCATTTTAAAGTGAATTACAACCAAAATTTTGTCAGTACACAGCGCAATCACCGGCTTTGGGACTCAAAAATACATAATTTGACAAAATTTTGGTACGACTGAGGCGGTCGTATGTCCGGGTGGTCGTAAATGGAGTAGGTCGTAAGTCGGGGAGGAGCACTGTTCCACAAAATACAGTACTTCAACGGGCTAGATACCAAGCAATGTGAAATACAGTACAGTACTGTGAATCTTCAGAATACACAAAAAGAAATTACTAATTTATGAACTACTATTTTATGGCTAAGGGGAAAGACACAAGAGACCTGTAAGAGTACACCACCAGAACACCCTTTGGCAATGCCTACTTTACATTGGGGTCTATTTGCATTCTGAGGCTGGAACAAAGTCTTGTCAGATCAGTGAATAATGCTGAATAAATAGCTACTTCCCCAAGCAAACCAGGGCACAAGAAACATGCTCCAACTCTAATCAAACAGCATTTCAAAATACCATAAACTCAATGGCACACAACAATAAACCATGAAGCCACTTTGCTTGAAACAAACCTTTCAGTCACTAATGTGGACAACAAACTTCCATACTCCTGCAGATAACAGAACTCACCAGGAGAAGAGGATGATATTCCCTTTGTTTAACAGTATATACTGTAGATCAATCAACAAGTGACCTGGAAAATTCCAAACAACTAGGAAAGATGAAGTAGAGGTTGTATGTCAACAGTTCTAAATGAAACACCCTAACTAACAAATACATACCTCAGGAAATGTAAAGGAATACCAAAAAATTAGCTCCCTCTCAACCAATGAATAATCTTTTATATACAAAATTCTCTCCACAAATTCCAAAGTAATTTGATTCCCTTTAATGTGGAGTCCTATAATGGAATAGAGCACTGTACCTATGTTTCACATAAGCACTGCTTAAATCACTCCAGAGCCCATCCAACCTATCTGAGCAAACTGACAAGACCACCTGAACAGTTAACAAGTAATAAAACCATGAAATCAACTGTAAGCAAGTTAAAACCTCCAAGAATAAAAACAGGGAACATCATAACATGCAGGAATGTTCAAATGCAGAGGAAGGTACTTCAGACATCTGCCCATTATGGCTATCCAGAGCATATGAGATGCCTTATCCAATAACAGGCAACCTGGAGAATATCCTGGCCCTCACAAAGTAAATCCACATAAATGTGGACTGAGATATATGCTTGTGCAATAAAAGGGTCAGAAATTCCAGTGCTAAGGCCAGCCACCTTCTAATACACAAGTCCATAATTGGCAGGGAAGGTACAAAAAAAAAAAAAAGTCACAAACACATATGTAAGAGCAAGATTGCCTGACATTTAAAATAACACTCATACTTACACTAAACATTGCTAATGTATCCCTACAATGCCCACAAGGGTCAACAAAGAGCTTCTATATACTGAATCATTCAGAGAGGATTGGCTTTACTCAGATTAAAAAATGGCAGAGCCAGTTGCTATGGCAACAGAGCATTCAGCTAGGTAGTCACCAATCTAAAGAGACCTTTAGTTCTTCAAAACAACAATATCACTTCCCCCTTATTTGTGGGCAATGGTACAGGGTATACCCAAGGGGTAAACAGATTAATCCAGGCTGACATGAGGAGGTTCACTCTGACTGGACTCAAGGACCCCAAGAATGTTATTCAGTACAGTGATATCTCCGTTAGCCGGAACAATTGGTGCAGAGCACTTCTGGGAATGAGTGATTTCCGGGTAATGAGATGACTCTCTCAAAGTCGGAAAAAAATCCCTCATCCCCAGAATTTTTCAGGTAAAGGAAAAATGCTCATGAAAATTCCAGAAACTGCCCATTACATCATCTCTCGAACCCGGAAAAAGAATCCCTCATCCCCGGAATTTTCTGGGTAACGGAAAATTTTTCTCAGAATTTCCAGAAAATGTGCCTGATTTTCATCTCTCAAACCCAGAAAAGAGCTCCCCCATCCCCGGAATTTTCCGTTTACTGGGTACCGGGAATTTTTTTTCAGAATTTTACGGAAAATCGTTCCCAAAGCTGGAATTTTCCTTTAAATTCCAGCTTTCGGAACGATTTTCCAAGAAAATTTCAATTCCGGCTAGCAGAGAGTTCCGGGTTTGAGGGATTCCGGCTAATGGAGATATTACTGGAACCACTTGGCAGAGGGTAAATTCCAGAGAGTGTTGTGCAAATTCAAGAGCCTGCTGTACTACCCTTCCCACGATAAAACTTAATACTGTATTCCTGCTTCCTTTCTTTTACTTGCACACTCTGTATTGTGTAGTATATTTCCAAATAACAAATAATTATTTTCTCATGATACAGTACTTCTCTCAAAGACAATTCCACACAATGATCTACTGGCCACCTTTGGAAATCCTCATCTACCAAAATGATAATGAAAAACTTCCGATTCAACTCACCTGTTTGACCATCTTCATAATTTTGTGATTCTTCTGGTGCTGTAGGGAGGCAATCTTTGGAATAACCTCCAACACACGACCCACAGCTTTGGTGCGACCCTCACGGAAAACCTGCCAAAGTGAGGTGCCTTAGAAAAGTGAAGTTGGCATCCCATTATTAGTTATTTATCTTTCATAAATAGGATGAAACTAAAATTTGTTTTGTTTCTTAACTAAAAAGGGTAATTAAGAACACACTGTTAATGTCTAAACAGTCAGGTTACCTTACTTGGAACACTATAAACAGGTATACAACACAGACATATATACTGTACATACACAAATAACACATTAAATCAAATCAACATTCTATCCAAAAATATTGACTGACTATAATTTCTATAAAGTTATGGGAATATTGTATACATAAATAAATAATCATTATTGGAATTACAAAGACTTTTCCAGAATTACACATCCTTCACTTTATCTTCTGCACTCAGCTAGGTTACATAATGCAACATAATAAAGTTATAAAATCTATGATATGAGAAAGTGGGTCCTATAAGCCTGTCAGCCAATTAAGGAGAGTGTAGATATAGCTTATTGTCTACACAAGTTAGAAGTGTAGCTGTCACTGCACTTGACTACATTCACTTCCCCAACTGCAAAGCTAGATAACCAAAAATATGATTAATTAAGTGATCTTACCATTTTTAGTCCATTCTTCAGGTATTCTGGATGCTTGATAAACCTAAAGTGAACAATAGCCTTGTCTCCCGTCCTTAGACACTCCTTGTCCATGGCAATGATGGAAGCCGTCTGCCGTACAGACCCCACATGAACCATAGCTTGGTATTTTGTACTGATTGTTGTTGGATGGTGTAACACCAATATCTCCCCCTGCAGACATAACCTTTCTTTGAAACTTTGTGATTAATATTTAGAAACTTAATTTTTTTTATAATGATGAGGAACAAAAAAGAATTGTTATTTTAGTTTTACTCAAATTGAGAAATGTGTTTTTAGATACAGTACTGTATTGAAAATACTTGAGGTACTTTGTGTAACAACACTTTTGTTGGAGGAATTCTGGTGGTGACGAAAAAGAGAATAATCTCAAGGTATGTAGTAATGTACACCGAGATGTATGAATAAAGAGCATTACAGGTATCCCTTGTTTAACGATGGGGTTGCCTTACTGAAAACCCTAACGCTAAGCAAAATAACAGCAAAGCACGGAGGGCAAACAACACATTAAAATAGCAGGGCGGTAAACACCGAATACAGTACTGTACCGTACTCCCTAACAATAATCTTAAATGACCTTGTTATACAGTAAATGGTTTCAAAATTAAACAATTGATTTATTAGCACCAAACTTCATGTATAAACGATGTGGCTCAGAGTTAAAACAATTTTGTGAACAAAAGGTGAGCCTAATTTAAACAAATTTCAAATTGTAGGTCATAAATGAAAAAGAAATTGCTATAATAAACAATAAATAGATACACAGCACATCATAAAGTACAATATAGGTGTTCACCATTATACAATGGATCTATATACCTGTATGGTTGATCAGTTTTACAATGTTAAAAAATTAACAACATTTACTGCTAGGAATTGGGTAAGATCAGTTTTACGATGGTCACTACCCGAATGCTTTTCCTACATTGTCAAAGTTATGAAAAAGTGATTTGCAATAACTCGCAATATTCCGAGATACGATGTTGCAATCTTGGAATGGCGTAAAACGTGAGACCCACGAGGGATGTGTGGGAGGCTCTGCCCATCCCTGGTGACTGCTAAGCTGAACTGTGTCATGTCATCCACAGGATGGTTAGTGTATGGAAGAAGCTATTCTTTATACAGTAGTATATAAAATAATATATACCCGGTACCCAGTACTGTACCAGCAAATGTGAGGAATAATTAAAAAATAATAATAAGTAAAAGAAAAAAATTGGAATTTCCATTTGACAATCGTATCCCCACACACAGGACACGAAGCAGTGAACCGAGATCCCCATGCCACTCCCCCCCTCCCTGCTCTCTGTGCTAGTTCCCAAGCACATCAATTTTTTATTCCCTTATGTTTTCGACCTTATAATAATTATTTTGTTTATTTGTACATTCTGTATGAAAGATTGTGTGCACATGAAACAGAGTACAAAAAAAAGGAAATTATGAGATGAAAAATAACTGCTGTGAGTGCTAACTCTGGCTCTTCAGGTTCTCAGCAACGGAACCTATTTTCCCCCATAAGATATTAAATCAATATATGATCGATCACCTTGCAATGGCTTTTCAAAGTCTCTAACTTCATTATATAATGGTCAACACCTGTAACACCTATTTTATGCAAAAAAAAAAAATAATAATCTCTTCCACACTCAAACCATCCTCTGGGCGACGCAACACAGTTCAGCTGGGCAGTCACCCACCGACTCAGACGGGTGTCTGCCCTGACGTGATATCAGGGGGAGGGCGAGCGGCTGGGTGGCAAGTCAGCGCCACAGTTACAGCCCACTGGCTCCACACATACACACCCATGCTCTCCATTTTTTTTTAATTATATTTTCTTTATTAGATTATTGTAAAAATCATTCCACAACTTTTATCGTTTCATTACATGTAACAATGGCAACATGCCATCTCACAGGGCACCTCATCTCCAGTTTTTCCCCCTCTTCCCAGTGAGGCAAGCTATCGTTAAACCGAATTTTTACATAATGTTAAGTGAGAAATGGAGTCAAATTTTTTTCATTGCTAAACTGAATTAATGTGAAGTGAATTAATGCAAAACAAAGGATACCTGTATCTGACATAAATATTCCTAGCTGAGAGTGGAAAACAGGGAGAAAAGAAAGAAAAAAAATACCTTGAATTCCCAGCATGATGAGGGATTTAGAGATGGATCTACCAGCACCTGTCCTTTCCGCACATCATGGATCTTGATCTTCTTTAGGGCAAATGAGGCAGTCTGACCTCCTCTTACCTCACGCACTGGCATTCGCTTCCGATGGATAGATTTAATGGGCATAGGAATGAAGTCACCCAAGCCATTAGGACCAAGAAGAAGTGTATCATTTACCCTGATGATTCCCTTCATACACGTGCCCGACACAACCACACCTACACCCTGTAAATGATACAATTCTATATCACTGGTTTTGAATGATCAAGTGCACAATATTCTTATGGTCAAAAACACTTTCTCCTCTATCTCAGAGGAAGAAGAGAATGTTTTTGTTATTTTCATTTAAACTTTATAAAACCAACAATGTAAATGGTAAAATGTTGACTAATCAGTGCCATAATGATGAATATGGTACTTTAGCCCTGGCAGCAACCATTATAGTGAAAACCAACATATTTTTCCTTGAGTATTATGTACAGTATTCCAATATGTTTTCATAGTTATTTTTTAGTAAATTAAAAATGAAGGGATTCACCAGATACTTTACTCTATGGCCAAACTCAACTGGATCAAGAAGGCCCAACAGAATATTCAACCACTATGAGGAGTAGTTTATCTATCCAATACATAAATGTACTTATCACTTCTAAAAAAAAAATTCTGAAGGATTTAAATGTTGTCATCCAAGACAGAAAAATCACTGGAATGTGACGGTTTTTCCTCACAAACTACAGTATTCTCCATGATAGACAACTTGATTATTCTCTCCCCCACTTTTCAGTCTATCTGCAAAAATAAAATCCCTTTACTACATCTTACAAGTAAAGTGCCCAATGACTTTCACTGCCAAAGAGAAAAAATATGTATTAAAAACCATATTAATCCTTTGAGTGTTCCACCTAGAAAACTTAGGCTTGGAGCTGGCCTTAAACAAGTGTGATTAATATATTTTTACGGGCTAGACCAGGAGGAAGAAACCGGAGCCCGGGAAACCTGTGATGTTTGGTAGTGTGACCCTACCAAACATCACAGGTATCCCAGAGTCTAGTTTCCTCTTGTACTAACACTGGATAGACCAATCATCCAAATGGCTAGTAAGCTAACAAGTGATAAAAAAAAAAGCTGAACAAAATAATATGAGTACAAGGTATAATACTGAGATATGTAGGCCTGGCAAACCAAATGCACTAGCAACTCCAAAACTATTATTAACAAACATACACATTCAAGCAACTCGTCACTCTAACTTCAAATAAACATACTACTAATACCAAAGCTTATGTGGCCACTAGTTCGTATGATATAGTTTAACTGCCACTAAGTTAGAAAGAATTACTTCATCTACTGTACTCACTACAGTCTTTGATGTATTCATTGCCCATATACTGGAATACATGTAATATTACAGAGTGGAATAACTAGTCAGGAGAGATTTGGAGAGTTTTGAAATTATGGCTCAAGATCAGCTAAACCTTTATTTTTTCAGTGTTCTCAAATTTCAGTAGTTACTCGGAAATAAATCTTCGGTTAATAATTATCTCTAACACCATTCTTAAGTTCTAACAACTCACAGGAACTTGGTAAGTGTCATCAATCTGAAACTGTGCTGGATCATTGTCATTCTGGGGTGTTCTTGATGACAAGAGGTTCAGGAACATGGTCAAGAGGTCCAGGTTGTCTCCGGACACGTTAGATACTTGGAATATTGGACATAACCTGAAATATAAGATAACCAATTAAAAATAAGAGAAAGATAGATAGATAGATAAATAGATATACAGGAATTCTTGTAGTTTTCACAAAGGGGCCACAAAATTCCTCATACCTGTACAAGGCATGAATCTTACAAGGTATGAACATAACACTACAACAAAATACACTAACATACAAAAATATATATACACTGGCAATTCTGGTAATAGAATTCACCCTTACTGATACTGTAAATCATTACCACTAAAATGAGAATACAGAATGTAAATTCAACCTTATGGAATTAAAAAAAAAAAAAAAGTAATCACTAAATGCAAAACAAAAATTACCACAATTTTATATTTTTTTAAGACATTCAATTCATATTTGTGCACATCGATGACGTTGATGGCAGTGCTATTGCCATAGCTTAGGTATTTTATGTATTTACTATTATTTGTGGTAAGTAAAATTATAAAATGTCTAAACTATAATTCATATGTGTTTAGAAATGTATATCTCCAATTACATGTGTTTTTATTGCTTGTGTTAACCAAAAAAAAAATTCCATGTAAATGCATCTTCACTGTTAACATGAGAGTACAGTACAGTCGGCCCTTAACATACGCGGGTTTATAATACACGGATTTGCAAATACGCGGATTGCCCCGCCGAAGGAATATTCTGTACATTGAAGTAATTGAAGTACATTCAAATCGCGCGCCATTCAACTCGCACGCGGCACCGAACACCGCCCACTCCCGCAACCTCACACACACACGCATAGCTCTCCCTCACTCAGTCAGTCTCGCTGTAATCACACTTGTGTTGACATCAGCATTGTAGTTGCAAAAATATTACATTTCCGTGAATGTATTATATCAAGCACAGTATGAATAGAATATCACTAATATAAGAGTATTTTAACCGAAAACAACTAAAAAAACGAGTAACATATCTTGAACATCGGAAGGTTAGGTAAAGTCTCTTGTTTTCGTCATGTATTTTATCCTATTTTACATTGAAATACATCACGTTTCAGCAAAACTACTATTTATTTCTGAGAATATATTCATTCAGGCACAGTTTAGGTAAAATATACATGTGCTGTAACATTTTTTTTAATTGAAAACGATTCGAAAAACACGTACCCTCTAGCCCTGTTCAAGGAGAAGACTGGGAGGAGCTGTTTGGTGCTTAAGACGATGACAAGGAAAATGATTTTGATGGATTTTAATGAAAATATTCAGAAAGACCCTGGCACTGTCAAGGAAAGTGGCTGCTGAAGGCTTCCAGGACATGGCAGAGGACGAGATTAGGGAGCTAATTGAAGAGCACGACACTGAGCTGACCGAGGAGGATCTACAGGAGTTAGTAGACTCAGGCAAGGAAGAGGAAGCGAAAGGGAAAGAGGATGAGGAAGAGGAAGAGCACCAAGAAATAACGTTGGAGAAGTTGGGGGAGATGACCAGGAATATTGAGGCACTGAAAAACCTGGCCTATAGTATGGACCCCTCCATGGTGCGTGCCCTGAAATTCATGCGAGGGATGGATGACGTTTTCGCTCCATACAAAAACATCATGGAAGAAATGAAAGAAAGAGACGACAACTCCCCATCACCATGTTCTTTGATCACCGAAGGAGAGATTTAACACCATCAATCACTGGCGGCAGTGAGGAAGCAGCTGAATCCACCGTCGCCCCCACTTCACCACCCGTTATGGAATTGAGTGACGATGAGCCCGATGACCCCCGTCCTGTCGCCGAGGATAGGTACTGTACAGTAAAGTGAAATTTTTATCTCTTTTTTTTTAATAGCTTTTCTTGCCATGTTTATTGTTTGTAAAAATGCACAGCACAGTACAGTTCAGTACTGTACATAGGAAGTGGAGGTGCAGTTATTCACAAAACATTTGTGTTCGTTGTCGGCAGTAGTGACGGTGGAGGTGGAGGAGGTAGAGGAGGAGGGAGCGAGTTGGGAGGAGTGGTGACCTTGGACGCGGGAGCAGGGACGAGTGGAGATGCCAGCCAGTACATTACGGGTGTATTAATTGTTTTTATAGCTATTTTTGCATTTTAATATTAAATATTGTACATTACGTTTCAACAAAACTACCATTTATTTCTGAGAACATGGAAATGTAATATTTTTGCTGAAATGATGTACGTATTACAGTGAAAAGTGGGATAAAATTGTGACGAAAGCAATGACTTTCTCTTTCTTTCGTTCAAAAGATGTTACCGTAATCGCTTTTCGAATGGTTTTCAGTTGTGGGATTATAAGGCTAATGATAGGATAGAATATTATTGTAATACAGTACGAGTACAACAGTTTTTTAACTGAAAACCATTCGAAAAGCGATTACGGTAAAATCTTTTGAATAACGAAAGAAAGCGAAAGTCATTGTTTTCGTCATGATTTTATCCCACTTTCCACTGTAATATGTACGTCATTCCAGCAAAAATATTATATTTCCATATTTATTTCTGAGAATACCTATATTCATTCAGTCACAGTTAAGGTAAAAATATACTTGTGATGTAATATTTTAATGAAAATACGGTATTGTAGTTTTCTTTTGTTTCAAATTTAATTAACAAAGATTGATCTTTCAAATGTAATGAACAAAAATTTATGTACAGTATATATAAATAAACTTTAATAAATGAATACTTTGTTTTACATCGTCCTGTGCTACCATACCATGGATTTGGCTACTTTGGGCTTGCTATGAGGACGCAAGAGATCTGCCCTGGCAACTGTACCGACACTCACAGCTGGTGGTGCATTGGTGCATCGTTTCCACTGTTTACTGGTAGTTACTGGTAAATATTTTTCAACCTAACGAAACTATTACCCGTTTAGGGGTCAACCACCAATTTTTTGCCAAATAATTTGGTCTTAAAAACTTGAACTACACACAGGTATATACGGTAAATAAGGACATGGGGGGACCAGCACATATACACGGATTTTTAACATCCACAGGTATCTCTGTTACGTAACCCCCGCGTATGTTAAGGGCCGACTGTATATGGGGTAAAATGGTTCGTGTTACGGAAATTCACGATACAGTCACTTTTTCAAGAACACATCCATTCCATAACATGATGCTCCAGTATACCTGTACATTTTACAGTATATATTAAAAAAATATTTCTGACCATCACCTCCATGTAGTTGTGGAACCATGGTAAGTATGAGTCATTATACATTGTGGTAAGTCAACCGAGTGGGGAGGTGGTCTGGTTGCTTATTGGCAGAGGGGTTTACACGACAGTACGAGGAAGAAGAGGTGTAAGGTATGGTACAAGGCAGAGAGTATGACAGTAATCATAAATATTTACCATTACTAAATTGACAACATTAATACTGTACATCTAAAGTAATATTTTCCATTTTAAAAAGTCTATTGCAATACAGTATAAATAAGATCACCACAAAACTGACATCTTACCTCTCCGAAACAAAGTTTGTGGCAGAGACAACTACATCCTCGGCATTCCTGACCAAAAGGGGAACTTTTCTACATCCGGCACTCTTTAATATTTTATGAAGTAGCTTAAGAGTGTCTTGTAGAACATTGGGTGGACACATATCAATCTTGGTGACAATGACAAACACAGGTACATTAAGAGCCAATGCCAGACCCAGATGTTCTTTGGTCATACCAACAACACCAGCATTGGCACCAACCTGGAATTAAAGCAACAATTAATTACAGCACATGGAAGATGAGGAAAGCAAGAGGGTGGAGAACTACTTAGAAAGAAAAAAGTGGAAATTAAAGGGTAGACTGCTGGAGTGAGCAGTGTAATAATATATAATGAGTATTAGTGGACCAAACAAGAATTGATAGGTTAAGACAGGGGTTCTCAACCAGGGGGGAATTTCCCCCCCTCAGGTTTTCAGGGGGTGGGGAAAACTGATACTAATATGGAAAAAATAAAGTATTTTCAGTATTATATGCATATTATTTGGAATGCACTTTTTGAGGCAGACAATCATGGAAAGGAGGGGGGAATGACATTCTGACATATGGTGAAAGGGGTGCATGGGGCAAACAAGGTTGAGAACCACTGGGTTAAGAGCTGTAAGTCATCTAAAGACGACATATCCCAGAAGTGGTTCATACAAAGTTGGTACAGTAAACATGATATGATGCAATTCACATTTATTATTTTTTAATCACGATGTAAACTCCTCAATATGTTTGTTAAAAATTTGAAGCCAAAAAGATGTATTTGGGGAATCAGTTGTGCTAATGATTATTGAATAAATTTACATATTTTCTAAAATAATTTTTATTTCATGTAATTTTGAGATATTGTAAATTTGTTGGGGGGTGGGGGGTTCTGTTAGGCTAGAGCACAGAAACCAATTATGCAGATAAATTTCCAGGTTCATATTTTATTACCAAAGATATCTTTTTATATAACAAGCTATCACAGGAAGATATAAAAGAGATAATAAACTAATACCAGCCAGCGATTAATGTTGAGGGTTCTTGGGTTTTCAAGACACCAAAAAATGTGAGTACTCTACATCGTTGATTAAGAAATTATCAAGCTAAATACTGTATACAGTATATACTTTCACGCTTATATCACGCACACATACCATGAGCATTGTGAAGTCGGGAAGGTGACCAGTCATGCCAAATACAGTTGTCTTGAGGTATCGTTCATGGCCTGCCAAGTCAATGAAAGTGATCACTTTGCTTGATGCCTCACAGATCTTGACCCAATCCAGGTGACCGTGATCAGGTTTATTCACAACTTTTCCTGTCAAGAGATAATATTGTATCTGACATTTAACTATAGTACTGTACTAATGAGAGAAGTAAACTCAACTAAATTCATAAACATACAAGTTTTGGTGGGTATAATAATTCAACATGTTAAAATCTCTCTATTTAGTTGTACAGTGTAGAACATACCGTCACGTACACTTAAAGGTGGATGAACATTACAGTTAGTTTGTTATTCATGTTTTCATCACCAACTCACATATACTTGGCAAAATTTATGAACAATAAGCTGACGTCTTCCACCCCTACGATGCATAAGATTTCAGTGGGACACATGGAAATTTTAACACACAAAAAGCTTACCTCGACTATCAAACCCAAGAATATCATTTCCAACAGAAGAAGTCCTTCCTGTCTCCATCTCGTGTTTATGACGAAACAGTTTCATGCGAGCAGTACCTCGGCCATTATCAAGTTCACCATGTGTCAGGACCCCTAATAGTGTGGACTTTCCTGCATCTACATTTCCAACTACTGCCACTCTGAAAGTTACATGGAAATATTTGTAGAAAATCTTAAGACTGTTTCTTGAACTATCCCCTGAGCCCATGACAGAGTTCTGGCCAAAATCCAACAAGCCAGTCTGAGTGGGGAATCCCCTACATCAACACCCTATTGAAAGGACCAAAGCCTAAATCCAGCTTTATCTGAGTGCAAAGTGACCCTAAATGCCAACTCAGGAATGTTCTTTTAAATGATTAATAAGTCAGATAGAGGAGATCCCCACAACATACCCTGTACATTACAAACCAGGTCCATTATTATCAAATTGCAAATTAAACAAATCATTGTTTATTTCGCTTTAATGTAAACAAGGCAATGAAACCTCGACTAACCCTTCTCGAAACTACTATAAAGAGCCTTGGGGCTGTTCTTATGCACAGAATATATCCACACAGTGGTGTTGAGTGTTAATCCAGATTAGGGGAAAATGGAACATTTCCAATTGCTCTAACTACAAACCAACACCAAATGATGGTGTCACCTGTGGACAGTAGGCAAAATTTACACACAGGTATATATTTTCCTGCCTTAGAATGCAAACCTGTTTTTGTTTTTTCATGAGATTAAAGTTTACCACAAAAGCAGTCAACTATATCGGAGCAACTGTTAGGGCACATTACTGTGATGTAGTGGAGGTTTTCTGTCAATATGCAGTACAGTACAGTGTTGGTATTTAAATACACTCAATACTTTTGTGGAACTTGTTTTTTACAGGCATATTCTATTGGGAAAGGGGTGATGCTAACCAATCCTGACTTTGTAGGTAAGTTAAGGTTATAAAGTGTGTGTGTGTGTACTTATTGTTTCAGCCCATTCTTGTCACTTTCTTATTTTCTTGTACTTAAGATTTCAAATTTCCTTCCTCTCACTGACATTTGTTCCTTATATCCAACAACTTACACATGTGGGAAACAGACAATAAGACAGACAAAGATTGATATTTAGACAGATAAATAGACAGATAGATAGTTAGTTACATTGATAAAGCTCATAATAAACTTACCTGACTTCCATGAAATCTTCTGCATCAGCCTTCTTCCTCACCAGAAACTGCCCCTGAGTACCAGTCTTAGATTTTTTCTCTCGGAGTAAAATACAGTCTGCCTCAAGGGTGTCAGCCAAAGACTTTAACGTGGCCACTGACGCTTCATACTCATCTTCAGGCAGTCCACAAACAGAATCATCTGTGAAGATGTGGACATGAAATTATCTTTCAAGATCATTATTTGCACCTAAATTCAATTACAGTAATCTCTCCGACCCTCCTGTATCACCTTGTACTTATCGGATTTTGGTCGTGTTTTTCCAAGTTGGGGATACATGTGTCCAGTGCTGGACTCAGCCCGGTTTGCAAGGGGACCCGGATTAAGCGAGTCTGGGTTAGAGAGAGTTTACTGCACTGTTTGCGTACACTAGTTTTTGCATAAATAAATACCACTTTGTGTCTGTCTGACTGCAGTTATGCCTCCACAGCAACAGGGCTCTGTGCCAGATGTGTAGTTTAGGTACAATAACATTCACCAACGGCCGGAAAAATTTTGTGGATGTGCAATTTCTTTCTGGGAGATTATTGTAACTGTTTATATCTTTAAAGCAAGAAATACTACATCTGGTTTCAATCTTCAAAACAGAAAACCCGTAATATCTTATTTAACACTAATTTTAACAGACTTTTAATTTTAACATTATCCTTTACAAAATATAAGGATCAAAAAAATTACTGTGAAACAAAAGCATTCTGACATACTGACCTGCACCAACTCCCACTTCAAAAAGAGTCTCCCCATTTCCATCGCAGATCTTCTCTTGAAGATGAGATCGAAGTTGATCAAATACAGTGTCATCTGGGCTGATCAACATATTCTGTAGGCCACACACAATGTCAGTTTATAATAAGCTTCAAATCAACCAAACACAGAAAGAATTCTTCTAATTGTGGGGGATTATTTTCTTTACTACACAAGTGAATTTGTCGGTACAGTATCAAACACCTGCATGTTACTGCTACAGTCATTGCCATGGTGCCATGTACAGTACAGTATATAGCTTACTTACTATACTGTACTGTACTGTACTACACATTTATTGTAGTGGTTTTATGTTTGGGTTTCTCATTACCTTCTAACATCACTGCACAGTATATTGTTTGTTTCTAGAGGGAAGAGGGAAAGTTTAGTACCTCCACTAGAGGAAAAAGAAGGTTATCTCTCTTGATGATAATGGTGGGATTAATGTTTATGGGAACAATTACAGTATAAGTCCAAAAATCCGGACTGCTTGGGGATTGGGTCGGTCCGGATTTTCGGATTTTCCGGATTCTCAGGCAGTACTTTTAAAATTCAAATTTAAGGAAGAATAAAGAAGAGATGAACAGGTACATTTTGATAGCTTATTCATAAGCAAACATAGCATGCTTCATTTATCAAAACGAGCAGTTTTAATGAAAAAGCTGTGAATTCTAGAATTTTATTCTTTGCCTTTTATATATCATAAATTGTAGACGTTCCAATGTCGTATGTTTCCATTAGAACAGTATTGCTCACACCAAGTTCTAGTTTCTTGATTATTTCAAGTTTGTCACTCAATTTCAACGTGTTGTTCTTTCTCTTCACACAACGAAGTTTATCTACTTTAGGAGCCATTATTATGGGCTTGTGCAGTATTCTGTAAATGGAAAGAGTAGGACTCAAAATATTGTTATATTACAATGGTATTCTATTCATACTGTGCTTGATATAATACATTCACGGAAATGTAATATTTTTCCTGAAATTACGTACGTATTGTAATGGAAAGTGGGATAAAATCGTGACGAAAACAATGACTTTCGCTTTCTTTCGTTCAAAAGATGTTACGTAATCGCTTTTCGAATGGTTTAGTTAAAAAACTGTTGTATTTCAATAATATTCCCTCCTAATTGACTTGAATAAATACTTGAATGGAAATATACAATATTTTTGTTGACACTACCCGCGTTTCAGTGTAAAGTGTTGTAATAATAAATGGTAAACAATTTGCCTTTGGCACTCGTGTTTCATGCACGGCTAGCCTCAGTTTATAGGACGTAGAGTGTTTGTACTGAAGGTTTTGTTGTTCCATTACCCTCAAAAACGTGGGTCGAACTATAAACGAGGAATATCATAAATTTACGATTTCTTGGTCAAAAGAATCAGGATCGACTGATAAACGAGGGGGGTTATAGACGAGTATATCTAGGTAGTTCTGCTATAACGCGATAATTGTGTTCTTGTAAAATATCGTGTTATAGAAAATCGCGTAATAGAAATAACAGGGCTTATGGAGAAAATAGGGTTAGGTGCAGATTACTCGAAATCGAAAAAATTTAGTATTTAGCCTAACACAAAGGATAGCACAGTCTAAATAAATGTTACATTCATATCTAATAATGAAATCATACAGTAAATTTAACACTTTACCTTGAAAAAATATGAATGTAACTTGATGGGGGAGAAGGGTGATTTTGAGGTTGATAACATTGAGCTTCTCTTCAAGTGTTATATCCTTTCTTTTACGATAATCACCGGGAATTCTATCATCAGAGCGCTTTTTGGAGATATTCTTCTTTACCATATTCACAGTTAATACCACAAAATTGGAGAAATAGTAAGCAAAAATCGCGTTATAGCAAACAAGCGTTCGCGTTATACAAATATTGTTCCGAATTCATAAATCGCGTTAGAGCAAATTCGCGTTATCAAAACACGCGTTATAGCAGAACTCCCTGTATGTTGTCACAGTTTGATTGCTCGTTTTAAAGTGGCGACCACGTGGTCGCTTGTTGTCGCTGTGCAGCTGTGGCGCTCACTCATGCGCACATACACAAAAGCTCGCTAAAAAAAAAATAGTTTTTGAAAAGTCCGGATTCTCGGGTGGTCCGGATTTCTGGCATCCGGATTTTTGGACTTTTACTGTACATTGTTATTTCTCACTGTATTTTATTTTTATGTGACTTTCTTCCTTTAAATTTACCAGAATTATTTTAATATGTCTATGTATAAAGTAAGGCAGTGGAAAGAAATGAAAACAAAATTATGCGAGAATTAATGGTCCAGAACCAAAAAGACAAATTATCCAGAATCACTTGAGCATTGTTGCCTTATTCAAACCATATACTTTACTGCACATCATTTATCACCATAGTTTTTAAGTCTGTGCTCTGGATTGTTCTACATTCTTACTATCATACAGCACAATGTCTGCTACTGGAAGGGAAAATGCCAGGATCCTCCAGCCCATTTCCTAACATGTAATGAATAAAGAGTGTTAATGTCTTTGCATACTGTATCTATCAATTCCTTAAAAAGACTTCTTTTGAAACCTTGTAAGACAGAGTGAAGAGTACATGTTAAGGAACAGGTGGTGGAGGTGAGGTAGTGGGCAGCTAGCAGGGGAGCAGGTGGTGGAGGTGAGGTAGTGGGCAGCTAGCAGGGGAGCAGGTGGTGGAGGTGAGGTAGTGGGCAGCTAGCAGGGGAGCAGGTGGTGGAGGATTGGGCAGCTGGGGGTCCTCTCGGTGACTCAGAGCCATGTGGTGTTTTTTCTTCAACTGTACAGGACCTTCTGATGTAACCCTTCTTATTACAGAAGTATTGTGGCACTGCATGTAACATACAGGATTTGCCGTATCCTTATAAATCTGGCTGACTTCAACAAAATAATTATAAAAAAAGAGTCAAAAGTTCCCTCCATCAAGTTGTAATTTCAGCATGGACTCACTCAGAACTTTATCGAAGAGAATAACCCCTCCACCCTTAAATGCAAGGGACACAAACTCTGGAATTTAAGGGATGATTGTATCCACAATTCTCGAAAACAAAAAGTTATGCTATATATGTTAAGCATGTGACAAGACAATGTGAATCATCATTAACACATAGAATACCTAATGCTTATTGATTCCACACATCTGATGAATTTCTTGCATTTTGTACATTTACATTCTTCAAACCAAAGCATTAAATATGCTTACTGAAGGATCAATCTAATATCTTCCATATGCTAATGTAAACTTGAAAAATAGTCTAAAAACAGCTAATATTATAATGCAAACCTTTAATATAACAAAGTTTTCCCTGAGATTCTCCTGCAGTGGACTATCCAGCTTCTCTTCTTTCCCTGGTGACAATGGTGCTGGGATATCTTGTTTTTCAAGCTCTGCCATCTTTAAATCACTCTTGTTAGATTTGAGAAAACAATCTCTTGTTCAGTGCAATTGTATTTACTTGTACCAGTAGTGTGAAGGAGTCTGCACTGGAGAATACAGCCCACTTATGCAGTAAAACCACGTTAAAACTAGCACACAAAAAAAACACTTTGCCTTTAAATGTTCATATACATGCTAATAATCGTAATGGTGGTAATATTGTTCTTTCAAAACCTTGGATGATTACTAACATGTGCCTGTGAAGATATACCAAACTGCTTGATCTGAAAGAAAAAAGAGAAACAACTGTTGGCATACATTTATCTTTGAATTCTAAATACCATTCATTCCCAGAAATACTGTATTGTATATACTGTACTGTACAGTATACAGGTACAGGCTTTCTGGTCATATAATCAAAATGTAGTTTCAGAGCCCACAATTCTCTCCCCAGAGAAAGGTGCAGGAACCCTCCCCCGCATTCTTCTAAAGTATAATCAAACTTTAAAAGACTGCCCTCTCCCTTGTGATGCCTGTGGGGAGCAGTTAGTACATCTGAACAAATGAAAAGCTCATATCACCTTGCAGTTGGGATGCATGATGCAATTTGTTGCTGTCTCTTATCAGTGATAAGCAAGGGATCATTTCTAAGAGCCACCATTTTTGCATGATCCAGAAGAAAACCCTCACTGAACTGAATGATTTTAGCAAGAAGGAACCAATTACAGTAGTTTTAATAATTACCATGCTGTATTTTTTCTGCAACACTTAATACTTTGTTCCCACTGAAACAAATTTCAGTGAAAGTTTGTCTTCATCCACCAGAGCAACATAGTGGTGGAAGCAATGACAAACTTGCAGCTTTATGTGTGAATTTCAACTCACTCATATAAAAAAAATGCAGATGGTTTGCAATCCATTCTCTATTACATGACACTTTATTTTATGTATGGTATGGTAATGCATGCATGCAGCTAAATCTGATCTTTACCAAGCTAAGGTTGTTTTGTTAAATTGGTCTTGGTTGATCCATGTCATAAGCAGTTTTAAGTGTAATGACGGGCATAGGAATCAACAACGAGAACCTCCGAGACTGTCAATATCTCTATGATCATTTTTTACTTTTATCCTCTTCACCACTGATGAGCGGTCAGTGATGTCTCCGTTACGCACTGTTGGCAAGTACTGGGCATGCACCGGCTCCTGAATGTACCAGAACCTGCTCCAGTGTTGGTCAAGTCTGGTCATGAAAGAGCTCACACTCTCTGGCAGATTGTTCCAAGAGTTCACAATTCTCACTCGGAAAAAATGTGTTACTTGACAAGCCGAGGAATGATCAGTCACAGGTAATAGTTTACTTATCTTAACATAATCACAGTATTTGCAGTGTATAACAGAATAAAGTACGAATCAGATGTCAAAAATTAAGAAATGAATATACCTTAATACAATACATCAATATTAATAAGAAATCAATAAAATCATTACAGTGTGAAAGGAAAGTAGACTATTACCATTAGCTCCATAAGGTTAGGAGTTATCAGTCACCATCAAAATACCAACCCAGATGTATACAGTTTTAACCAAGTCTATTACCCAGTTAAGACTAAAACAAACCATATATTACATCAATATCTCACATCAGGCCTCCAGACAGCCCTATAACAGCATAACACACACCAATCAACTTAACCAACACCTACAGGTATTCAACACACACTAAGACATCATCTCTATATATACACTTTCACTGCTATTTAACAACCAAGATAACTTCTACCAACCTTGTAACGAGATCCAAGTTATGCATTACACTCTTGCTGTGACTGTAGGTGGTGTAATAATAAAACAGCTTTAACCTTACCAAACAATATCTAAGCTTAAGTCTCTCACTCCACACAAATACCAATATTATCCACCTTTCCTCGCACTGATTTACATTAATTTATAAATATCCCAGTAAAAGAGTATCTATACTAGGTAAATTACACCACTACACGTATATAATCCTTAAAAGTTGTTCAGGAAAACGTAATTTGTGTGAAATATGTCATCAGCTTCACTGTGTTGTGTATAGCCTTGGCGTAGGGAAGACTTGGCTATTTAGATATTCTTTATCCATTTAAATTGCTCTATTTATTTTTAAGTGTTAGAGATAGAATCTTTATATAAATATATTTTAATTTGGTGTTATTATTTTATGACTGATGTGCTCTTCAAACTTAGAATAATTGTAAATAAGAATCATAACACTTATAAAATTAATTGAATTTTGTATTACATTACTGGATTTTGTATGTAATCTAATGGTCAATTTAAACTGTTCTATTGCTTTTTTTTACACATATTAAACCAATGTAACGTAAGTAAATGCCAAATGTTCCCTACGTCTACCAACAGTATGGTGTTAATAGACTTTGCAACATCAAATACACTGCAAATAAGTATTAAGACGTCTAGAATACTGATTAAGCAAGGTTTGCTTTACTATATATTCAGTTAATCTTATATATAAAACAACAACAATTTAATTACCATATTAATTAAAATTCATATTACCTTACCACTCGTTATTATTGCTTACTGTACTTTCCCAGAGTAGTCCCGTATGTGGTGAGATGAAACAAACTTAAAAGAAATACCAATTCAACAAAATTCGTGAATTCTTCAAATATTAATTAATTTTACAATTGACATTTATTATATATTTTCCTTTAGGAGTTATTGTCAGCATGTAGTCACTGTACTCTCTACTTTCACTGCAAACATTGGAGTCATTGTACAGTACTCACTACTGTTACAGGAAATGAGTCACTGCACTGTACTCTCATGGAATGAGCACATGTTTGTTTACCATTGTGGATGTAATGTGTACATTGAGTGATAATATGTAATGTAGTGTGAAGGGAGTTGGTGTGTGTGTGCAATAGTCCTGGATGTGTATTAATCGAGAGCCGAGTATCAAAGGTGTGAAGATAGGGAGGTTACCTGTGGACTGTTATATTTACCCCTACCTGCTACGTCCATATCGAGGTCCTGAGATATTGTTAAGCTCAGGTGTATAGCATGTTACCTCTCTCTCTCTCTCTCTCTCTCCTCGACAATTAGATTTGTTTCCTCAATATTGATAGCAATTTATGCTCATTGAAGGAAAATTATTAATAGGTCGGTAGGTAGGTAGGTAAGCAGGTAAGCTGGTAAGGTATACTTCTGGGAATATCCACGTCACCTCGAGAGCTAGACCTGTAAACATGAAGGTGAAGACATTGGTGAGTAAAATCAGATTATCCAGCCACTGTGAAGTCCAGCGGAACATGTTGCTAGCACACCGTCACCGACTCCTCTCACTCTGCGGCTGGACTCTCCATTGAACTCTCGTTAGGGCTGGACTCTCAATTGGACTCTCGTTAGGGCTGGACTCTCAATTAGACTCTCGTTAGGGCTGGACTCTCAATTGGACTCTCCTCACCCTTAGACAACACACTGCCTGATTAAACCTCATAGTCCCGATGTTTATTTATAACCCGTTTACATATCTTATCTTTTAGTGTCCGCCACCTGACTCTACTGAAGGTGTGTGAAATATCCAGAAACGTGAGGGAGTAACGGTACTCACACGGAGAATAACTGATTAGAAAAGTTAGATTAAAACACGAAAAACATATATAAAGACAAAGCAACACATTGGGATCAAGAGTGTAATACAAAGATCAAATTAGGAAACAATACAATAAAGATATACTCTGTAGGAACCTCTGTAGGATACTCTGTAGGGAAAAGAATTTAGGCTAATGACTCACCTCCGTCTCGCCTTGCCATGACACCTTTGGCCTACTTCATTTTGGTGTTTCAATTAGTGAGCAAAAAATGAGGGAAACGAAGTGAGAGATCGAGAAAACAAAAACAATTAAAAGAGGGAAGGAAGGAGAATAAATTAAGGAAAGGTAACAGAACAAACTAAGGGAAGCAAAGTGAAGGATTAGGGTGAGAGAAAAGAGGTAATAGAGAGTGAGAGGAGCCTGAAAAACATTTGTGTATATAATTGTATTTTTTCCTACAGGGATGTTGAACCTCTTTCGGGTGTAAAGGTTTTTTGTCTATCAACACATTCTATTCCCATCACCTTTGTGTCTGCCATCCAAGTTCCTGTTGTCCGCTACCCATTGACTGCATCGCCTTGTGTGTAGTCTGATAATGTGGTCACCAGGCTGGTCTCTCTCGGGAAATATAATGTGATTCTGCAGAGATCCGGCGACATACCCGACCTCCTCAATAAAGATGATGTGAACGTAAAGAAGGAAACTTTTAGAATGTTTTATTTAGTTTTCAATGTCGATTTATTTTCAAGAAAGTGATGAACCGGTATGCTATTCAGTGGCGGGTCGTGAAAAATAAACTGGAAGGACTGCAAGCCTCACACAACAGTAGGATACACAAATTTGACCTACCTCAGGTATGAGTTGTAGTTGATGTCCACGAATTCCCAGGGCATGGTAGTAGTGTTGGTGGTGATGTTCCAGTATTAATTGAAAATAAAGTCGGCGTGTCTGCTCTTTGATGTAGCAAAATTGTTTATTACTATTTCATTAAAATCCTTTATTTCTGTTATCATTTTATTTTCAATGGATATCACTGCTAAAGCAGACAGTCTGTCATTCACCATGGTACTGCGCAAAAAAGTTTTAATTCTCTTCAAAGTTGAAAAGCACCTTTCTGCTTCTGCCGTTGTCATTGGAGTTGTTATTAAAATTTTCAGCAACTTGACAGTGTCTGAAAATGTTGACTGTAGATTATTGTCATTCATCATCTCCAACAAGTCTATGAGACTTTCTGATTTACACAAAGCACGATTTAACCACACCGTCCACACGTTGTACGAGACTGAGCTGCTTCAAGTGCAGCTCATTGTGGCGCCAATTAATAACAGACATGAATCGTACAGCATTGACAGCAACTATGAAAGTAACTTAAATTTTGGTCTGATTTTAATGAAAATTCACTTAGCAACGTATTGAAAATAATTAAATAACATATAAAATGATATATTTGTTGGTAGTGTATTATTCAGCTGTCTCTCTAAAGGAATCATACGCCTGGCAGTGAGTGTCTGGGGGGACTGCAGCTCTGCAGCCCTATGCAAGAGCCGCCACTGATGCTATTGCCTCTGCCCTTCCACCTCACTATCTACTGTAAACTATGTTATTTTTATAATGGAATACATGCATAATAAGGTCAAAATTCCAGTGAATGTTTGTCTCCTCTCTGTACTGACTCTCACACCTTCAGAACGAAATATAAGTGAAGGAATATTTATAAACCCGATTTCACATATACTGTACACAAGTTGGGTGGCGGAGGATGACGTGTAAATAAAGTACTAAAGACCTCATACTGTACCGATTAAAAAGTCCACAAAATATAGGTTTTATAGCTATAATAAGTACCTTTAACGTATATCTTTATTATCATTATTATAATTACATCAATTCATCTCTCAGAAAGACACTTTTATGGACTAAGAAAGACAACTTCAAGAAGAATATAGACATCTTGGGGGAAATAAAAGTCCGGAAACACGTGAAGTCAACTCATCTGGTAAACTAGTCCCCTGCTGTTATACAGATTATCCATACAATAGGTATTTACTGCTCCGTCGTCCCTCTGATAGATACCTGTTGTTTACGTGAGGTATATGACAACAGGGGACCAGTTTGCGGGAGGTGTAGGTCGACTCACACTCGTCATTAAAGAGTAAATGTTACGGTGGAAGCATAATGTGTGATTCCTTGGTCCATCCTTTAACAAACACAGAGAAACAAGAGAACATAGGTTGAATGCTACAGTCTGGTGGACACATTCCGCTTGGTTTAATCTATAATAAAGCATGTTCAATACAGTTACAGAGGGATGTTTTTTGTAATATGGTTACAGGAAGAGCAGCTTTAATATAGTTACAGGGAGAGTATTGATAATATAGGGAGTATCTTTATTATAGCTACATGGGAAGAACCTTTATTACAGGGAGAATACCAATAACTCCAGGGTGACTATCTGTACCGTAACTCCAGGGTGACTATCTGTACCGTAACTCAGGGTAATTATCTGAAACCGTAACTCAAGGGTGACTGTCTGTACCGTAACTCAAGGGTGACTATCTGTACCGTAACTCAAGGGTGAATATCTATCAAAGTTACAGGGAGAGATTCTTGATAATGTTTACAGGGCCAACATCTTCAATCACTATATGGCGGATCTAACCACATCAGCTCTCACCTAAGGAACCGACCTGCCCGTCCATTACGATACTATTGACCATCAACACTCAGGGGTTACTTTAACTTTTCTGTGTTAAAATGTAAGTGTTAACAAAATGGCTTACGGTAACACGATAATGATTTAATTAACCTGTACGTTTCTACGGTCTCGTCCAGCATGTATACGTAACACACACACACACAACACACACACACACACAACACACACACACACACAACACACACACAACACACACACACACAACACACACACACACAAACGAGAATATTCTGTCTACAAAGAGATACACCAAAGCCCAATACAGCAAAACACAGGGGGAGGGTTTTTATTATGCTGTAAACACCCCCAAAAATTATTGCCATTGTACATAAATACATCTTTCCGGGAACACTTGTTGTTGTTAAGACATGACAACGGGAAAAGGGGGGACGAGAATATCCGCGTCTCAGGTTCATGGGTGTTAAAAATGCCTTCTGTCCTGAGTAACATAGATATGGGTTTACATACAATAGAATCATCTTGTAACATTTTGTATATTGTAAAGTAAGGTCACTGTGGTTGAGGGTTTAAATTATTCTAATATTAGGTCACTGTTGAAGGTGATATATAATCTTTTTAATTCTAACGTTAGGTGACATTCACTAAGGGAGGTACACCTTGTAAATGTTAGACGTGTGATCATAATGACTACAGCTCAACCAGTTAAGTCATCGGGAGAACATCTTGTAGAAGCCCTCGATGACGGTCTTGGCTGAGGACCTCCGTCGACGGGACCAGCGTCGTCTCACCACGTCTCTGTGAAGCTCAGTGAAGGCCGCTTGGATGGCAGGGCCGCCGTCACATGCCGACGTCAAGAACAACGATGCTCCTAACTCTCCCGCCATCTCTGAGGCCTCATCTTCGCTCACTTCCGCTAGGTGGCCTGATGAGACAAGATCACATCGGAAAAGGCTCACAGTGTAACTCTTTTACCCAAACCCAAATTACGAGTCGGATCAAAAGGATACATACAGCAAAGACGCACAGGGAAATAAGAAATAAGTTTAGGGAGCAACAGACAAGAGGTACACTAAGCAACTTCATGACAGTAGACAGAGCACATCAGCACCCCATGTTGACTCACACACAACAACAGTTACTGTGTCAAAAGGTTGAGGCGTCAAGAGTAGATAATGGCACCACACCTCAGTAATTAACATATGAAGTGTACCTGTGTGATGGTCGTCTCATTGTCTTACCTTCAATTGTATTTTTATATTTTTCTAACCAATCTCTCAACCTGCCCCCACACACACTCCACATACAGATAGAACATCGTGGTGTGTGTGTGTGTAATATTTACATCATTTGATACTTTCCCCGAAGAAGATAATAAGCAGAAGAAAAACACAAACCCAGGTCAGTTTTGTTGGCGACGACGACACAGGAGAAGTTTGGCGTCTGTCTGGCGGCGGCAACAGCAGCGTGGATAGCGGCGAGAGTTGTGAAGCTGCGTCTGTCGGTCAAACTAAAAGCTAGGAGGAAACCGTCACCCCAGCGAGCATGAGCCTCACTCACACATCCCTCCTCCTGGGGAAGTAAATACAAGATAGAGAGAGAAATATACACGTTATTCTCTGGTCGTATCCCATCACAGGCACACCTTAGTTCATCCTGTCACTGAACAAACACAACACAACCATGCCCCCCCCCCTTCTTTTCCCTCCCCATAAAATACCTTTGCCCTTCCTCTTACATATAACTCTGACCTTCTCTCCCATTTCATCCCACAATACTCCTCTACATATTGCACAACTCTTCCATCATGCCGTAACACAGAAAACGTCTCTCTTTGTCTCCGTCTCTCTCTCTGTCTCTCTCTCTGTCTCTTCAGTTGTGAGACATTTCCAACCTCTTCTCTACTCCACACGTGAAGCTGGGTTGTGGTACTTGGTATAAGATAAATACCTCACATTCCTCCATTACTTAGGTCATTACTTTAAATATTTTGTCTTACTCCCGTGTTATATCCGCTGAGCTGTACGCCATAACTGTTTATATACTGTGTAAGTCAACGAGTCAGTTCTGATGGGAGTCTTGTCACCTTCCGCCTACTCATGTCTCAAGGCGGGAACTACACATTATAAACACAAACTGATATGTATACAAAAGCCTTTATTATTGAGAAAAGGTAAAATATATGTATACTTCATCTTCATTTAAGAGAACAGGCGATACTTAAACAGCAAGTGTGATATAATATACAAACTGATAAACAACAAAACCATGACTTACGTACCTGTCCAGACATAATTTACGTACCTGTTTGGCCGTGACTTACGTACCTGCCCAGCCATGACGTACGCACCTTCCCGGCTATGACTTACGTACCTGTCTAGACATGATTTACATACCTGTCTAGCCATGATTTACGTACCTGACCGGCCATGACCTACGTACCTGTCCAGCCATGACCTACGTACCTGTCCGGCCATGACCTACGTACCTGTCCGGCCATGACCTACGTACCTGTCCGGCCATGACCTACGTACCTGTCCGGCCATGACCTACGTACCTGTCCGGCCATGACCTACGTACCTGTCCGGCCATGACCTACGTACCTGTCCGGCCATGACCTACGTACCTGTCCGGCCATGACCTACGTACCTGTCCGGCCATGACCTTCGTACCTGTCCGGCCATGACCTACGTACCTGTCCGGCCATGACCTACGTACCTGTCCGGCCATGACCTACGTACCTGTCCGGCCGTGTCGTAGATGTGCATGACGGTCGGTTCGTCGTCCACTGTAGTGTGATGACGATAAGCAGCCTCCAACGTCGGGTCGTACTCCCAGATGAACCGTCCAGTCAACAGTCGTACTACCAGCGCTGTAACCATGACAACCAGTCAATAGTCGTACCACCAGCACTGTAACCATGACACCATGACAATCAGTCAATAGTCGTACCACCAGCGCTGTAACCATGACAACCAGTCAATAGTCGTACCACCAGAGCTGTAACCATGACAACCACTCTCGTCTACCACCAGCACTTTAAACCAGTCTGTTCGCCGCGTTAATAGAAAATAATATTTGTCTCGAAATTCTGTTGCTCGATAAATATTATAATATGTTTAGGTAACTGATATAGGCGTAAATAATGTGTTGTTGTTTTAAAGTCTGTTTGAACGAAAGAACAGCAATATCATCTTTGTTTCATTTCTTCATTCATTCTTGCTCTTAACAGTTGTGTTTGTGTAGATAGACTATTACTGATTAGTACATAAGACTAAGCAAAGGATAATAGTGAAAATAAACATCTCAGGGCTTTGTTGGCGTTCCATGGTCGTATTGTTTTGCTGTTTACCGGTGTATATATGCCCAGTCAGGGGGTATTTTTTCCCCGTATATCTGCTACACCGAGGATGTGCTTTGTATACCTGTATTGTCTATGATGAATCACTTTTAAGGTTAAATTGACGCCATATTGAATAACATAGTCAAATAAAGTATTCGAACTCATTTATTTATCGATTACCACCATTCAAAGTTCATTTTATTGTTTTTATTTGTGAAAATAATGAACTAAAGGAAATTTATTCTCTTTTCCCATTAATTTCACAATGGAATTAATTAAAATGAGCTTTTATTAGTGGAAATCGGTCAATAAATAAGAGAATATGGACGAAGTTTTGGATAAAGGCTCTAACAAAATTAAATCTCTCTTTGCATCCATCACTTAGGTCCTATTGGTCACAAACACCTAAAACTTTGCATGGAACTCTCACTAGAAATAAAGATTATTCTGCTTGAATATCAACTTCCTATTCCAAAAACTAATGATCAAACTACATGTAAATATATATTTTATGTTTTCTACTGTACACGTGAGGCGTTTGGCGGCATTTTTCCATACCTCACCACTGGGGATCTTTATTAACCACTGCATTTGATTTGAATGGTTGTGTCTGTTCCTCTGTTTATAAAAAATATCTCCAATATGCTTCCACCGTCATGGCAAGCCCAATAAAATTTATCTGAATCTACCGCCTAGACCTAGGTACGTTTTCTAATTTGGTAACATGAGAGAAAACGAAATTATCTTGTAATTTGATTAGTAACTAAAGCATTTGTCACCCTGTTGGTCCGAGCTTACTGATATGTATGCTGAGTGACGGGCCCTCTTTTGTTGACATGGCAGACGAGATATTTATATAGTAACGGCTCTAAACCTACTTTATAATAATATTAGAACAAAAATAAACTTTAAAATAGAAAATGGGTGGATATAGAGTCGGTTACTATATAAAAAAAAGTTGCCAGAAAAGTCACCTCTTAATTTGTAAAGTCAACAATACTGAATAAAACAGAACTAATTTGAACTTTATATCATTTACACAAGACACAAAATACCTGTGTGTTTTACCTGCCTCTCCACACACCTCAGCATCACCCCACCCCTTCAAACACCACTTGAGGCCCTGATGCTCTTCTCTCACTTAAACCCTTTGTTGTTTCCTGGATATCCATCACTCTTACGTCTAGTGCCTTCTTTACCTCTATCTTTCTATATCCTTCTTCGCCTTTACTGATTTATTCTATTATTATTCACAACTAATTTCTAAACTCACTTTCTCGATCTAATTCTCCGTTTTCTCTCATTACGTTCTGATTATGTTGTCTGTCCTTTACACACACACACACACACACACACACACACACACACACACACACACACACACACACACACACACACACACACACACACACACACAACACCTACAAAGTACAACGCAGGGTGACATCAATTATTCCAGACACAAAACATCTCGAGTACCCTAGATGACTGTGGACCCTTGAGACCAAAGACATTATGAATCCCATCAAGACATTAAAAATATCCTGAATGGTAGACGTTAACTCAGATTAATTCATCATGATCCCAAGCACAAACAGTCATTGTTTCAAGGTAGTCGCGTCGTGTTTCAGAACGACTATAAAGAAATTTCATAACTTCTTCATCACGTTAAGAGTGGTAGACCTATGAAACTCTGGAAGCAAGAACAGTAATCACGGTCACCATTCTTCTCCCCCTTAATTGTGACGTTCATAGGAGTAAATTAAGTGAATATTATAATTACTCTCGTGGGGATAATTAAAAGTAAATAATTAGTGAAGGAATTTAGAAGACTTCCAAAAGACTTCATATAAAACTGAAAGACAAAGTCACACACCAGATTTGCCGACGGCTGGAGCTCCTAGGACAACAAGTCTCGAGTCAGTGGTGGTAGAGTTCTTCTTATGTCCGGCTGACGAGGTGAAACCAGTAGGGCCGGACCACGGAGACAAGTGCGTGGCGGTGGTGGTGCTGCTGCTGGTGCTGGTGGTGGTGGTGGTAGTAGGAGTGCGATTGGTGGTAGTGGTGGGAGTTGGAGTACGGTTGTTACTGGGAGTGTTGGTGGTGGTGATGATGGGTCGGGTTATGGTGGTGATGGGAGTGCGGTTGTTGTTTGGTGATGGAGAAGGGGAGGTGGAGATTGTTGTAGTGGTGTTGAAGGAGGATGGTGTTGTGGTGGCAGAGGGAGGTAAGGCAAGGCGAGGGATGGTAGTAGTGGTAGAGCTGCAGTTTATCATTGGGGAAGTGACAGTAGCCTTCTTGTTAACTGTGGTTGTTGTTGCTGTGGTAGTGGAGGCGAGAGTAGCTTCCTTGCTCACTGTAGTTGTTGTGGCTGTGACTGTGGTTGTAGTAGTAGATGTAGCCATGGTAGTGGAGATAGCCGTACCGGTAGATCTAGTTGCACTTGTAGCGGAACAACCACTGGTGGCAGAAGTGTAAATGGCATTGTAGGAGGTGGCCACAATACTACAGCGGTGAGGTAGAAGCTTCAGGTGTAGTGGCTGGGTGGCTGGTGAGGGTGGTGGTGGTGCTGGAAGGGTGGCAGTGGTAGTGGGTGGTAGTGGTGCTAGGAATGGTGGCAGTGGTAGTGAGTGGTAATGGTGCTAGGAAGGGGAGGTGAGGGTGGTGGTAGTGCTGGAAGGGTGGCAGTGGTAGTGGTGGTGGTGGTGCTAGGGGGTGGCAGGTAGTGAGTGGTGGTGGTGCTAGGGAAGGGTAGTGGGTGGTGGTGGTGCTAGGAAGGGTGGCAGGTAGTGGGTGGTGTGGTAGTGGGTGGTGGTGCTAGGAAGGGTGGCAGTGGTAGTGGGTGGTGGTGCTAGGAAGGGTGGCAGTGGTAGTGGGTGGTGGTGCTAGGAAGGGTGGCAGTGGTAGTGGGTGGTGGTGCTAGGAAGGGTGGCAGTGGTAGTGGGTGGTGAGGGTGGTAGTGCGTGGATATATATATGCCTTCCAATTGGTCGTCTGCTCCTCTATCCTCCGTGTCCTGAGGACAAAACAAAACACCATCACTTAACTCCTCTTGGATCTGTGATTCACTTCATCTAATATTTACATGATGCCAAAAAAAACAGACTAAGAGGCATTTTTTCACAATATTTCATCAAATTTATGTAAATATATTAAGAAATTAGACACCACAAAGAAAGATTTACATGTTTTTGGTTAAAGAAGAATTTGAAATATTACATGAAGATTATTTCAGATGAGTCTATGTCAGGGTAACGAATAATCCCACAAAGAGTAAAATAATTGAAACAGGAAGTGTGATCGACAAGGCTGGCAGAGTGGTCAGCCTTGCATCTCTACACATGACAGCTTGATCTTGTACCTCCAGAAAAAACTGAAACAAACCCGAGAAGGTCATTGAGGAAAATCATTCAAGAAACAGGAACTGAATCCCATGGTAGGTGGAAAAACTCATCAATAACAAACTCTGGCCTTTAGCGGCGAGTCAAGAGGAAGAACTTTATGGAAATGACCCCAGAGAGTGACGGACCACAAGATGATATAATCTACAGTGAAGGAACATTTAAGAGGGTTAAAGGAAGAAGAGCCCTCGGTACTGAACAGAGCACGACTGTGATCACTACAAGACGAGGCTCCCACACGTTCCTCCCTCACTGTGTTGTAACTAACAGGATGAAACACTGCAGTTGTGATGGAAGGGAGGTGATCGTCGGTGCAATTCGCCTCCTTGTACAGAGAACTTACTTAAAATGGATGTTTTCTCTTGTGGACAGATCGAGAGTGTATTTTACAGTTCACAATTATTAAACATTAACTACCGGAAGTGTGCTGCAGTAATTCAACAAAACCTAAACAACATTAAAACCTTTTGTTAAGGAAGTGATACAATGAAGGGCAGCTCCAATATCTGACAGAATACAAAAATGTGTAACCTACCTACAAGGTCCATCTTGTATTTCACACACACACACACACACCTGTAGTACAATTACAGTGAGGTATATCGTTACAGAATACAGTATCGTCACTGAAAATTCACAATAAACAAGCCACAAGCTGTATAACCCCCAGCAGTGTTACCATACGTCACCAATAGTTACAGGTGTATATGCGTAATGATGGAATAGAAATAGCAAAAGTTTATGGTCTAATGTACAGTTATCAGAAATGAGAGAGCGTTTGTTTGGACGTCAGCCACACGAAGACTTGAGTGAGGTGGGAAGGGGTGTGGGTAGCGGTGGTACAGTACATACAAGAGCTGTAGCCAAAGTGTATCGTCTTGGCTGGTACAGTTGATGTGGGTAGTGACTGTGAGGAACCTAGCGAGGGATAACCGAGCTCCTGACTTGTAGTTCCTGGTAGCCGAATGAGGTAGTTTGATAAGAGTAGTTACATCGTTCTGAAAATCTAAGTTATACAAGAATTTCATAACAAAGGAATTACAGAAGAACTTTAATTGTAGAGTGTAGAAAAGGGAAGGAGAGTTTGAAAGGTGGGTCGTGAATAAGGCACCAGTCAAGACTATCGTTCTGTAAGATGTGAATTAAGGACAAGTGTGAGTGTATCAGATCGGAGACACGAAGAAAGTTATGTAGATTCAGACCAGGACAAAGTGAAGGCGTCAAATGAATTATTTTCCTCGGTGTTTACAGGACAGTACAGGGTGTCTATAAATGAATACCCTAAACACAGTGGTAGACCATGCGATAATCAGGGTAATCATTTATGGACACCCTGTATGTTAATTAACTCAAATAAAAACAATAGTTAACAACATGGGAGTTAATTAGGTGATTTTTGTGCAGTCTAGCAATAAAGGAATTTCTGTCGTTAACACATAAAATAAACAAATTACATCAGGGATAATGACGCAGCGAAGAACCAACGGCTGATATTAAACTGTACACTCCTTCCCGCCGTTAGGATAGGTTAAGTAAACAGAAAATTCGGATACATTACATTACGTGTTTGGGCAGAGATAACTACAATAATACACTGCACAACAAAATGGATGTCACCAAAAAAGAATGCCATCTTGGTCATAAACTATGGATTGTGACACAGCGGGAAGAGTTGTTTACGAAGTGTGATCAGAAAAGTCCATCAGGGAGTCGACGAGAAAAAGTAACATGAGAAGGAGGAAGAAGTAGGCTGGGATATGTAAGTGTTTTAAATGATATATCTTTTCATATTTAATTATCTTTGCTTTACTTATTCTTGCTTAAAGTACTCGGTGTCAATACGGTTCTGTGGGATAATTTTATTTCCTTATACAGTAATTAATAAAATGATTTTTTACACTTGGGTGATTTAATTTTTTATCTATAAGTTTAGCGATATGTTAGCTACATTTGAGCGCGAGTCTAGCGATAAATACAAAAATGAGTAACCAGCTTTTGAGGAAGAGCAGGTCGGTAAACAGTCACTCACAAACTATCTATACACAATTGTGTTGAGAAAATATGACACAACGGACGAAGGATTTTGGCAACATTACCGTGACAACAGGAGTCGCAGTGTTCATTCTGGAATTCATCGCTCATCCCAAGGGCAGATAGCTTTTTGAGTCACTGCACATTACTGAAGTATATTATATACAGAGCTCTCAGAATAGTGTATCAAAAGTAAATTATCTAAGTTCAAGGTTCAAAAATATAGTTTACATCCTGGAGTATTAAGAGAAATGTATAACAAACACTCAGAAATATGCAAGAACAAAAGAACAACAATGACTGGAAATAAGCACGAAATCGGTGGGTGTACCCGTGACAAGCGGTGTGCGGCAAGGCAGTGTGCTGGAACTGATGTTGTTTGTATGTTTCATGAATAATATGCCATATGATATTCACTTCCAAGCAAATGTTTTCTGATGTTGTCATGTTATTCAAAGAAAGTGAAAATCTAACAGACCGTGAAGTATAACTGGGTGATCTCTCTCGGACTCAGGAATGGTCACAAGGAATGGTGATGAGTTAATGATGTGAACCGCAGGAAGATGAACCATGGTTGTGCTAATAGTAAGGCAGCATACTGGCACTGCTGTACATGTCCTAAGTTAAAGAAGATAATTTTTTAAACTGGAATAAACCTGAGATGTATCTAGATGTTTATTCCTACAAATAGTTCGGGGATTGTTGTGAGCAGCAAACGAATCTTGCTATCAAACCGGTAGAATTAATACGAAAATTGTGTAAAGACTTATATGATCGGTCTGTAAGTAGGTTTAAGTGTAGTGCTTAGTCAACAGAATATACCAAACACACATAAGTTGTTGCCGACACTCACTCACCTCACAAAAGACGACCAAAACGTTTACTACAGTCTATATTGCAATGCAGAAAGACAAGGGGCTATTTAGCAGAAGATTATGAGCACCTGGGGGATATTCTTCAATCAAATGTACATATTTGGAGTTAGCGGTTGATTGGCAGCCTCACTAGAAGTTATAGCCACAAAGCGGCACTCTATACAGAAAAAGTGTCAGTGCTAACCTAACCTAACCTAGCCTAGCCAAACCTAACCTAACCAAACCTAAATTCTTTGGAATAAGAGTTGTGAGCTCTTAGAATAATTTGCCAAGTGTTAGCCCATGTAAGACCAGAACTGAACTGACCAACACCATATTCAGGTACATTCAAGAGTCCGTACATTCCCAGTACTTGCCAACAGTGTGTAACAGAGAACCAGTACATGACCAGTACTTGCCAACAGTGTGTAACAGAGAACCAGTACATGACCAGTACTTGCCAACAGTGTGTAACTCTCTAACAGTGTGTAACAGAGTCAGTACATGACCTGTACTTGCCAACAGTGTGTGTAACAGAGCCAGTACATGACCAGTACTTGCCAACAGTGTGTAACTCTCCAACAGTGTGTAACAGAGCCAATACATGACCAGTACTTGGCAGTAATGTGCAGCAGAAACAGACTGACCACCGGACCGATTGAAAAGTGGCGATGAACCTACAGTAAAATGAAAGAAGAGTGTAAGGATACTCGGAGTGTAGGTAACTGTACACTGGGTGTGGGAATGGTGAGAGGTGTAGAATGTAGCAGTAGGTGTTAGGTACACTCCTTGTGGGTAACCAGCAAGAAATAACACCACCAGTGAGGGTGTGTGTGTGGTTAATCCAACACCATGTGATGTCTCGGTGAATGTGTCATACTTCCGACACATTATGTGATGCCTCGGTGATGTTGATATACATATAATTAGAACATCATCACAACACCACCGCCACACAACATCCACACTACCGCCACACCCACATAAGACAACATTCACACCACCGCCACACCCACACAAACATCTACACTACCGCCACACCACCACAACATCCACACCACCGCCACAATATCCACACCACCACCACACCACCACAACACCACCACACCCAACATCCACACCACCGCCACAACATCCACACCACCACAACATCCACACATTCCCCTATACCCTGTGATTTACTCATAAACATTATTATTCCACAAACCAACCATCCACTTAACCTAACCAACCATCCACTTTTAATTTTTTCCCACAATTTAGTGAACGATAACCAGGGCAAGACGGTGGCTGGAAGGGACTACAGAACACCATCCTCAGCGAACACCATCCTCAGCGAACACCAAGCTCAGCGAACACCAAGCTCAGCGAACACCATCCTCAGCGAACACCAAGCTCAGCGAACACCATCCTCAGCGAACACCATAATAGAGTAAGCCATCCTCCCTTCCCTCCCCCATCTCCTTCCCTGCCTCCCCCCTTCCCGACGACGCAATCAACCTGAACTGACAATTAAACCTGTGGCTTATGAGTTGAGAATCAGTAACCCGTCTTGCTTAAGTAAATTAGGTCTTGTTGATTGTTTGTAATGGTAGTTTATGTTTATGTTGATTGTATTATCTTGAATACATTTAGTTTCGATTTTATTTATCTTTTCAAATCATAATTCAATATTCTTGTTTTTATTATTATATTAAACTTTTCAAAGTCTATTAAATTTATTCAGAAAAGAAAATTACTTAATTGACGTGAGACCACACACACACATACATACATACACACACACACACATTAGCAGCACGTACTGTACACACATGTTAGTTGGACGTACACACATGTTAGTTGGACGTACACACATGTTAGTTGGACGTACACACAAGTCAGCAGGATGTACACACACAGGTCAGCAAAACATACACAGATATAAGCAGGACGCACACATAGGTTAGCAGGACGTCAGCTGGGTTGAGGGCTGACGATCACAGGTCGCCCTTAACGTGTGAATATTGTAGGCTGGTGGGAGACGGCTTGACCTCTCTCTCTCTCTCTCTCACACACACACACACACACACACACACTTCATAATAAACGTATTAAATTCAATTATATGTTAGAGTCATATAAACAAAAGGTAATCCCTAATCGACAAAAACATCAACTGTTTTTTTTAAAGATTATTCAGTAATTACTCCTATTTAGCGATTATCCTAACGATGATAAAACTGAAACCAAATACCAATAAACCCACAATGAAATAAACCAACATAAAGGTTAAACTACAATATAATGAGGGAAAACAAAACAATAATTTCACATTCATAAGATTACGTTTTCTTTAATATATCGTTAAAAATTAGTTACGACAGAAAGATAACTGAAATGGCGTCAAAGCACTATCACCAGTATCACCACATTGTAACACATTTCACTACTAGTATCATCATCACCACCAAGGTAAACTAAATCTCCTTATGGTTGCTTTAGTGAACCCTGGGCCTGACTTTCCTCACTGACTTAGCGGAGACAGTTTTTTCCGGTTGTGAATTGGGTTTTTTTTCTCGATTGGCTAGATTGGCTCTCCTCTGTTGATTGGCTAGATCTCAAGCTCTCCTCTGTTGATTGGCTAGATCTCAAACTCTTTGTTGATTGGCTAGAACTCAAGCTCTCCTCTGTTGATTGGCTAGATCTCAAACTCTCCTCTGTTGACTGGCTAGATCTCAAACTCTTTGTTGATTGGCTAGAACTCAAGCTCTCCTCTGTTGATTGGTTAGATCTCAAACTCTTTGTTGATTGGCTAGATCTCAAACTCTTTGTTGATTGGCTAGATCTCAAGCTCTCCTCGAGAGTGTTGATTGGCTAAACCTCATGGTCTCCGAGAGTGATTCTTTGAACCGTAAAATCTTTGATGCCTGATTTAATTAAGTTCCCTGATGCAGCGTAATTAATAATATTTAATCAAATATCGAAAACGTGGTTGTTCTTGTGTTTTGGGCTCCAATTAGTAGAGTATATACCACGAGAACTGTTCCTCAAGTGGTTTAATTTGACTGGTAAAGATAACAAACATAACTATAAGTAGGAAATAAATTAGGACGTACATTAATAATTAAATAAATAAATAAAAGCACACGGCAAACAACTCGATGAAGCTTCGTGAAGAACAATGTTTTTCGTTACTTGGAGACGAAACAGCGTCTCTTACTGACTCACTTGTGGGACATCACGAAAGTTGAGGCCAAAATAACACTGAAAGACTCCCGAGCAAACGAAACCAAATAAAAACGGGATTACAGTACTTGAAGATTCGCTCCCGTCTTGCCGCTTATTTCACCTGAGGATTAACCACCTTGACGGCAACCTAATCCAATCAGGTAATCCAAAGCACAGAGAAGCCGACTAAATTCCGTTGTTTTACACCGGACTGGCACAAATCAATAGCTCCCAACCTACACACAACGGCGGCACAAAAATAAACAGGTCTTCGCCAGCGGCTGTAAAGAACAAGGGTGTTGGGGTACACACGGCACCCATGGTAACGAAACTTGAGTGGAAGCCCGTCTGGCAGAACTAGTTTGGCGGGGACAACATGACGCCATACACTCAGACGTTTCCAGCTCGACTGACCACCCACCTGAAACACGAGAGCTTGCCGGGTCTTCTACGAGCAAGTCCCCAGTACACCCCATAATGTTTACAAGTGAGATACAGATAACACTTTATATAGTGTTTGTATATCAGGGACATTTAAGTACACTTTATATAGAGATAACTATGTACACTTAAAATATACAGTTCATGTATAAGGACCAAGGTGAAATACACCTTGTCAACTAGAAAGACACATATGGTGATTTTGGAATGTCTATATAATTTATTTTAATGCAATTACAAGACTAGCGAGGTCATCCTAAAACTGTATCTTGCGCATGGGAAACTTCACTTGGATTACGTAGTTCAATTCTGGTCACCGTATTACAGAATGGATATATAGAATCCTTGGAAAGAATTCAGAGGAGAATGACAAGACTAATCCCGGGCATTAGGAACCTTGAGTACAGGGACAGGTTAAAGCTTCTTAATTTGCACTCCCTCGAGAGACATAGAGTGAGGGGCGACATGATAGAGTTGTATACATGGGAGTCAGGGCTAAACAAAGGGGACATTACAAAGGTACTCAAACTATCCAACCAGGAGCGAACTCGTAACAATGGTCTTAAATTAGACAAATTTAGATTTAGGCGCGAAATAGGTAAACATTGGTTTGGAAATAGAGTAGTGGACGAGTGGAACAAGTTGTAGTGATGGGTTGTCAGACCACAGCTTACATCTCAGAAACGCCAGTCTTGACCCGACATTAGGGGGTCAAGTGTAGGATAACTCTCACGGTTGACCAAGGTTTATAAATCAGCCAGGCTCCCCTCCCATGTGACATGTCACCACAACAAACATGTAAGAAGGCACCAGCCGACTCTCTCCCAATATACAATAACCTACATCGCAGAGAGAGTCCAGACCTGACCTCACATTAGCCAGGTCAAATGTAACCCTCGGAGCCCAACTCAAGGGGCCACAAATCAACCAGGGCCTCTCATGTCACACGGCCCCACCTGATGACTTCTCCAGAAAATACAACTTATAGTCTCTGACAACGTCCAGACCTGACCCTACATTAGCGAGGGCAAATGTAAGGAGACCCTTCGCCGCCGCCCCCCCGATCAGCTCAACCTGACGGCTCGCCTCCCAATATATAGGACGTGCTAGTCCTCCCTCGAGAATTCGCAGACAGGGAGTGAGACAGAGAGACACACAGGGATCGGAGGAGGAGGTCCACCACAGCCGAGTCCTGCTCGAGAGAAGTCAGGGGCCGGAGGCAAGCCGCCTCCGGTCGCCTCCGGTCAGGACCGAGACTTCCCTCCGGCGCCCAGCTAAGCAGTCTCCCATAGAGACAACCCAGGACCACCTGCTAGGCCTCCCCTAGGTCACGTGAGTGTTTGTCAAAGCTTTCCATGGGATGAGTTACTTATGTGGGAAGTGTATTCATTTCATGTCCGTGTCCGAGAATCAGTGTCTAGTAACGTAAATATAATGTCCTAGTAACTTCAATAGAAGGTGTTATTAATGTGTCCATGTCATGTTCGTAATTAATAAAGAGTTGTAACGAAGCGGTGTTTGAGAAGTCGCCCTTAAGACGTAATAGATGTGTATTGATGTAGAAGATACGATAAGTGTAAATAACTATCACGGCCACGCTACCAAAATCTTCCTCTCTTTTACTCTCTTACTAAATATTCTACCTATATATATAAATATTCTTCTTGCAAGATTTGTTTTGTTATAAAGTTACCAAATATCATCATTAACTCGAATACGCTGGATAGCTTCAAACATAGGTTGGATGGATATATGAGCGATAGGGGTTGGGTGTAATATGGGACTGCCCAGTGTGGCCCGCTGCAGTTTCCTTCATTTTTATGTTCTTATGTAAATGCAAATTCCCAAATTGTGACTTTCATCAATTAATAAAAAAAAAATCATCACTAGTTAGATTTTACTATCTTTAACTGTCCAAGGATGAGTGAGCAGCCAAACCATATCTGACAAGTATTTCAGTAACTACAGCAAATATAACGATCAAATACAAATAATATTTTAATGCACATTTTTCGAAATTCTCAATTACATTTACGGGATATAACTATTTAAATTCAAATACAAAAACGTATTTCACCCCATCCACGACACACACACACACACACACACACACACACACACACACACACACACACACAGCAATTCTATTAATAACCTGTTTATTGTTATTATTATACACATATTTACTGTAATATTCAAGGAAACAACAACAAGAAATAAGAAAGAAAAGGAAGACGAAAAGTTTAAGTTTTCCGGTAACATGAAACAAGAAAAGTTACCTCATATCTATTAACCATTTCCTAGTGGTTTACGGTTCAATAAATCACAAGAGTTTACTAAATCTCCACTTGGGAAAATATACAGAAGCCTGGGTGGGTGGGTGGGTGGGTGGGTGGGTGGGTCAGGGTGGGTGGGTGGGTCATGGGGAGTGGGTAGGTTTGTGAGTTTGTCTGTATGTACACATGTATGTAACTGGAATACGTGAGTACTTAAGTGTAGTATGTAAGTAATGATTTCTAAGTGTAACTATGGTGTTTAAGTAGGAAAGTGTGTGATGTGTACTTATGTAGATGTGGGGAATAAAGTGGTAATGTGTATTGTAAAGTGTTAGTAAGTCTTAAGTTTTGTAAGTGTATGTTAGCATTGTGTAAGTAAATGTTGTGTAAGTATTATGAGTGTAAATTTATGTAAGTGTAGTGTGTAAGTGAGGTGTATGTGTGCTGTGCGTAAATGTGGTGCGTATATATAAGTGTGGCGTACGTATTGAAGTGTCTGAATACTTATAATGTGATTGTTATGTAGTGTGAGCTCAGTAAGTACCAGAACAAGTACCTTAAGTGAATAATTAAAAACGAAAGAAGAAATATACACATGGAAGAGAGAGAGAGAGAGAGAGAGAGAGAGAGAGAGAGAGAGAGAGAGAGAGAGAGAGAGAGATGCATGAATAATAAAATGGTTTAGACAAGAGAGGTTACGAGCGAGTCAGTTTAACAGCGATGGTTTGAAACAGATTTGGTGACGCGAGAAAATGGTCTTTCCTTATCAATATGTGTGGTCGAGGTGACTTATTTCTGGCTAAGATATATCGTAGATAAAAAAGAAAGGTGGAAGAAATTGTCAACAGAAAGAATACTGAATATGATTCTGCTTGAACGCGAAATAAAGTTTACCGCGAAAGTAACTTGTTTACATCATCGTGAAAGGAAGCGAATGGAAGATAACAACAAACAAATGAAGAAATAATGATATACACCTTAAAAATAAAGTAAATATAGATAACAGTTCATAAATTTAGACAAAGTCAAGGATGTGTGGAGTGCATATATGAGACCTTGGCAGTGAACTATGGCAGAGTGCGCCAGTGTTTGTTGATATGCGCGCGCAACCCAATAGTCCAGATGTAAACAAACATGACTCAGCTATCCGGACCAAGGTGGAAATTTCTTTGACATTTTTTTTGAGGGGGTGGGGGCATCAAAACAAGGATGATAATAAATTAAATTATTCTAGTGAAATGCTGTCGAGATATATAATTATAATGTTTTAAACCACACTATCTATCTCTCTGTCTTTGACCCTATACCTCTCTCTCCCTTTAAAACTTCAATAAAAATGAAACAAACGTAAAATCAGACAATAAGGGGTTTTAGAATTTACTCTCAGTGCTTATTAGTATACAAGAATTTGCTCTCCTACGTCAGCTTATTTTTAAAACGTATCTCTGAGAGGCAGCTAAGCTTACTGAAGAGCTTTGTTGCAACTACACTCCTCACCCCTTCTCTCACTGGCTCACGTAAGAGGAGGAACAAGATTACCCCACACCCTCCCCCCGTTCCTCTCTCCACTCCTGGCTTAGGACTCAAACAAGGCGGCCATAACAAGTTCGTTCCTGGTGTCTAGAGAGTTACTTATGACTGTCTCACTGTTTTCAAGTCATCCATGAGGGAGATGAGGAGGAGGAGGAGGAGGTGGAAGAGGAGGAGAGGGAGGAAGGGGAAGAGAGGGAGGAAGGGGAAGAGAGGAGGGATAAGGGTAGTGTTGAGAGAGATGTTTTTAAGTAGGTGGCCGTGAGTCTTATGTTTATGAGTAGGTGATTGTACCTACGTGTCTGCGGTGTTTGTGAGTACGTGCTTGTTTGTGAGTAGGTGGCTATGAGTAGATGTTTGTGAGTGAAGGACAATGGGTTGGTAGTTTTAAGTAAGAATACAGGTGAGTGGTTCATGGGTGACTGATTAACTGACTGTGAGTAGGTGGCCGAGTAACTGACTGGGAGTAGGTGGCCGAGTAACTGACTGGGAGTAGGTGGCCGAGTAACTGACTGGGAGTAGGTGGCCGAGTAACTGACTGGGAGTAGGTGACCGAGTAACTGAGTAGGTGGCCAAGTGGAAAAATCCTAAGAATTTAGTATCGTGCTTCATTACTTTTTTTTTATTAATGACATACAATGAGAAAATAAAAATATCTCCCCAGCTCTGGCCGAAGTATAATGAAACCTGACTACCCAACACAGGTCTACCAACTGCTTATGGGCTCCACGTAAGTATCAAATGGCTCAACCGTTGTGTGGTGTATTCGTTAAAAAAAAAAACTAATAATTTGTAACTTGTGGGAAACGTTTTATTATGAAATTCTCCCTAAGTTCACTCTCAAGTTCACACACACACACATATACAGGTAAACAATAACAGTAAACATATAAACATATAAAAAATCCCCATTAAGAGAATCGGCAATAAATGTTCCAACAAATGACAGTCGCATCAAAGCAATCGGTAAATATCAATCCTCCTGTGGCATTCTCCAAAAAAAAACTAATAATTTCTTACACGAGACTTTCTTAGTTAATGGTCAGAGTTCACATTATATGTATATATATATATCATTTCATTATTTACTTTGTACATAGACTAATCACAAAGGACAAATAACAATATACAGTTAACACAGATGTAATGTACGTATAGAAGAGATTAAAGCACAGTTACCGGTTAATATTGGCGCTGTGAGCTTATAACTGAGACACAGGCGCAGTACTAGATTGTCAGTTATAGTATTGAAGGTATTTAATAGTTTATGAGGTATATATCCACTGGGAGAGCTGACTACTTGTCCCGTCCACTCACTACAGCGGCACCTGATACACTGACTGAACGTTAAGTTGTCAAAACCCTTCCGGCAGTAACTTCACATGGCTCCCCTCTGCCAGACGTAAAAGGTCTTTCTCCTATATCGGTAATGACAACTGCTAAAGGGGGTAAGGGGTGATAAGGGGGTGGTAAGGGGAAAGGAAATGGTGGGGGAGAAGGAGTGGCAAGGGGAAAGGAAATGGTGAGGGATAAGGAGTGGTGAGGGATATAGGATGGTGAGGGGAAAGGAATGGTGTGGGATAAGGGGTGGTGAGGTATAAGGGATGGTGAAGGATACGGGATGGTGAGGGGAAAGGAAATGGTGGGGGATAAGGGGTGATGAGGGATAAGGGGTGGTGAAGGGAAAGGAATGGTGAGGGATAAAGGGTGGTGAGGGGAAAGGAATGGTGAGGGATAAATGGTGAGGGGAAAGGAAGGGGATAAAGGGAAATGGTGGGGGATAAGGGGTGATGAGGGATAAGGGGTGGTGAAGGGAAAGGAATGGTGAGGGATAAAGGGTGGTGAGGGGAAAGGAATGGTGAGGGATAAAGGGTGGTGAGGGGAAAGGAATTGTGAGGGATAAGGGGTGGTGAGGGATAGGAGATGGTGAGGAGGATAAGGGATAAGGTTAGGTTAGGTGGGTAACAACAGAGGAAACACTAGACGTATGAGTATACTGGTGAGGTGATGAGATAACTGGCCAGCAGGAACAGAGCCTGATAAGATAAATTAGTTGTCAAGAGCACTTTTAAATGTTCAAGGTGAGATGTCCCTCCTTGCTACCCACAGCATTGAGGAAAGACAAAGTTGACAAGTGAAAACAAGGAGTGAATAATCTAAGGGTTGAAATACGTGTAGCAAGTAAGGAACACATACAAAATGTGTACGTGACAGACAAATTTAAGTAATGGAAGAGATAAGAAGATTATCATGTAAACTAAGTAATTTATTAACATTTATATTAAGTATTGATTAATATAGTTAATTAAGTACATTAAATAACACAAATAAAACAAAATATGCAGTTAACAAAACACACCAGAATATTACGCAGTTATTCTTACTTTAAACATTATATTCACCTACTATAGACAACACAAAAACCTGATAGAAGTGGCAGCTCAGGTAGCAAGTCTAGGTTGTGATGGCCAACCACAAGGAACCAGGGATTTACGCCGTCGTCCACTACCGGCAAACGATCACAACACCACCAGCAGTAGTCCTTAATATAATCAGTCGTCCACAACCCGGGAGAAGAGGAACATCGTCAGTCGCAGAGAAGAGACTCACCAGGCAGACACGCTTGCCTCGATACCTCGGTCTCATAGTCGGATGGGAAACTGGTTGTGAATCGGTACTCACTGGGGTCGAGTACAGTAGCTTCGTGAAGCAGTTTCTTCACCTGGTGTCCAGTTGGAGTATGTGATGGTTATGGTGGTACAGTGAGGAGGGGACAGAGTCGTCTCACTCAGAGTGTGTCGACAGCCCCCTTATAAAAACCTGAATATTAAAGACAAGAGTTTGTAAATAACAGCAAAGGAAGTATGATTGACTAATTGACTCGGCTGAATAGTACACGGACGTGGTATACTTGGACTTAGTTGTATTTTTTTTTTAATGTTGGACCTTAATCATAGGTTACGGACTTAACAGATAAGTGTTGTTTTTTTGCGTCGCAGCCAACCGTGTATAGTACAACGAGACAACGCTACGTGTGGGGGCTCGGCTAGGTTAGGTTAGGGTAGTTAATTTTAAGGTAAATCAAGTCGAGGGGTTAAACTTCACGTGATCTCATCTGGAGCACAATTTTACACTGTTAAGAACTCGATCACAGGTCATAAGACATCAGGAGAAGGTCAATAGACGATAAAGAAACAAACATAATAATAATAATAATGATAATAATATTAATATTAATAATAATAATAATAATAATAATAATGTAATGAGTGATTATTATCAGACCACAGCTTACAGTCCAGAGAATTACAACACATATAACAGTGAGTGCTACAGGCCTCTGGTACCCCAACATACCAGGTTGACACACCCTGTTTTTTTTTTGTTTTTTTTTAGGTTAAGGTGGGGAAAGGATGGAAGGCATGCTGGGGCTCAAGGCACAGCCAGACATGAGGGATGGAGAAGTCACAACATATAGTCGTGGGGGGAAAGGTTGGAAAAGAAGTTTAATGAGTTAAACAGAGGGGGACGACACCCCTTGTTTTACATATTACAAAGTTTGTTGCCTAACTAAGCTAACCTAGGATTTAGAATGTGGTTGTACAATGGTTATTTTAGTAAACAATGACTAGATTTATTTTACAATTACAAGTTTATTAACATCTTATACTGTATTACGTTATGGACTTACTTGATTGTGACTTGTTAAATGTGAATTTATATCATCTAAGTTTTAATCTAAGGTGGATCACTGTGGCGGACATAGATGGGTCGCGGGTTGGGTTGTTGTAATGCGGGCAGACTCCGGGGCCACCAGGCGTGGGGTCTCCCTCCGTTGATGTCTTCCACGCGTAGGTGGTCTGGGCTGTGAGGGTCGTCCAGGAGCTTGTCCCAAACCTTCTTCCCTAGGCGATAGAACCTGAAGTTAAGGGCCTCTGTTTTATTTCTTAGGTTGATGGTTTCCACTGTCTCCTGGTAAGGTGGCGCTTGGCCACTGGCTGACCTCAAACACTTGTTTTGGAAGCTCTGTAGTTGTTGTAGTCTAGTCTTCCCGAGTGTGACGTGTGGTATAGATGGGTACTCCAACACAGGCCTCACCAGCGCCTTGTACAGGTGAACTTGTATCTTCTCAGGCATCAGTTTAAAACGTTTTAATTTGGCTGCGGCGACTTTGGCTATATTTAGTCTGTCCTTCACGTGGGGAATGATGCCCGTCCGAGAGAAGATGAGGCCGAGCAGCCTGCCTTGTTTAGAGTACTCAATCTCTTCGTCGTCGATCATCAATGGCACCGGCTTGAATTTGGCTATGGGTATGACCTCAAATTTCGTTTTGTTTGTTTTTATTTTCCATTTATTTTCATACTCCGAGATATTCTCTATTGCCCGACCAGTGAGTCGCGCCATCCTTGCTGTGGACCTTCCTGGGCAGGTGACGATCTGTGTTACATCGTCGGCATACATGACGTACTCGCTGCCGACGATTGGGGGTGGCAGGTCAGCCGTGTAGAGTGTGTAAAGGGCTGGTGAGAGGCAAGAGCCCTGAGGCACGCCGCTCGATAGTGAGAATTCTTCGCCAAAATGTTCTTGCATCTTGATTTTGGCTCTGCGGTCCATAATGAAGTTGCACAGCAGGCGCGTCAGATTTTCGGGTAGCCCCAGTTGTATGATCTTATACTGCAGCCCTGCGTGCCAAACTGTCAAACGCCTTGCTGACGTCCCTCAGTACTATATTGCACTGCAGGCGGCCAGTCATGGCATTGGCGATCTGCTCGTAGGCCTGAGCTATGGCGGTGGATGTGCCTCGGTACTGGCGGAAGCCGAATTGGCGGGGATTATGCACGTCTTCGTCCTCCAGATACATCCGCAATCGCTTGTTGACTATTTTTTCGAAGATTTTGGCAGGTACCTCTAGCAGCGATATTGGTCGAAAGTTTTCGACTTTGTTTGGAGGCTTCCCTGCTTTTGGTATGAGGCGAATAACGGCGATTTTGAACACCTTAGGGAAGTATCCAGAGGCGAGGCAGTCGTTGCATATATGAGCAAGCCTCTCTATCATGTTGTCGGGGAGTTGAGCCAGGATCTTCTTGTTAATGTGACTTTGACCAGGTGATTTGTTTTTAAACCCTTTTATGACGGCTGACACATCTGCAGGAACTATGCGCTCCGTCTTCCGTCCACCAGTCTAGTGAAGTCAGTCCGTGGGAGCGGCTGGAGCAGGTGCTGATGGTCCTTCAACTGACCTAAAATGTCCTCCTCAAACTCCCTGTCGAAGCCCTCGTTCTCCTGTTCACTAATGGTAAAGATCTTTCGTAAATATCGCCGATGTAGTTGTTCTTGGTTTTCTTCCTCGAATATTTTCACGTTGTTTTGGTCGAGCAGGTAAGGGACCGTGCTAGAGGTGGAACCCATCAGTAGCTTGATCACTTTCCAGAATGCAGCAGAATCGCGGTAATTGTTGGCTGCCTCCCACACCAAGGCGGCCCACTTTTCTTCATGTAGACGTTTACTCTCGTGCTGGATGTCCGTCTGTAGCTCTTGGTACCGGTCTCTCAGCTCTTGCGTCCACCCGCAATGGAAGCCACCGCAGTAGTAAGAGCACAAGTGATATTTAAAAAAAAAATGGAGAAAAAGGCGACGTTCGCGAAACACATGGGGGGAGGGGGGGGGGCGCTATCTGTCCTGCTGGTAGTAATTTTTTGGTCATACGACTGGTGTATGTCTTGCCTTCACTACGAAGCCTTTTTGCAACATTACTCTTCCACGTGGGAGGTCTGCATGGACGTTTACGGCCCGGTGATGATCCAGCCTCGGGGATCACTCGTCTCACAACAGGTGCTGGGTCATCAACTTATAAAACACTTTGTGATAAAGGAAATATTGTTGACACCTGCTGTGGTGGTGCTCTTACCGAGGCGGTGGCTTTATTTTATTATTTACACTCGACTTACAATATCCTTGCCACATCACATAATAGTTTTCAGTATGGGGACTTACAATATTGTAAGCAGTTTGTAAGTTTATACTGTAAATTGGTCACCTAATGTGTAACTTACGAGGTATTTTGAGTCTCCGCCCTGGCAGTGCCGAATTTAGACCTGTGGAGGCCCATGGGCAGCCTCTTTGTGGAGGCCCGCCTCATTATAACTACCCAAGAGGGTGGGGTGGCGAGTGAAGCGAGCCTAAACATCTAGGAGTTCCGGGGGGCGCTGTAAGCCCCCAGGGAAAATTTTGAAATTTGAACACTTCTTTGGAGAATTTTGAAGCCATATGCAGTTACATTGAGGAAATTAGAAAACAGCGCCCTGATGGCATTCGTAATGGAAGTGATAATGAAAAAAAAAAAATTATTTTTTTTTAATCTCAATTTCGTTATTCCATGTAGTTCATTTTTAATCAATATGTGTTTGTGGAATTCTAAATATATTATTACCAACACAAACAATAGCATTCATTAGAAATATACGGTTCATAGGAAAACCAAGTATTCATGAATTTCAAGGAGTAGCTAGCCTAATTTCTATCACGCTTCTTGCTGAACATAGTTTTACGTGATGGAATAGATAAACGTGAATTTTAAGGAATGAAAATAAAAATAATCCAAATGAATATACAAATTAGTATTTAGCCTGTAAGGAAATTATTGTTTAGCCTGCAAGGAAATTATTGTTTGGCCTGTAAGGAATACAATGTTGGCCTGTAAGGAAATTAGTATTTAGCCTGCAAGGAAATTATTGTTTGGCATGTAAGGAATGCATTGTTTGGATTGTAAGAAGGGTTGTTTGATTTAAATAAAGTAGATTTAAATCATGATTTAAATGAAATATATTTTCAAACAATTGATTTAAATCATAGTTTGATTTCTATATGCTAAATAATGAAGGAAGTAAAAATTAAATAATTGTTTATGTACTTTATTTTTTATAAACTTTTCAGCCAAAGGAACATAATATCTTATGCCGTTATCCCCTTGGTCGACATTATTAAACACAAGAACCCTTCCCTTCCCCAGTGTTCACCAATGAGTGTTCTCATAACAGAGATGATAATATTTGTTTTGTAACTGAAACAACAAACGCAAGTTTAATGGCAACAGCCGCCTTAAGTATGATTAAGGGCAGCAGTACGACAAAGCTGTATTAGCCCCTTAGTTCTTATAGAAATGTCAGGGCAGTACATTGAGTTTATATTATCATATCACCCCCTGTAACTTTCCACCGGCTATGAGGTGACATGGTAACATCACATGATGGGTAAGTCTATTGAGGCGCTGCCCTAAAATACTAGGTCAGGACATAGAAGCCGGCTACTGCAGGCATTCTCACTCAACCTCTCACACCAACAGGACGTATTTTAGAAGAGCTATTTAACATAGCCTCCGTCCTCATCTTAACACTCATAGCTACAGTGATTAAGTTACGGTGATATACACTTGGAACTGTATATAATATATTTTCTTAATAAATACAGAAAAGACAGTTGGGCTTTTGCAACTAAAGACCCTAAATACTTCTACATGTCCTAGCCCATTAACCCCTCAAGAATCAATGGTTAAGGGCCAGTTCAAAACGATTAATGGCAACAATCGCTTTATGTATGATTAACGGAAGCAGTACGACGAAAATTATTAATGGCAACAATCGCCTTATGTAAGATTAATTGCAACTGTACGACGAAAATTATTATGGCAACAGTGCCCAGACTGTACACTGCTTGCATGTACTGTACATTGTATATCAGCACTCTGTACAACTGTATGCATTTTATATACCTGCACTAACTATGTACATTGTATACATGTACTCCGACTCCTTAAATACTGTACTTTGCAAACCTATTACGCGGTTATTCAATGTAAATTTGTATTTAACGATTTTATAAAGAAAAAAATATATATTCGTGTCAATCTATCTATCTGTATACTGTACCCTGTATTATTATCCATCTGTGTAGTCAAGACTTAAAATAATTTCCCGCCATGTTTGGGAGGATTAAAGCACCCAGGGGCAAAGATTTCAACCGACCATGGCGATATGTGGCTTCATTCTTAACAGCTTAAGGTTGAAGAATCCACAAGTTCAGAAAATTGTCAGTGAGTGAGAGTTGTAAACTGATGGAACAATCAACCAAAGAGTGTTGTGACGACACTGAGTATGAGCTCGTTCAAGACTACAGGTACAGATACATTATGGAACCAGTGCTTGTTAGCAGTGCGCAATACAGCCAGTATTTGCCAACAGTGTGTATCAGAGACGTGGCCGATCGCCCAACCAGCTAGAGCGCTGACCATTGGCAAAAGGATAAGCATGAAAATTTATACAGTATAGACCAGTTGGCCCAGAAATATAACAATAGGATATACAAGTTGACCCTTAAATTCTTTATTTTCTGATAATGATAGAAAATGAAACTTTGAGGAGACTTTTATGGGGTAACTCTACTAACTCTCTCACCTTTAATTTTATTTTGATTTTGATTTTCATTTATCTCTACACCACTTATCATCTTACTGGCCATTCGGATGGTTGGTCTCCCCAATGTTAACACAGGAGGAAAGTGGACTACTCGGAGGGCACTTGTGATGTTTGGTAGTGAAGGTCCCAACGGATAATGCCCTTCTCAAGTGTGTCTGGACCAAGCAGGACTCCAACCCTTGACATATTGGTGAGAGGTACTCGCATTACCACGTTACAAACATCGTCAATAAGAGATTAACATTCACCAATTTAAATTTAGGATTCATTTCGTCATTAGTAGTTTCAGTAATACCGGCAGGGATCACGTTTATCGAGATACTTAGAAACACTTTGGTCATCTGAGTTCAACCTATGCAAAGAGGAACACTGAACGATGCCGACAATCCATCGTTGTAGGACTAGTGTATTAATAATTGTGTTACGCGCTTGAAGACCTTAGTTGTTCAAACACGGTAATAACATTATAACAACAATAACAAAGTGTAGGTGTGGTCAGGTTGAAACACGGAGCGACTAAGATGATCCCGGAACATTGTAATCTAGATTTTCCAAGTAGACTGAGGGCTTTAGGACTAACAACCCTTCAGACAAAGCACAATAGGGTAGATCTACATTGAGACATTCAAAATCCTGAAAGGAAGGATAGACATGAACCCGGGCCATTTGTTTGTGATGTCACGCATCACCAACACGCGAGGGCAAAACTACAAACTCGTCAAGTTGTCATGCAGAATGAACCTAAGGAAACACTTCTTCAAACAGGCTGGTAGACGGTAAAACTGCACTTTCGGACAATACGCCCTAGTAGTTGAGCAGTGTGTTTTTCCGATGGTTTAGACAATGTTAAAACATTTTTCTTCTATGAAGTTTCCGTCGCAAATGACCTAAAATTACCTAACTTTACCTCCTAACCGGGGGCTCTGCCCCCTGGATCACCCAAGGGAAACGTCATAGAAGAAAAGTGTCTTAAAATTGTGTAAACTATCGGAAAAACCCATTGCTCAACTCGAGGTCCATATTGTCCGAAACTGCAGTTATACCTGGTCGACCTATGGAACGGTCTACCAGCTCAAGCTGTGGTACAGAGAACACAGAACAGTACTGGGTTTCAAAACAGTCTTTAAGAATACTATAAAAAACAATGGAGGGATCCGACACTGGCCACTAGACTCCTTCTCTCGGCATGGCCACCTCTAGTGGGTGGCCATTCGGTAAATAAGGTGTGATCATAATGTACAGGATGTAGTCGTTAGTCATACAGTTGTCTACCTCAACACCTAACTGTAAGCTAAACAAACTTTCACTCACCTGTTCGTTAAGTTTCTCGAGTGAAATCGTCTCCCATTTCCTCACCTTGATGTAAACACAACTTCATATTTCCTACACTGCATCGTTCCAGTGTTCGCTGATCACCAAAAACATATTCTAAATGATATTAACACACGAAATCCTTATAAGTCTCGGAAGATAACTCATTACCACTGTTTTCAGGAGTATGTAAAGAGTAATAAACGTCTCACTCCATTACCTTGATGTGTGTATTTGTTTACCAATACCGGGTCAAGTAACAGCGAATATATGGTTGATGAATCCAAAAGAATGATCTTACAAATGAACAGAGTAGTTTAGAAGATAATAATTAAGTATTTTATTAGTTATAGTGTAGGACTCTTAATAAATCTGGAAATATTATTTTTAATCAAAACAAAATTCACAATAATGGAAGGTGATCATAGTACACAACAGGTATACATTGAGACACGATTGTTCAGCAAATTAAACATTGTGATAGAAAGAAAATAAAAGAATGTTTATTATGATTATTATTAACTACAGCAGCCATAAGAAGATGTACCGAAGAGATAGATATAAAAAATAAACACAAGTAAATATACAATAAGAAAATAATCGCCATGAAACATTATATATTATTGGTTAAAATAAAACAACTTATTTTTCCACTTGAGTTATTTATTAAGAGCCTGTGTCCCCCACATGTGTCCGTATTACTAGTAGGTGCCTGTGTCCCCCACATGTGTCCGTATTACTAGTAGGTGCCTGTGTCCCCCACATGTGTCCGTATTACTAGTAGGTGCCTGTGTCCCCCACATGTGTCCGTATTACTAGTAGGTGCCCCCCCCACATGTGTCCGTATTACTAGTAGGTGCCTGTGTCCCCCACATGTGTCCGTATTACTAGTAGGTGCCTGTGTCCCCCCACATGTGTCCGTATTACTAGTAGGAGCCTGTGTCCCCCACATGTGTCCGTATTACTAGTAGGTGCCTGTGTCCCCCACATGTGTCCGTATTACTAGTAGGTGCCTGTGTCCCCCACATGTGTCCGTATTACTAGTAGGTGCCTGTGTCCCCCACATGTGTCCGTATTACTAGTAGGTGCCTGTGTCCCCCACATGTGTCCGTATTACTAGTAGGTGCCTGTGTCCCCCTCATGTGTCCGTATTACTAGTAGGTGCCTGTGTCCCCCTCATGTGTCCGTATTACTAGTAGGTGCCTGTGTCCCCCCACATGTGTCCGTATTACTAGAATTGCCCAGAATTTATAGTGAAGTCAGTAGCTCAGGCGAGCAAGTTAAGAGGTTTCCGTTGAAGTTTTATGGACGTTTAAAATTAGTACAGCATGAGTATAATGGAGTTCAGAGTCGATTTTAGAAAAAAAAATCTAATCAATACGTTTTCATTACATGATACCCGAGGCACCAAATATATACAGAGATAGTGAAGAAAATAGATTAAGCGAGATAGTAGTGACAAGTAACGATGTTAGTAAGTAAATAGACAAGCTAAAGCCTAATAAGTCACCAGGTCCCGATGAGATATTTGCCAGAGTATTATAGGAATGTAAGGAAGAGCTTATTTGTTTAACATGTCATTAAAACGGGTGTAGTACCAGAATCCTGGAGGATAGCGAATGTGATATTGGGTTTCAAGAAATGAGATAGATCACTATCCTCTAACTACCGTCCAATCAGTTTAACATCAATTGTAGGCAAATTGCTGAAAACCATTATTTCATATTCCAATTCGAAATCACCTGGAGAAGCACAAGCTGATCACTGATTCCCAACATGGCTTCACAAGTGGGTGTTCATGTCTGACTAATCTATTAACATTTTTTTCAGGTGTTTTCGAATTAGTGGACGAGAGGCACAATTATGATGTGGTATACCTCGACTTTAGCAAAGCCTTCGACAGAGTCCCCGACAAAAGACTAATACGAAATGTGGAGGCTCATGGCATTGGAGAAGATATTCTAAAATGGATTAGGGCGTGGTTACAGGACAGGAAACAGCGAGTAGGCATTAACGGCACTAAATCCGATTGGGGTAACGTCACTAGTGGAGTACCTCAAGGCTCAGTACTCGGACCATTACTATTTATTATATACATAAACGACATAGATGTAGGCGTAGACAGCAACATAAGTAAATTTGCTGATGACACTAAAATAAGGCGTGTAAATAAATTTGACGAGGACTCCGCCAAACTACAGGAAGATCTAAACAAATTTTCGAAGGGTCTGAAAAATGGCAGATGAAATTTAATGTGGACAAATGTAAAGTACTTAGTCTAGGAGATGTAAACAGGGAAACCAGATATTAGATGAACAACGTCGTTATAGAGAAATCTGACTGTGAGGAAGATTTAGGAGTAATGATAAGTAAAAATCATAAACCAAGTCAACAATGTGTATTTGCTCGAAACAAGGCTAACAAAGTACTCTTGTTCATACAAAGGAGTGTTAGTTACAAGACTAGCGAGGTCATCCTAAAACTATATCTTGCGCTTGTGAGACCTCACTTGGATTATGCAGTTCAGTTCTGGTTACCGTACTACAGAATGGATATAGAATCCCTAGAAAGAATTCGGAGGCGAATGACAAGACTAATCCCGGGCATTAGGAACATTGGGTACTCCCTCGAGAGACGTAGAGTGAGGGGCAGTATGATCGAAGTGTATAAATGAAAGTCAGGGCTAAACAAAGGGGACATTACAAAGGTACTTAAACTCTCCAACCAGGAGCGAACTCGTAGCAATGGTTTTAAGTAAGGCAAATTTAAATTTAAGCACGAGATAGGTAAACATTGGTTTGGAAATAGAGTAGTGGATGAGTAGAACAAATTAACAAACATCATCATTAACTCGAGTACGCTGGAAGATTCAAACATATAGGTTGGATGGATATATGAGCGATAGGGGTTGCGTGTAAACGGGACAGCCCAGTATGGGTCAATAGGCCCACTGCAGTTTCCTCCATTCTTATGTTCTTATATGCGAAGATGAAAATAAGGAATTAACCCCTACCCCCCCCATCCCACCCCACCCCCACCCCTACCCCACCTCCATCCCACCCCACCCTCCCCACCCACCCCACCTCACCCCACCACCCCACTCCTCCCCACCCCACCCCACCCCACCCCACCCCAATCCCTTTTTCAAATTCCTGGGTACGCCTCTGGACGCAGACAATGTGACGCTGATGTAGAGATGTATATTAACTCTCAGAAGACAAACAGTCATAGATGCTGATTACCAGTGACTTCCCTAACGAAAACAAGTTAGAGCAGTAGCGGGCACTAAAGACGGCCACATGATCGTGCCGGGCGCCAGTTCTCGAAAGACGGGCTGCCATTACGGGGGGATGATTAACCGTTTAAGTGCACCTGAGGAAAAGCTGTAAACATGGCGCCCAGACATGCAAGAGAGTCATAGCTCGGATTCTTTTTGTTCACTCAACTACTACCCTCGCTCTGGCTCACAGGAAATCGTAAAAATTATATGAAAATCCCATAAATTACCTTTGGAAGAGAGAGAGACCCTTTCACCAGCGTAAACCGTCTGCGCTTATCGATGAGAGAAGATTAAAAAAAAAAAATACAAAATCAACGGGAGTTCCATTTAGTATTTAAAACCGGAGTGATGATTTTTGGAGGTGTTGACATATTGCGTGTGTGTGTGGTGTTGAGGGTGTGGCTATAATGAGTCATAATGAAGGGGGTTGGTTTTCCTTTAATTGTAGGTAAGGTGTTGTGTATGTAAGAGCTTACAGGTTGACCCGAGTAAATATTTGGCATTCCTGTAAAGTCCTGTTCATAGAGTCTGAGTTTTATGTGTTTGTTTGTTTGTGTGTAGTCTTATATATATGTATATATTTACGTTCTTATGACGAATGTGTAGTATATGTATACAGGCAAATATGTTTCTTCTAAATGAATACCTACCACACACACACACACACACACACACATAGACGTGAATATATTTAAATTCATCCACTTATGTATACATTTACATGTTTATGAATACTATATGTATGTATACAGTATATGGCCCTGTATTAACTGATTTATGCAAATAACTTTCGACAAGTAAAGTGAGTGTGTGTGTGTGTGTGTGTGTGTGTGTGTGTGTGTGTGTGTGTGTGTGTGTCTAACCTACATAAGCTACGAATTTATCACTTTCATTACATTAAAAAAATTGAAGGTCCAACTACAAGACAATATTGAGAATAATGGTGGCTAAGAGGTGTTCCTAGAGCATGGTTAGTCTCACATACGCCCACCAGAGCCACGCCAGATGCCGGGGAGAAATACAACCTGACGCAAAGGTGTTGTGTTGTTACCTCAGGACACAGGAGGCATAGTTCTCAGTCACTCGAAAGGTGATAATAAATTTTACATATTTATTAAATGAAACAGCCATGTAAACTCTTATTGGTTCATTATGTATAGATATAGACATTGCAAGTACATAAATAGTGCGAATAGGTAGTGTAGGTATACACTTGACATAGCCAGTGCCGGTAAACAAACAATCGAGGATAGACATTAGAGGTTTATGATAATTGGTAGACAGTCGGAACATGAGAGAGAGAGAGAGAGAGAGAGAGAGAGAGAAGAGAGAGAGAGAGAGAGAGAGAGAGAGAGAGAGAGAGAGAGAGAGAGAGAGAGAGAGAGAGAGAGAGAGAGAGAGAGAGAGAGTGTGTGTGTGTGCGTATGTAGGAGAACGTTGCATGTCACTCTGGTTGTTGGAAAAGAACCAGAACCCTCTATTAACCTCCGTCAGTAGCCAGACATCGTCACCCGCGTCCCCCCTTCAACTCCTTCTCCCCATTCTCTCCCCACACCCTCCCTCTTCCCCCAAACTGTCTCTACCCCTATATCCCTTCCCTTAGGCTATCCTACGACAAGCACCAACCACACCACACCACCACACTACCACAGGACACCACCACCTTCATCCCTACACAGGCTACACCACCACCTTCACTCCTACCACAGGCCACACCACCACCTTCACCCCCCACCACAGGCCACACCACCACCCTCACCTACCACAGGCCACACCACCACCTTTCCCCACCACAGGCCACACCACCACCTCACCCCACCACAGGCCACCCCTACCACAGGCCACACCACCACCTTCACCCCTACCACAGGCACCACCACCTTCACCCCACCACAGGCCACACCACCACCTTCAACCTACCACAGGCTACACCACCACCTTCACCCCCACCACAGGCTACACCATCACCTTCACCCCCTACCACAGGCTACACCATCACCTTCACCCCCTACCACAGGCTACACCACCACCTTCACCCCCCACCACAGGCCACACCATCACCTTTATTATCCCCCACCACAGGCCACACCACCACCTTCACCCCCTACCACAGGCTACACCATCACCTTCACCCCCCTACCACAGGCTACACCACCACCTTCATCCCCTACCACAGGCTACACCACCACCTTCACCCCCTACCACAGGCTACACCACCACCTTCACCCCTACCACAGGCTACACCATCACCTTCATCCCTACCACAGACTACACCACCACCTTCACCCCCACCACAGACAACACCACCACCTTCACCCCTACCACAGGCCACACCACCACCTTCATCCCCCCACAGGCTACACCATCACCTTCACCCCCTACCACAGGTTACACCACCACCTTCACCCCTACCACAGGCTACACCATCACCTTATCTCCCTACCACAGGCCACACCACCACCTTCACCCCCTACCACAGGCTACACCACCACCTTCACCCCTACCACTACACCACCACCTTCATCCCCTACCACAGGCTACACCACCACCTTCATCCCCTACCACAGGCTACACCACCACCTTCACCCCCTACCACAGGCTACACCACTACCTTCACCCCCTACCACAGACAACACCACTACCTTCATCCCCTACCACAGACTACACCATCACCTTCACCCCCTACCACAGACTACCCCACACTCTTTAGTGGAAGAATTGCCAACGGTGTAGAGAGTGCGTTGTGTGCATGGTGTAGGGAGAGGTGGCTAACAATGTCCGTAGACTTACACACACACACACACACACACACACGCACACACACACACACAGGATCATAGCGACTAATCGATAAATTTTCATTATTTTTTCTCAAATATTCAAGCTCGTCTGACTACAGGAAAGGTCATAATACAAACTTGTGAGCAATAGGGGTTGAGTGTAAATGGGACTGCCCAGTATGGGCCAATAGGCCTGCTGCAGTTTCCTCCATTCCTATGTTCTTAGTTCTTAACATCGCTTCAAACATAACCTAACCTAACCTAACTTAATTTAGGAATAGTTTGGTTATAAATGATAATCAACGTCTCAGATCAAATTTTACAAACTATAATAATAAAAAGCAATTTCTCTCAATTTGACCAAAAAAAAAACACCAATTTTTTTTTCCACATCGCACCTGAGAAGTTACCTGTATACCTATTAAAACCTTTACCTGTCGTATTAATCAAGCATAATAAACATAACAGAAAACATCAACTATGTTTATGATCTGTGTTATCTATAAACATTATTTGTAATATAGAAAATAATGGTAGAGAGGTTAGTAGTAAGAGACACCACGGAAAAAAAAGCCTTGTTATAATCCAGGATGTGTAGAGGAATAAGAGAGAAAGAGAGAGAGACACAAGAAAGGTAAGAGGGAGGAAAGGAGAGAGAGAGTTTGAAGGAAAAGGAAAGAAGTAAGAAACTAAAAGAAATGCAAGGAGAGAAAGAGAGAGAGAGAGAGAGGAGAAGTCGCCACACCAAGTATCTGTTTACTGATATACAGCTGAGGAGTGAACTGTGTTTAGTGGAGGTTGTCACGCTCAACTCGAGTCGTCCAGCCAAGCCAGGCCAAGCCAAGCCAAGCCAACCCTGCCCCCCCCCGTCTCTCTCTCTCTCTCTCTCTCTCTCCCTCTCACCACTCCTCCTCCTCCTCCTCCCTCTCCAGTATTCTCCTTGAACCGACCCAACAAAAATCTACCTTTAGATACATCTAATTATATGTTGAGTTAATGAGGGTACAGGTGTAGTATTAAGATAAATAGATTGTGATTAGCTACAGCGGTGGGGAAGGGGGAGGGAAAGGAGGAGAAGGGGACGGAGGGAAAGGGGGGTTGTTTCTGAGTCTTAGAGGTCGAAATGGGGAAATTTGAAGGGTTACCTTTATAACCACCACCATTTTGCTGTCTTGGTACAGTGGCGGGGGACGGAGGGGGGAGGGGGGAGGGGGAGGAATGTCGTCGTGGAGGTTGTAGCTACAGCGTCGTCGTCTGGGGGCTGGGTGTTGCCTCCCATAACCCAGGTGGAGGAGGAGGAGGGGGAGTAATGCCAGGTTGACACGGCTTGTTGATTGGCTGGTCGTGAGCATCGTCTTAGCCATTAGCCAATCATAATTGGGCAGGAGCCTCCCATGAACAACACACTCTGGTCTTCCTTGGATCGCTGGTGGCCGCCATCACCACGCAGGCAGCGAGACGCTACTGCTGCACCTGCTGTTGATTTTGCTGTTGCCATTGTTGTTTTGCTGTGCCTGCTTTACCTCTTGCTTCACCTGCTGTTATTATTATTATTATTATTATTATTATTGTTTGTACTGCTGGTAATTATTATTATTAGGAAGTTGTTTTTATTATTATTGTTGATGATGTAATTATTGTTGTGGTGATGGTCTGCTTTTATTCTTGTTGTTCTGCTGCTGTTAATATTATAATTATTGTGTCTGTTGTTGTTGTTGTTATTATTATTATGTTGTGATCTTGATATCAATTACTTTTGTTGTTGTGGATGTGGTCATTAATGTTCAGTCATTAATGATCTACCTCGAGTAACACTGATACTGACCAGTTCATGTGGACACCTCGCTAGCCACACCTGAGACTGTGACACACCTGAGACTGTGACACACCTGAGACTGTGACACACCACTGTGACACACCTGAGACTGTGACACACCTTGACACCTGACTGTGACACACCCTGACACCTGGAGACTGTGACACACCTGACTGACCTGTGACACTGACACACCTGTGGACTTGGACACACCTGACAACTGTGACACACCTGAGACTGTGACACACCTGGAGACTGTAACACACCCCTGTGACACACCTGACTGTGACACACCTGTGACACACCTGTGACACACCTGACTGTGACACACCTGTAACACACCTGACACAAGACTGACACACCTGAAACTGTCCTGACACACCTGACTGTGACACACTGATGACACACCTGAGATCAGTGACACACCCTGACTACTGACACACCTGAGACTGACACACAACACACCTGACACAACTGACACCTGAAATGACACACACTTGAGACTGTGACACACCTGGGACTGTGGGACTGTGACACAAGACTGTGCGACTGTGACACACCCTGAGACTGTGACACACCTGAGACACCTGACTGTACCATGACACACCTGAGACTATGACACACCTGAGACTATGAACACACACCTGAAACTACCTGAGACTGTGACACACCTGGAGACTGTGACACACCTGAGACTGTGAAACTGACCTGAGACTGTGACACACCTGAAACTGTAACACACATGAGACACACCTGAGACTGTGACACACCTGAGACTGTAACACACCTGATACTGTGACACACCTGAGACTGTGACACACTGAGACTGTGACACACCTGAGACTATGACACACACTGACTATGACTGAGATGACACACTGTTGACTGAGACACACTACTGACACACCTGAGACTGTGACACACCACACACACCTGGAGACTGTGACACACCTGAAACTGTAACACACCTGAGACTGTGACACACCTGAGACTGACACAGACTGTGACACCTGACTGTGACACACCTGAGACTGTGAGACACACCTGGACCTGAGACTGTGACACACCTGAGATGACACACCTGAGACTGTGACACACCCTGACACAACTGTGACACACCTGAGACTGTGACACACCCTGTGGACACACCTGAGACTGTGACACACCTGAGACTGTGACACACCTGAAACTGTGACACACCTGAGACTGTGACACACCTGAGACTGTGACACACCTGGGTGACTGTGAACACTGTGGAGACCTGACACACCTGACTGTGACACACCTGAGACTGTGACACACCTGAGACTGTGACACACCTGAGACTGACACACCTGAGACTGTGACACACCTGAGACTGTGACACACCTGAGACTGTGACACACCTGAGACCTGTGACACACCTGAAACTGTAACACACCTGAGACTGTGACACACCTGAGACTGTGACACACCTGAGACTGTGACACACCTGAGACTGTGACACACCTTCTCAAAGTTGTTGTTGTTGTTGTTCCTTTCGGCAGGTAAATTATATTTGAGAACGTTGTCTGTCTCCTGCTTGGTGCTATGACATCATCACCACTTGGCTTCACCTGGAACACCACCACTTGGCTTCACCTGGAACACCACCACTTGGCTTCACCTGCAACACCACCGTTTGGCTTCACCTGAGACACCACTGTTTGGCTTCATCTGGAACACCACCGTTTGGCTTGACCTGGAACACCACCGTTTGGCTTCACCTGAGACGCCACCGTTTGGCTTCACCTGAGACGCCACCGTTTGGCTTCACCTGGAACACTACCGTTTGGCTTCACCTGGAACACCACCGTTTGGCTTCACCTGCAACACCACCACTTGGCTTCACCTGCAACACCACCGTTTGGGTTCACCTGGGACACCACCACTTGGCTTCACCTGCAACACCACCACTTGGCTTCACTTGGGACACCACCACTTGGCTTCACCTGCAACACCACCACTTGGCTTCATCTGGGACACCACTACTTGGCTTCACCTGATACCGAAGGCCAAGGAAAGGCATTCAGTCGACCTTCAGTCATTTATATACTAAGACCGGCTCCTTTACTCACTAATTAATTACCTGGTTAACGAAAATATTAAGTCTTAAAATTTACATATCTATCTTGCTTGTGTGTATGTATGTATGTATGTATGTATGTATGTATGTATGTATGTATGTATGTATGTATGCATATATGCATGTATGTATGTATGTAAAATAATTGGATTGAATAATTTTGCTTCTTTAATCTTGTACACAGTCTCTCTCAAATACTTATAAGTCAGTGAAAGATAAACGTACACATTTGTATTTACCTACGCACATGGATACACCTGAGACTGTAACACACCTGAGACTATGACACACCTGAGACTGTGACACACCTGAGACTATGACACACCTGAGATTGTGACACACCTGGGACTGTGACACACCTGCGACTGTGACACACCTGCGACTGTGACACACCTGAGACTGTGACACACCTGGGACTGTGACACACCTGCGACTGTGACACACCTGAGACTGTAACACACCTAAGACTGTGACACACCTGAGACTGTGACACACCTGGGACTGTAACACACCTGAGACTGTTACACACCTGAGACTGTGACACATCTGGGACTGTGACACACCTGACACTATAACACACCTGATACTGTAACACACCTGAGACTGTGACACACCTGAGACTGTGACACACCTGAGACTGTAACACACCTGAGACTGTGACACACCTGAGACTGACACACCTGGAACTGTGACACACCTGGGACTGTGACACAGCTAATTATGTTTATTATTTTATAAATATGAAACATTCGGACTACATGAATATTTGGTACCCCAGTATTATTTTATCTAAGGGTTAAACATTTCAACGCCAACCTAACCTAACCTAACCAAACTCCCCACCAGGTAATGTTAGAGTATTTAATCAACAGGTGATACGAAACTAGATTACCTAATATACAAGTGATTCAATTGTTCAAACACACTTTTTATGAGTCTATTTAAATCCCGACTTGTTCACATGTTTAGTATTGGTCTCGTGCCAGGACCAATAGTGGGGAGGGTGACTGTTCTGGCTCGTCCACCCCAACATAAGACCTTGACCAAAACCTGTGTGATCTCAGTTCTTACAGTCACAAGCGTACAGTGTCTCCTGCTAGCGGCGGGCAGCAGCAACGGCGGCAGCATCCCCCCGGCGGCTGTGAGTTTTGGCAAAAGGGTGAAACCAAGTCCGGATTCCATAAGGCCAGACGAACCATTAAGGGCAACGTGGATATAGCACACTGTATATCGAGCCTTTCAATACACAAGGAGGTAATATAGTCGGGAAATGAGTTAATACAGTTGGGTGAACTTGGAGTGGCGAGGGGGGATTCGAGAGACCCTTAAGAGATAATGCGAGAGGTGATAATGTGAGGACTGTCTCCATTCGTCTATTACAAAGGTACAGCAGGCAGTGAATGTTGGGAGGAGGTAACACAGGAAGCTTAACACGGGAGAGGGAGAGAAGTGATCGAGGCTAACTATGACTAAAAGGAAGATACAAAAGCAGAAGAAGAAGAAGAAGGAGAAGAAGAAGAAGAAGACGATAGACGACAAATAAAAGATGCCTTGAAGACCCCGGGAAACGAGGCAAAAGGGATCCTGGATGTAAGAAAAGGATAAAAATATATAAAGAATATAACAATAAAAAATTAAAAAAAGTGAGAAAAAATAACAGAATTTTTAAAGGAAAGTGGAATCATTTAATTTACGTAGATAAAAAAATTGTGTCATAGAGAAATGGAAACGAATATTTCTTAGACAGAGAGAAAAAAAAAAGAGCATTGCGAACCGTATACAGTGAGATGTTACGATAAACGAGGAGATACAAAGACAAAAGAAAAAAAAAACAGAATTAGAAATAACACAAACAGGATAAAAGAAAGGAGTAGACATAGAGTGATAAAGTGTGTGTAGCAAAATAAAAACGATATAAACAATGGAGGTGAAAATGAGGAAACACGGAAAATAAAATAATGAAAAAAAGTATAAATAAAGGAACAACGTAAAACAAAATGTAGAGTAAGACGAACAACAACAACAGCACATGCTTGAACGACGAAGAAGAAGAACAACAACAGGAACAAGAACAAGAACAAGACGAACAAGAAGAAGAAGAAGAAGAAGAAGAAGAAGAAGAAGAAGAAGAAGAAGAAGAAATTGAAACATAGTAGCGACTTCACTACATAAGGAAAAAAAAATAAACTAAGCAACACAATGTAAAAATGACTGAAAATGTATAGACGATTGAAACTGTATAGACGATTGAAACTGTATAGACGATTGAAACTGTATAGACGATTTAAACTGTATAGACGATTTAAACTGTATAGACGATTGAAACTGTATAGACGATTTAAACTGTATAGACGATTGAAACTGTATAGACGATTTAAACTGTATAGACGATTTAAACTGTATAGACGATTTAAACTGTATAGACGATTGAAACTGTATAGACGATTGAAACAAACACAGAAAACCACATAAATAGGATTCAACCCCATAGACAACGATGCTTCCCTATAGGATCCAAACCTATAATCCTTAGAGAACAAGTGAACAGCAAGATACGTAGTTAGGATAAGAGTAAGAAACAAAAACGTGATAATGGGAAGTAATGGAAAGGGAAAAGAGAGGAAGTGAAAATGATAGAAAATATAAACAAGAGATAAATGGAATGAATGAATGAATGAATGAATGAAGGAAGGAAGGAAGGAAGGAAGGAAGGAAGGGGATAATAAGGAAAAAATTGTTGAGGACAGACAGACAGACGCATACTGGTAGTAGTGAAGGTGAAAGAGAAGAAATAGAAGAAGAAGAAACAAAGTAAGAACGGGAGGTGAAGAAGGAGGAAGAGGAGGAGAAGGAGGAGGAGGAGGAGCAGGAGGAGGAAGAGAAGAAGGAAATGGAGGAGTAGAGTGGTAAGGAGGGGGGAGGAGGAGGAGATGGAGGCGGAAGAGGAAGAGAAGGAGGAGGAGGAGAAAGGAGGAGAAGGAGGAGGAAGAGGAGGAAGGAGGAGAAGGAGGAGGAAAGAGGAAGAAGGGAAGTAGAAGGAGGAAAAGGAGCAGGAAGAGGAGGGAAGAAAAAGGAGAAGAGGAGAGAGAAGGAAGAGTGGGAGGAGGAGGAGGAGGAGGAGGAGGAGGAGGAGGAGGAGCAGGAGGACACATAACCTGAGGGTCTTACTGTCAACACACGAGTCATCACAAAATGGTGACGCGCTTACACTACCCTCACCTGTCTCTCTCACTCACACCTGTCTCTCTCTCACCTGTCTCACTCTCTCTCTCACACCTGTCTCTCTCTCACACCTGTCTCACTCTCACTCTCCTACCCTGTCTCTCTCTCACACCTGTCTCACTCTCACACACTGTCTCACTCACTCTCACACACCTGTCTCTCTCCTCTCACACCTGTCTCTCTCACTCTCACACCTGTCTCTCTCTCACCTGTCTCCTCCTCTCCCCACCTGTCTCCTCACTCTCACACCTGTCTCTCTCTCACCTGTCTCCCTCTCACTCTGTCTCCCTCTCACCTCTCTCCTCTCACCTCTCTCTCACACTCTCTCTGTTTCCTTCTTATTCTCTCACTCTCATTCTCCTCTCATTCTCTCCTCTCACTCTCACTCTCCTCCTCCTCTCGTTTCCACTCGTTTACTCTCACTATCTGGGGAAGTAATTGATGGGGTGGTGAGAAATGAGGTCAAGGGGAGTTCAGGGGAGGTGTTAGAGGTGTTAGGGAGGTGTTGGGAAGGTGTTAGGGAGAGGTGTTAGGGGAGGTGTTATGAGGTGTTATGGGAGGTGTTATGGGGAGGTGTTATGGGGAGGTGTTATGGGAGGTGTTAGGAGATGTTGGGAGGTGGGAGGTGTTTGGTGTTAGGAGGTGTTATGGGGGAGGTTATGTTATGGGGAGGTGTTAGGTGGAGGATGGGGAGGTGTTGGGGAGGTGTTATGGGGAGGTGTTATGGGAGGTGTTGGGGAAGGTGTTATGGGGAGGAAAAGGTGTGGGGGAGGTGGGGGAGGTGTTGGTGGTAGAGGAAGAGAAGGAGAGGGGGGGAGGGTAGAGGAAAAAGGAAAGTGAAGGAGATAAATGGAAGGGTGTACTCGTATAAGGGAGGGAGAAGGAAGGAGGGTGGAGAAGGGAGGGAGGGTGGGTGAGGGAGACAGAGGGAAGGGGGAGGTAGGGGGAGGGGCAAGAAGGGTCATAGGGTAGAGAGGGAGGAGACTTACCTTTTCAGTAATTAACCTGAAGGGAAATGTTTTACTTCGTTAAATAGGTAGAACTTAATTAATTAATGAATTACCTGTAGTTACAATAAGGCAAAGGTGCAAAATACCTGTAATTAGTAAACACGTATATCAGACCAAGAGACTTAATGTGTAAACAGTTTAACCGGATCGCGTTTAAGATTAGATACCCCTAACCTAACCTAACCTAACCTAACCTAACCTATCATCTATCTCAAAGAATTAAATATGAAATTATCACAAAACACACATATACAGGTACTATAAATAACTGCTTCACTAAAAATAAACAAGACATTAACCCCCAGCCTCGAGCTCCCCCACAAACAAACAAATAAATACACAAATAAACATATAAATAAACAAATAAATATCACCTATAAGCATCATGAAGACAGGTGAGGTAAAGTATTGAGAACACCATTGAGAGTGAGTTAGTGTTGAGGCAGCCAGTGAGCCGCCGAGGTGTTGATCAACAGTACTGAATAACCACTCTTCCTCCTCCTCCTCCTCCTCCTCTTCCCCCTCCTCCTCCTCCTCACCAGCTGGTCTTGTTGCTCGGGCCAAGAATCCTTCAAGTACCTCCATTAGGTACATTTAAAAACCTTTCGACTATTCCCTCCACATTTCGTCCGACGTTTCTGAATCAGAGACATTTAGAAAAATATGTGGGAGGTAAGATGAGCTGCAGCGATAAAGGAAATGTCTTGATCACCCGGCACGCGAAGCTTCCCGCTCATGCAAAATCATTTTAGGAATTAATTAGTGTGGGAGGCAAGATATATTCCTCGCTAGATCAAGCCGCTTGCCATATGCATCTTGGGGGCGAGTATTTACGAGGTGGTAACCAAGCGGGCCTGGTAGCCACCCACCGCTCGTCAGCTCCGGCATAATTATCCTTTAAAATCCGAAATTACACTATCGCAGCCTGGCAGTCCATAGCAGATCCGAGATACAGTTAGCATCGGATATTAAATTGGCCATTCGTAACCCGGGAAACGCAGGTCTGAGCCCGAGGGTCTCACAGGTCTACGGTCACGTTTTCCATGATTGATATGTGTCCCCTGTGCCATTACTTCTGCGTCTCCTGCCACGCTTGGTTCTTCTCCTTCAGCTCCGAGTCTCATCTAATATCACTCAAGATGATTAAGGTAATGCTGGGATTTTTTTCTTACATTTTGTTCACCTTTTCGTTCAGGTAATCCTCCAGCGCAGCGGACTAGCAGCCTGAGTACGGGGCCGTTCTGACGTAATGGTTGAAAATTAAAGGGTTCTAATCATCTCTCATTCGACTCCAGCAATCACATACAACCGGTGGTGTCATTAGGTCCCGCCGAGTTCAGAATGTATCGTCTGGAAGTGTTCCAGTGCGCACCTACCAGCCTCCACTGTAGCCTCTACGGCAGGATAGAACAAGGTGGGCCCAAGCCTACTACCTGGAGGCGCACCCAGCCTCCGTTCTCCAGGTATACTCCAACGCTACTCCCGTACAATTACTCTGGGCGCGATGCTGGGGGAAAAAGTGCCATAAAGCCACGGGATTGGATGTTGGAGAGCTGGCCGAGAAAGATAATAGACACTCAGGAACACTTAATATTTCTTTAACACGAAAACCCATGGAATGGCCAAGTTTCTTTCAGCGCGCGGTAGGACGGCCTAGGCAGGAAATACGAGCGGCAGGTTAATGCTCTCTATTAGCTAATATATATATATATATATATATATATATATATATATATATATATATATATATATATATATATATATATATATATATGTATATATATATATATATATGTATGTGTGTGTGTGTGTGTGTGAGAGAAAAAAATGTGTATGTGAATGGGTGTTTATGTCCGTTTGTGTTTATGTGTTCGTATGTGCGAGTGTATATATATTTATGAGCTGGTGTGTGCGTATGTGTGTGTTTGTGTACAATAGACCAAAGATGTTGGCTCAGGACCAGTGATGACCAGACATAAACACAAGAATGTTCTCCCTGGCATCGATGACTTAACAAACAACAAACTTCAGATTGTAGTTAAATGAGTCTCCACTACTGAACCATCCAGGGAACAAGTAACAAGAGTCAAGCAGCAGCAATTAGCAGGTAGCAGGTAGCAGACCTCAGGTAGCAGGTAACAAGCAACAGACAACAGGCAACATAAGAAAGTAGCAAGCATCAGGTAGCAACAGCAAAAGTGGGTAACAGGAAGCAGATTTAGGTAGCTGGTAGCAGAAACAAGTAACAGACAGCAGGTAGAAGCCAGCAGGCATAGGCAGCAGGTAGGAGACAGCAGGCACAGGCGGCAGGTGGGAGACAGGCACGGGTGGTGGTGCTGCCAGCCTCAGGCCAGGTAACAGCCAGCGGCACCAGGCAGCAGGTAACAGCCAGCAGGCACAGGTGCAGGTAGCAAGCCAGTGGGCGCAGGTAGTAGGTAGCAGCCAGCGGGCACCAGGTAGCAAAAGCAGGTGGCAGCCAGCAGGCACCAGGCAGCAGCCAGCAGGCAGGTGTAGCAGGTGGCACCCAGCAGCGGCAGCCAGGCAGCAGCAGCACAGGTAGCTGGAGCAGCAGGTAAGGTAACAGCCAGGGCAGTAACAGCCAGCAGGCACAGGTGGCAGGTAACAGCCAGCAGGCACAGGTAGCAGGGCAGCAGGCTAACCAGTGGCAGGTAACAGCCAGCAGGCAGGCCAGTGGCAGGTAACAGCCAGCAGGCTGGAGGTAGCAGGTAACAGCCAGCAGGCAGGTGGCAGTAACAGCCAGCAGGCACAGGTGCAGCAGCCAGCAGGCACAGGTGGCAGGTAACAGCCAGCAGGCACAGGTAGCAGGTAGCCAGCAGGCACAGCAGGTAACAGCCAGCAGGCACAGGTAGCAGTAACAGCCAGCAGGCTGGGTGCAGGTAACAGCCAACAGGCACAGGTAGCAGGTAACAGCCAGCAGGCACAGGTAGCAGGTAACAGCCAGCACAGGCAACAGCCAGGTAGCAGGTAGCAGCCAGCAGGCACAGGTAGCAGGTAGCAGGTAACAGCCAGCAGGCTGGGTAGCAGGTAACAGCCAGCAGGCAGGCAGGTAGGCAGGTAGTAGCAGCCAGCAGGCACAGGTGGCAGGTAACAGCCAGCAGGCTGGGTACAGGTAGCAGGCAGGGCACAGCAGCAGGTGGGCAGCAGGTAGCAGCCAGCAGGCTGGGTAGCAGGCCAGCAGGCTAGGCAGGGCAGCCAGCAGCACTGGTAGCAGGTAGCAGCCAGCAGGCACAGGTGGCAGGTAACAGCCAGCAGGCACAGGTAGTAGGTAACAGCCAGCAGGCACAGGTAGCAGGTAGCAGCCAGCAGGCAGGGTGAGACAGCCAGCACCAGTAACAGCAAAAGGTAACAGCCAGCAGGCACAGGTAGCAGGTAACAGCCAGCAGGCACAGGTAGCAGGTAACAGCCAGCAGGCACAAGCAGCAGGTAACAGCCAGCAGGCACTGGTAGCTGGACAGGACCCACAATCATACTGTCATTATGTCAGACGGGAGATAAACTCTTGACTACTGGTGATTGATCTGGTCTCCAAGTGCTATTGCTTGACACTAACCACGGCTATTGTTTGATACTAACCACTGCTATTGTTTGACACTAACCACGGCTATTGCTTGACACTAACCACGGCTATTGTTTGATACTAACCACTGCTATTGTTTGATACTAACCACGACTATTGCTTGACACTAACCACGGCTATTGTTTGACACTAACCACGGCTATTGTTTGATAACCACTGCTATTGTTTGACACTAATCACGGCTATTGCTTGACACTAACCACGGCTATTGTTTGATACTAACCACTGCTATTGTTTGATACTAACCACGACTATTGCTTGACACTAACCACGGCTATTGTTTGACACTAACCACGGCTATTGCTTGACACTAACCACGGCTATTGTTTGATACTAACCACTGCTATTGTTTGATACTAACCACGACTATTGCTTGACACTAACCATGGCTATTGCTTGACACTAACCACGGCTATTGTTTGATACTAACCACTGATTGCTTACGGCACTAACGGCTATTGTTTGATGTACTGCTATTGTTTGACACTAACCACGGCTATTGTTTGACACTAACCACGGCTATTGTTTGACACAAACCACGGCAATTGCTCGACACTAACCACGGCTATTGTTTGACACTAACCACGGCTATTGTTTGATACTAACCACTGCTATTGTTTGATACTAACCACGGCTATTGCTTGATACTAACCACGGCAATTGCTTGACACTAACCACGACTATTGTTTGATACTAACCACGGCTATTGCTTGGTACTAACCATGGCTATTGTTTGATACTAACCATGGCTATTGCTTGATACTAACCACGGCAATTGCTTGACACAAACCACGGCTATTGTTTGACACTAACCACGTCAATTGCTTGACACTAACCAGCACTAACTAGGGTAATTGTTTGTCACCATCGAGATATCTTTTCATTCAGTACATTAACACACAACAGCTCATTAACTGTTTTTTCACCTGTTGTACTGCCTCTTGTGTCAGTACACCTGTGTCAGAACACCTGTCTTAGTACACCTGTGTCTAAACCTGTGTCAGTACACCTGTGTCAGTACACCTGCACAGTACACCTGTGTCTACACCTGTGTCAGTACACCTGTGTCAGTACACCTGTGTCTACCTGTACACCTGCAATCCTACCCAATATCTACAGGTCAGGAAGAACTCTCCCGTGACCTTCAGGTAATCTTCTCACCCCCCATGGTGTTCCTCACCTTCATTCGTTTTTTTGTACCTCTTTACACCCATCATCATCATCATCATCATCATCATCATCATCATCAGATCTTCTACTCAATACCTGTTGTTATGAGTCAGTGTAGGGGGGGGGGGAGACCCGCCATGACGTCACCCTTTGTTTACAAGTGGGTTAGGGTACAGTAGGCGCCTCTCACCCCCCTCCCCCCCCCTCCCCACCCCACCAGTGTCGACGGGCGGGACATAAATAATCTCACCTTAAATACCAAACACACTTGAGTGCATCATGGCTATCTATCATCAGTATCGGGTTAAGGGTGAAGGTTGTGGCGGAATACCAAACTTAAGAAGACACATTGACTAACAGATAGTGGAAGATTTGTCCTCAGTGATATTTAAAATACGAAATAATTTTGAACGAAACTACGAGAGAATTGAACGAAACTACAAACGAATTGAATGAAACTACGAGAGAAATGAACGAAACTACAAAAGAAATGAATGAAATTACGAGAGAAATGAACGAAACTACAAAGGAAATGAACGGAACTACGAGAGAATTGAACGAAAAACGAGATTAATAAAATATTTAAATATCACGTTGAAAAAAAAAAGAGTAAAATGGCGACATACAAAACACATATGAATGATTACTGTGGCCGAGTGGATACAACACCCAACATCAATCCTAAGCGTCCCTAGTTCGAGCCTATACCCCCCCCCCCAGTTCACTCAGCTATGAAAGAGAATCTAACTTTACAGTTGAGAAAGTGAAGATAGTCAAATACAGTGCCGTTTACGCAGTCTCTTTGTGTACTGAGGACTTCCTATACACTGTACTGGCCGATTGGGACTTTACCTGCAGTACATTTCATTAATTATAACTAACAACTATAAACTCTCATTGATAACTTTTCAACAAACTTCACGACTTTATAAAATTTATCAATAAAATCATGTCTTATTTTTTCCTCGGTTTGTTGGAGTAAATTAACAGTTAATTGTTCTTTATTGTAATTAATTAATGCCAGGAGGTGAGATTTGAACTATTGGAGGCGTACATGTGTTTGTATGTTAGTAATGTAAGATTTGATAATGTATTCATGCGTTGGCGTATTGCCTCACTAACTAATTGCGTATATTTCACCAACAAGCTGTGTATATTTCACCAACAAACTGTGTATATTTCACCAACAAACTGTGTATATTTCACCAACAAACTGTGTATATTTCACCAACAAACTGTGTATATTTCACCAACAAACTGTGTATATTTCACCAATGAATTACATACATTTAACCAATATCACCATTGCCTCTTTATATAACACATCTTGGTATAGTTTAAGACACAAAATAAACAATCAATCAGAAAGAAATAAACAAAACACAAACAAAATCAAAGAAAACGGGATGTGACGTCATTGTTTAGTAAATGCGATGACCCAACACATGATTTTTTGGCGGAAAATTCATTATCGTGTTTTATGACGTCTATTATCAAAGGATGATTTGTTTATGAAGTTTGGCAGCCAGAGAGAGAGAGGGGGGGTTAGGGTGTTCTTAAGAGGAGGAAGAAGAGGCGCTAAGAGGAGAAAGATGATGATGAGGAGGAGAGAGAGAGAGAGAGGATGGAAGAGGAGGAGAACAGAGGTAGGGAGGAAAGGGGTGGGGGAAAGAAGGGGAGGGGAGAGTTGGGGAGGAGAGGGGAGGGGTTGGAAGGTTAGATGGATAATAAACAACGAGCTCATGACACGTTCTTGGCTAAGTCCATGAAGAAAATGTTAACCAATCAGCTTCAAGATCATTAGAAGACTTTAACCAATCACCAACGTGTTCATAAGGTGGTGTTGACCAATCAACGGTAAGACATGTGACTGACATACCCACACTCGCTCTTCAGTTTACACAACACACCCACCCCCATCCCTCCATCCCTCCCTCCTTCTGCCCCTCCCTCCCTCCCTCCCTCCCTCCGTCCCTCCTTCAATCCCTTTCTCCCTCCTCGTAAGAATTTCACTCCTGGAAATTTATAAACGATCTAAGAATATTTAGGGCGTGGAGGAGGAGGAGAAGAGGGGGGGGGGGGGGGGGATAAGAAGAAAGTAGGAGGAGGTGAAGGGGAGGGAATGAGAGGAAGGGGATTGAAATAGGAAGAAGAAGAAGAAGAAGGAGGAGAAGAAAGGAGGGAGAGTAAGATAAGATAAGGGAAGACCAAAATAAAATGTCTGTGTGAATGTTCTTTTTAACAACGTGTGATTACAATGCTCGTGCTTATCTGCCTTAATCTGTTCCACTCCATAATTAAAGACGTTTATAAACACGGTAAATAATATCGCCACTCCTGATCAGACGTAATTGCTGAGTCTCATAATCATTGTAATTAAGGTATAATGAAAACTTTGGGAAATATAATCTTTAGTACTTGGATAAAACGAACAATCATAATATAAGGAAAATAAGTGTGCAAGAAATAAGAGAATTTGTGGTACAGGTGATGTGTATGATACGGTTTTATACAATGAAATTCAGCCATGTACAAAATTATATTCGGGGGGGAGGGGTGTCTTTTTTCAGGAGGGGGAAGGAGAGAGGGATGGTGTTTATTATCGTTGTGTTGGGGTATTGTAAGGAGGAGGGGGTGAGGGGGGGGGAGGAGGTGCTTTTTGTTGTTGTGTTTTAGTATCGTCAGGAGAGGAAGAGGGGGAGGGGAAGGAAGGGGAAGTGGAGGGGGAAGAGTTTACTATTATTGTTGTGTTGACCCCCTCACCTTTCACTCCTTCCTACCTTACCTTCACTCACCATTTCTCTTGCTAACATTTACCTTTAACATTCTTCTATAAACATCATCAAAACATTCTGTCTCTCTCTTTTACTTCACACTCAGAATCATCACTAACCACACACCATCATGCCCGTAGTAATATATGTAATAGTGTTCATTTCCATCATCATTTCTCAAGTTACATTCACCAGTCAATTATTCTGATCTTCATTCCTCTTATTGTTTCATTCCATTACAAAAAAACACAAAAAACTGAATACATTACACACTCTTGACATATTCTCTCTGTAATTCCAAACTGGCTTGTTATAATACCTCTCATTATCACACAGCAAAACTTCCACTGTACTACTACTACTACTTTGCTGTCACTCGGAATTGAGTAGGACGATCATCCAGCTATGATACAATGATATGCGTTATTAGGGATGTCACCTAGGTTAGTGAGTTCTGAGGTGACTAAAGAGGCCGATACGGGACCGGCAGAGTTGTTCACAGATGTTACACATGTGGAGGGCTACATTTAGTGCAGGAAAGGCAAAGGCAGCGTCTTTCCAGCGCTGGCGCTTGTCTGCCTCGTTATGCAGTCGGGCTAACTCGAGAGTATTGACATCTTCTCGTGTGGTGCTCCTCCAAGCGTTACGGTGTGGCGTAATCGACTCCCAGGTGAGGGGGTCGATTTGGCACTTTTTCAGGTTTGTCTTAAGACTATCCTTATACCTTTTCAGTTGCCCGCCAGCGTTACGTTTACTATTCGTTAGGTGGCTGTAAAGTTGCTGCTTTGGCAGTCTACTGTCGTCCATGCGGGTAACATGGCCAGTCCAGCGTAGTTGTTCATGGATAATGGTAGCCTCGATGCTCCTACAGAACGTGTCAGCAAGGATTCTGGCATTTGCTCTCTTGTCTTCCCAGAAAACTCGGAGGATGGAACGTAGACTACGTTGGTGAAAATTTTCGAGTGCCTTGATGTGCCTCCTGTATGTGACCCATGTCTCGCTGCCATATAGCAGGTAAGAACTGTTAGAGAAATATTCAGTATATTTCTCTGTACTACTTCATAAGACCTCAACACTTCCTACATGGTCTTCTTATCTCTCTTATCTAATCCTTTTATAAAATCCATTAATGCTAGATATAAATTTTTCCTGAATATGGCTTTTATATTTTTCTAACGCCTACCTGAGTGGAATATTTAATCAGTACAGGTGTGTCCTCTTCCTGTTCACTAAAATTTCAGTTATATTTCAGTCATTGGTGTTTTTTTTTTTTGCAATTCCTCTTGTTATTATTATTCAGAGATCAAATTTATCTCAAGTTTCTATAATCATTCTTATCGACAAGGATAATAATAACATTCTTTCTGTGGTCCTTAAATCATTCTTACACAGGACAGTAACAAACTTCCGGTGGTCCCTTCCTCTAGTTGGGCCCACGTCTCCTCCTCCTCCACCTATCAGTTGTAAACATGCTTCCCAATCATTCAATCATCCATCTCTCTCTCTCTCCCACCTTTAATCTTTTCACCTACCACACTCTCTATATCTCCTGCTCAGCCATTTCTCATGTGTTTTATTGCCTTTCTCACTTAATCCCTCGTTTGTAATGTTTTATTTATTTTCTTCTCTATTTGCGTCTTTATCTGTTTACTTCTAACATAAGTATATAATCTTTTCTTTATTATACCTTCTTTCTCTTATCATCTCTATTATTATTAGTCTTTTACATATTTATTTTATTATGTCTCTTTATCTCATCATCATCATCATCATCATCATCATCATCAGCAGCAACATCATTATCATCTTGAAATAATTAACTCACCTGTAGATTAAACACCTTACTCTTCTTCACCTGTCGCTTAAAAAACACCTGTGCTGTACTGCATTTAATTAACTAACTCTGTGCTATTCAGTTACGTAATTTATTTTAGTTGTCAATTTTAATTTCTTCCATTCTTCAGGTTTTTCATTTTTTTTTTCATTTTAATCCATTTATTTTCATCTCTTGGTTCAAATAGTTATGGGTTAATGATATTCACTTTACTTATAAGACTTTTTCATGTCACTCCAACACAGGTCTTATTTTACATATAATTTCATATATCTTTTCTTCATTCTTATTTCTAGTCATTCTAACATTCTTCTCATTCACACATCTAACAAATCTGACTCCTCGAAAGTTTCTCCAGAATGTTTATGATTTTTTCCGACGTTTTCTGCTACACACAGACATTCTTTCATTAAATTCTTCTTCCTTCTTTAATTGACATTCCCACTTCTCCTGCGGTCACCCTGTTCTTGGTGATATTCTTACTATCATTCATTCTTTCTATACACGTACGTACGCCATTCTTATTTTCTTTTATTTCTTATTCATATTTCTCGCGTTCCATTCTCCCAAAGTGAGCGTTTATACCTGTAATGTTCGTTCAAAGATCTCTATATCTGCATGCTAATGTTTACCTCTCTCTCTCTCTCTCTCTCTCTCTCTCTCTCTCATTTTCGTAATTTTGTATTTAATTTTCTTGTATTTAACTTTCTTGTATTAAACACCCATTCAAATTTAGACGCGTACGCAACTTGTTTTCTTAATTAATCTCAATTCAACGGAAAGTGTCGTTTAGAAACACCAGTTGACTCACTCGTGTTTCTTTTAGAGGTGTATAATATTTTACTTAAGTTATATTCTTCGTTATTAATTTTGGTTTTAATTTTCTTACTTTCCCATCCATGACCACAGAGGCAAACAGACAAATAGTGGATACGTATTCTTGCTTTCAATGGAAACTATTTCATCTCTTCCCGACACCCTAACCTAACCTAACCTAACCTAACCCTAACCTAACCTAACCTAACCTAACCTAACCTAGCCTAACCTAACCTAACCCAATCTTTCTACATTATTCACTATGTTTTCTGTGTCAATAAATCACTAAATTTCATCTATGATTCAATTATCTACTCTTATCTACTCTTGCATTTATATCTATCTATCTATCTATCTATCTATCTATCTATCTATCCATCTATCTATCTATCTATCTATCTATCTATCTATTTATCTATCTATTTATCTCTCACAATGGCACTTCCTTTCAGTATAGTTATTAAGTTCTTTCCAAAAATAAATCTCTCTTCAGCTCACAAAAAAACCCCTTTCATGTCATATTTCTCAACCTCATCTGGGACTCCATTATGCAAACTTAACATTCATCATTCCTTAGTGAAGCCACCACTGACTTTACGCCTTTCACTTATCCCCAGCAAATATCTTCCTTACCACTCACTGTCAGGTGTTGTTAAGTTCCCCTTTAAGTTATTTTTTCCTCATTATACTTATTACTTCCTGTACATTTAAGCAAGTCAGTCTTCTTTGTTCTCTTTTTTCATCCTGATAACAAAAATAATAGGGACGTGGATACATGACTTGTGCCCTTTAGCTAGATAACTAACTCCTTGTCTGGTGGGGAGACTGATGCATTCCTACCATTATTTCTGCCTCTATAATAATAATAATAATGATAACAATAATAAGTAATAAAACAATAACAATAATAATTTACAAGGAAACTAAGAACGAAATAAATTATCCGAATGAAAATTGAGAAAATCAGATACAAACCCGACGATAACAAGCTCTCTCTCTCTCTCTCTCTCTCTCTTTCTCTCTCTCTCTCTCTCTCTCTCTCTCTCTCTCAGTCGACGATAACTCAGGATAGGAGAGGCAAAATATGACTTCTTTATATGTACAACGCCTTCACATTGCTCCAGCATGTGTAGATAAAAACTTTTTCGTGTATAAAATTCTGGTTAAAACTCCCAATACTTTTTTTTTAGTTTATATTTTGCGTTTGTTTGATAGAAAGAATTTGTTTGTCTTTTGTTATTATTATTTCGTGAACGGGTGAAAGAAGTTTGTATATATATATGTTCGTTTTTAGTAAAAGATTTTGTTGTGTTGTAGTTTTTCGTTTTGTTTTTTTAGGGAAAATTTTTAGCCCTGTGGATAAAAATTCGAATATTATTGACTTTATTTCAGGAAAGTTATCTAAAAGTTTTGATACTTTTATTCAAGATGAAAATTAACTGCCATGTATAATTTAAATATAATAAAATATAAATAATATAATAAATAATGTGATGAATCCAACTAAATCATAAATATAAAGAATAAATTTACTTGAGGTTAGGGGTTTTTTTTAATAAATGTAAAAAAAAATAAAAATGTCAAAATTTCGGCCTACATAAAACGACACATTTCCTCCATTAATTCTCCCCAGAAAACACGGAAAAATAAAAACAAAACACAAATAACTATTTACCGTGGACCATAAATGCATTAGAACGAACAAGAAATATCGTGAAAATGGTAAATAAACTCGTGGTACAAGGAAGGAGTCCAGGAGTGTATGTTATGAGGCTGTATCCCCTCCATCAGCAACCTCTAACACAAGGGAAGAATAAACGAGAATATTGGTATTGTCTCACGCTGGAGGAATAACGTTCATCACATTCAACATTATTAATAAGAGAGGAGGTGAATGAGAATGTTAATTTTATTCATCACATCGACAATAAATCTGCATTAACATTCTGTTGGGCAGACATATTTGGCTCGTGAATCAAGAGGGGCGATTTGGCCATTGTCGTAACTAATTAATGACGTAACAGCTGCATCAGAACTGTAATTGTTGACCCCTTGTGTATATAACCCAGAGATTGATGGACACTTTGCATAAAACAATGGCTTATTTAGACTCAATAAATACTATGAGACGAGCAACACTAAGACCGGGTCCTGCCCACTCACACACACACACACTAGCCTCCACACCTGGACACGTTAATGACTCCAAAACAAAAGGTAAATGTATCTAGTCTCCTCGGTAAAATAACACTCTGTCAATAAATAAGAAGAGGCTACTATCATCACAAAAGAGTAACTCAAGTGAAGTCGATGGAGAAAAAAAAATATATATATATATATTCCCTCGCTATCTGAGGGGTATAAGATTAAAAAAAAAAAAAGAGAGAGAGAGAGAGAGAGAGAGAGAGAGAGAGAGAGGACCCCGTGTGTACACCAATCAGTCTCGGGTTCAGGGTACAGATTACTGGAGTTTATTGCCATGCTAAATCTCATGGCTCCTCTGTTGTTAGGGAAACATTTGAACCCTTATTATCCCTAGCTGGAGGCAGAGTTATATCTCTTACGGACGACTTATGAAAGCTCCAATCATCCTCTCACAGACGAGGAAAGAGCCCCAGTAAAACCAAAGCGTATTGACTGGGCTTAAAAGTGCGTATGTAAATGAGTTCGAGAGCAGAGGATCGGGTACCCAGGGGCCTGTGGGTGAGTGTGCGGGGTGAATAATGTCGACAGATTACACATTTAACCTGTTTTATGTTCACCTGTGTCTCGGCGATTGCATAGCTAATTGAAAAATACCCCACATGTGTACAGCGAAGCTCCAATAGTCCGCAACGGCGAAGGGTAGACTCACTCACTCACTCACTCACTCACTCACTCCCCCAAGTTGGTGGGTTTTAAGTAAGGACGAAGGATGAGATGTATAGCGCCTCTCTCTCTCTCTCTCTCTCTCTTTCTCTCTCTTTCTCTCTCCTCGTAGCCTTGCTCTTTCTCTATCTGTCTGTCCATTACTCTGCCTGTCTCTCTCTGATTCTTCGTTACTTTACCTCTATCTCTCTCCCCTTTCTCTCCATCATCACCTCTCCTTCCCTCTCCTCTCCCTCCCTTCTCCCCCTCGCCACGGGATCTGTCAGCCCTCCAGGATCCGGGAACCAGACGATCACTGATGACTGAAACGTTATAGTGTAATAATTTTGGTTCTTCTCACTGCTGCTTGTGTGTGTGTGTGTGTGTGTGTGTGTGTGTGTGTGTGTGTGTGTGTGTGTGTGTGTGTGTGTGTGTGTGTGTGTGTTGTGGTTATGGTGTTGAGGGAAAGACTTTATATAAATGGCGGTATTTTTATTGACACACACAGACCCACGAGAACAGGGCAGACTTGATTGTTATAAAGACTGACTTATGACGTAGAAGATATAGTGATTCCAAGAGAAATTATTTAGTTAGGTTAGGTTAGGTTAGGTGATCTTATTTACGAGAGACGTTAACAGATTAGCATAGTAACACAGATTGATAACTATGCGGCCTTCCCTCACCTCTCTCCCTCATCTCTCTCCTTCACCTCCCTCCCTCACCTCTCTCCCTCACCTCTCTCCCTCACCTCCCTCCTCACCTCCCTCCCTCACCTCTCCCTCACCTCTCTCCCTCACCTCTCTCCCCCACCTCTCTCCCCCACCTCTCTCCCTCACCTCCCTCCATCACTCTCCTACTTCTTCCCTTCTTCCATAACCTAACCTAACCTAACCTAATCTATAGCCTAAGTATCTTCACATAACCTAATCTAACCTAATATAACCTAACCTAACCTTATCTAACTTCACCTAACCCCACTCAGGTAGCGTTCAGGTGGTTAATCACCAGGTGAGAAAACCTAGGAGGAGGGGGTGTACTGCTCAGGTGATCCATGTAAAGTCAACTACTAGAGTCAGTTCACCTCTTCCCCTGAACCACGAACCCTTGAGAGATTGAGACTCGTGAATCCGAAGCATTTATGGATAGAATAATGTATCTGTTTACTGCTTCGGGTTCGTGAGTCTGAATCACTATGCAGGGAGAAGTCAAACAAGCTTGTATTATCACCACCACTATCACCACCAGCACCACTATCACCACCACTATCACCAACACTATCACCACCAGCACCACTATCACCACCACTATCACCAACACTATCACCACCACTATCACCACCACTATCACCACCACTATCACCAACACTATCACCACCACCACTATCACCAGCACTATCACCAACACCGTTACCAGCACTATCACTATCACCAATACCACCAATACTATCACTAACACTATCACCACCACTATCACCACCATCACCAGCATCACCACTATCACCAACACCACCTCTATCAATCACCACAACCGGTACTCAAACACCATTATCACCATCACCACTGTCACCATAATCCGCATCATCGGCGATCTGAGACAAACAGGAGGGGAGGGAGGGGAGGAGGGGGAGGAGGGGGAGGGGGAGGAGGAGGGGAGGGAGGAGAGGGAGGGGAGGAGGAGGAGGAGGGGTAGGAGTAACAAAATGGCGGGCCGGTAGTGGACTAGCAGCCTCCAGTGTCAACAAAGGCAACCCAAGGTGACGTAAGACCCCGTAACACCACGCTGTAACACTACGCTATAATACTCCTCTGTAACACTCCTCTGTAACGCCGACACTGTAACACCCCCGTATCATCCCCTGTAACACCCCCCACCACACTCACCACACTGTAACACCCTGTAACACCACTGTAATACCACACTGTAACGCCACACTGTAATACCACCGCTGTAACACCTCACCAACACACACACTGTAACACCGTAACACCCTGTAACACCACACTGCTGTAACACACTGTAACAACACCACCTGTAACACCCCTGCTGTAACACCACACTGTAGCACCACACTGAAACACCTCCTGTAACACCCCGCTGTAACACCACACCTGTAACACCTGCTGTAACACCACACTGTAGCACCACACTGAAACACCCTCCCTTAACACACCCCTGTACACCCTCCTGTAACACCACACTGTAATACCACACTGTAACACACACAACACCCCTGTAACACCACATTGTAACACCCTCCTGTAACACCACCACACTGTAACACCACACTGTAACACCACACTGTAACACCACACTGTAACACCCCCTGTAACACCACATTGTAACACCTCCTAACACACACTGTAACACCACACTGTAACACCACATTGTAACACCACACTGTAACACCACACCAACACACCACATGTAACACCATACTGTAAGGCCCACACTGTAACACCACACTGTAACACCCTCCTGTAACACCACACTGTAACACCACACTGTAACACCCTCCTGTAACACCACACTGTAACACCCTCCTGTAACACCACACTGTAACACCACCCTGTAACACCACACTGTAACACCACACTGTAACACCACACTGTAACACCACACTGTAACACCACACTGTAACACCCCAGCATAACACCTTCTTTAATTTGGTAATAACAAATGTCTCTTTATATTATGTTGCAAAATAAATGTGTAGAAAAATGAATAAATGTCAATGTTTATATGTATATGTGTACAGTATGTATATATGTAAAATACAGTTGTATACATCTTACTGTTTGTATATCTATCTCTGTCTATATATTAATGTATATACCTTTTTTATACAATACAGAACAATACAAAACTATACACACACTATATATATAATGTGTATATACATATATCATTAGTCTATCAATTTATCGTTCGTTATATCGAGGGTTCATTAGATGTGAACTTTCTCTTCCCTTTTAACGGATTATATGGAGAGCAAAGTACGTTATATGGAGGGTACGTGACTTGTGTTCACTGAGTCTGTTGGTCTGTCCGTTATAAGTGTCTCGTTAATCCACTGTTGGTCTCGTTAACCCACTGTTGGTCTCGTTAACCCACTTGGTCTCGTTAACCCACTTGGTCTCGTTAACCCACTTGGTCTCGTTAACCCACTTGGTCTCGTTAACCCACTGTTAGTCTGTCCGTGTTATCTCATTGAACCATCGTTGGTCTCTTGTTTTTGCTGAACAGTCTCTCATAACCAAGTTAGTTAATTCCTATGTCCAGCTGATAATATCTCGTCCTCGAATAGGCGAGACTGCGAGACATCCTCCACCAATTCTCTCTTATTATCTCTCTCTGTATATTTCTAGTTCTATTTCTCATGTCTCATTTCTCATCTTTATTTAATTTCCATTTTCACCACACCAGCACTCGTTTGTCAGGGTTCAATGGTCAAATATTTTCCCTTTCAGATAAATATTAGTCAATGGTGCTTAGGTTTTGTCAAGGCGCTACAACTAATCTTCATTTAATTTCGTTTTAATTGATTCTTAACATCAGTAAATGTATGTACCCAATGATAATGTATAAACGCGTAAGAACATAAATTTATTTCCAAGTTCGATATATTGTCAATCTTTATTCTTTAACTTGTCTTACCTCAACATTGAAACCAACTCGTCTCGACAAAAGGTATTTCTAATTTCCTTCAATACATTACAAGAACATTCGGACTTTTTCGCTCTATTTGTTTAAGTAATTCTAAAAGTAACATTCTTGGGTATATTGTTAACGATGATAAAACAGTTTAATACACATTGGAGTTTATAATTAAAAGCTTTTTCATAGAGGATGGATAGACGTGTGAGGATAGTGTATTTTTATCATGTGTCTGGAACATCTTCTAGTTCAAACCTATCCTAACCTAACCTAACGGACCCTCGATATAACGAACGTTCCTCTCTATATTGTCCGTTAAATAGAAACTTCACTGTAGAATTACGAAACGTGAAATTCTATCCTATAGTACATGAGTCATTAAACCTTAAGCAACACCCGAGTAATTAATGTATTAATGAATAGTCTATATACCGACCTCACCTGTGCTGTAATTAAGAAATAACACCTGTTTATATTTACCTGAGATATACCCACAACACAGGTGAGTGAAGGCCTCTCGTATGTGTGTCTGTATTCGTCTGTCTGAAGGTTATAGCATCATCACACACTACCACAACACTACCTGGGATCCAGTTAGTGATCTCCCAGGTTAATTGTCTGAGAGGACTGAATTCCCCGTGAGCCAAGGTGATGCTTGATGGGATTCAACGGAGCAGTTATACTCGTAGACCAAACTATTACCATCACATTATTAACCTAACCTAACCTAACTTAACCCAACCTAACCTAACCTAACCTAACCTAACCTAACTTAACTCTGTGTTCTTTGAGATTCAATTATTTCATTGCTTTCTTTTTTTTATGTTCAGAATGTTTTTTGTATTAGTTTGTTTTGTCTTTTATTTGAACATTCAGTTGTCATGATTCTGGGAACAGGAGTAGAACGTGTTAGTTAAATATATTCATTTTAAAGTAATGATATGTGTTACCTATGAAGACAATGATTCAGGTTATATGGACAGACAGACAAACAGACAGACAGACAAACAGACAGACAGACAGACAGACAGACAGGCAGACAGGCAGACACCTCAGTACAATCGACAAATCTCTCAGCTGTCGTCTCCACTTCCACTCTCGTCTCAGTCTCTCGGAATTCCTCTTCATCTAACGCAGCGTCTCCTCTTCCCCGGCCTGGTCTTCCTCCCTTAAAGACCACACAACGAAAACTCCTCTAGTAACTGCAGAAGAGGGCATTCAAGACTGTTCTCTCCCTCTTATTATACCACATAACAGGAGATTCTTAGTCTCATGACCTACTTAACTCCCTCTGATCAACACCTTGGCGTCATCTGTCAGTTTGGGACGGTGGTATTGTACGTCATCCTCTGCACCGTCTCCTGCTGCCACCTGAGATCCCTCGTCCGCTAACCACAACAGCAATCAGGAGGGAAGGGGAGTAAACATAGATAGGAGGGAGAGTAGTAGGAAGGGAGCGTAGTAGGAAGGGAGAGTAGAAAGGAAGGGAGAGTAGTAGGAAGGGAGAGTAGTAGGAAGGGAGAGTAGTAGGAAGGGAGAGTAGTAGGAAGGGAGAGTAGTAGGAAGGGAGAGAGGGTAGGTAGGAGGAAGGGAAGGCAGGTAGATAGGGAGGGAGGTGGAGCAGTAGGAGGGGAGGTGAGTAAGGAGGAGAGGCAGGGAGGGAAAGAATAAGAGGTAGCAGCGAGTATTGGGGAAGAAAAGGGTGATGATGGGGAGGTGTTGGGGAGGAAGGGAGGTGTTGGGGAGGAAGGGAGGTGATGGGGAGGAAGGGAAGGTGATGGGGAGGAAGGAAAAGGGGGATGAAGGGGAGGTGATGGGGAGAGGAAGGGGAGGTGATGGGGAGAGGAAGGGAGGTGATGGGGAGAGGAAGGAGGAGGGGGAGGAAGGAGGTGAGGGGAAAAGAAGGGGAGGTGATGGGGAGAGGAAGGGGAGGTGATGGGGAGGAAAGGGAGATGATGGAGAGGTGTTGAGTGGAGCGAGGAGGTACTGGGAAAGTGTTGGAGGTGGTGGGGAGGAAGGGAAGGTGTTGGGGGAGGGGAGGAGGGGTGATGGCCGCAGATCAGGCGACATACGGGTCGACCATGAACTGTTGTAACCTTGGCGTAGCAGCAGTCACATCCAGGTGGCGACACTCTCACTCTCTCACACACTCTCTTTCACTCTCTCATATACTCTCACTCTCTCTCACTCTCTCACACCCACACACACTATCACTTTCTCTCACTTTCTCTCGTCCATACACTCACTCTCACTCACTTTTATTCGTATATTTTTTTATTCTCTCTCTCTCTCTCTCTCTCTCTCTCTCTCTCTCTCTCTCTCTCTCTCTCTCTCTCTCTCTCTTCCTTTCTTTCCGTCTTGAAAGAAAACCCATACATACAAATACACAACAACAGCCATAACAACAACTAACAAAAGCCTTAACCAAAAACAACAACAACAACCCAACAACAAGACAACAACAGCAATTATAAAGATGTCGACACAAACAATAACATAACAGCAAAAAACAAGCTTAAAAGAAAGGAGAAGGAGAGAGGAGAGAAAAGGAGAAGTGAGAGGAAGAAGTAGAGGAGAAGGAGGAAGAAAGGGGGAAGGGGGAGGAAGTATAAGACTGGTAAAGGGAAAGAAGGAAATAAACGAGAGAGAGAGAGAGAGAGAAGGGCAGCTACCACCACCAGCAGCACTCACACAGCACACAAGATGGCGTCACTGTCACAGGAACCTTAACAAAACACTGTCGAGTTGCGTCGTTGATCCACCATACCTCTAGGGTGTGGCTGGCTGGCTGGCCTTCCTCTACCACAATTAACCACTAAAGGGGCGGTCCTATATATTTCAGGTGTCGTTGTTGTCATAGTAATTCTGATCTAAAAGTTTGTCCTATACCAAGCGCTGGATCGTGTGTAGTTCTGTACAGTGTGTGTGTGTGTGTGTGTGTGTGTGTGTGTGTGTGTGTGTGTGTGTGTGTGACTAATGTAATTAAACCTTAACCTAACTTAACCTAACACAACTTAACCTAAACTAACTTAAACTAAACTAAACTATAACCTGACCTAACCTAACCAAATCCAACTAAATTCCAACCTAACCTAACCTAATCTAACCTACACAACTAAATCATTGTCTGTCTGTCTGTCTGTCTGTCTGTCTGTCTCTCCTTGTCAACAATATAATAATAATCATATGAGTGAAATAATCCGTAAACACAAAGAAATATGAAATAAATAAATAAAAAATCTTCCCCCAGACCGACATTTTTAGTTATCAGTTCAATAAGTCAATACCACCAGGAATCTAATGCCCAAAAAAAAAATGTATACACAATCCCTTATACATATGCATGGAGATTATGTATAGAAGTATGTATACATTTTTCTGAGACACCTTATATACTCACTCGTACACACCGTAAAAAAAAAGTCAAAACAAAAGGGAAAAGAGAAAAGAAAAGACAAAAAAAAGAAAAAAGTCTAAACAAAGACAAAAAAAAAAAAAAGCATCATTATTCTTGTGTATTTTTTATTATTCTTGGTTAATGTAAATAATTTGGGTAAACTTTGTGATTTTTATCGATGACTTTTATGAAGCTAAATTTTCTCTATTTGGACAGGGTGGGGGTAATAGATATAATGGTAGCGTCGTTGGCGCCATTATGTCACTCTACACCATTAACGAGACATCAGTGGTTGTCAAGTCCCCTCCCCCACCCCCCCAAAAACCCACTGCTATTGATCATTGGGGTAAAAATTTGGGGGGGGGAGGTGGGGAGAAAGGGGGAGAGGGATCAGGGTGTGTGATCATAATGTAAAGCAGGGTGTCCTAATCTTCAGAGTAGTAGAATATGCAAATATCACAACCTAACCCAACCTAACCTAACCTTTCATATTCGTAAGTTATTTTAAGAACTTTGTCTCAAATTCGCAGTTACAAGTTTTTTTTCTCCTACAAATCTTTGAGAATCTCAGTGTGGCCAAGAGGTCTATACACTAAAGAAAATATCCTTTAAGCTTTTATGGGAACAAGTTTAAAGCTTTACAACAACAACAGCTACAACAAAACAATAACAAAAACCAAATAAAAACAAAGCAAATACAATAACAATAACAACAGCAAAAATAACAATAATAATAATAATAATAATAATAATAATAATAATAATAATAATAATAATAATAATAATAATTCAATCTTTAGTGTATTTCAAGATACAATACACAATTTATCTATATAAAACGTGTTATGTAAAGAGAACAGAGAATATGGTTGACAAGAACAATTCACTGAACATATGAACATTATTAAATTAATTAAACAGTGTTGAGAAATAAGAGAACGTAATAGGAGAGAAACAAAATGTAATAGAAATAACAGAAGAACACTTTAAAATGAATAAAAATAACATGAATAACAGAAGAACACTTTAAAATGAATAAAAATAACATGAATAACAGAATAACACTTTAAAATGAATAAAAATAACATGAATAACAGAAGAACACTCTAAAATGAATAAAAATAACATAAATAACAGAAGAACACTTTAAAATGAATAAAAATAACATAAATAACAGAAGAACACTTTAAAATGAATAAAAATAACATAAATAACAGAAGAACACTTTAAAATGAATAAAAATAACATAAATAACAGAAGAACACTTTAAAATGAATAAAATAAGTTATACACAAAAAATATAACACTGTCAAATGAATGAATATAACACAAATAACAATATAACACTAAATAAGAACAGTTTATTGCAGATAGAAGAAGAACACCGAAGAGATACTACACGTGGTATATCAGAGAGGTGAAGGCTGGTGAGACATGAGTGAGTGAGTGAGTGAGTGAGTGTGTGAGTGAGTGTGTGAGTGAGTGAGTGAGTGAGTGAGTGAGTAAGAGTAAATAAGGAGAATGTGTGGATTAGTAAATTGATGACGTCATAGAACTACAAACTAGTAAACGCTGTAGAAATGTGAATAACTCGACACTAAACGATGTAGAACCAAATGAATAAACTCGTGATGAATACTGCAAAAAGGAAAATAAAATCATGGCAGTAAGGCCTTTGGGAACGGTAGGGAGATAAATAAACTAATCTTAGCTCTGAGAATGTTGATGTGGACGAGTTTGTTTGGCAGGTACTGAGATTATATGGCAGGAGGTAAGTTTCTTTGGTAGGCACTGAGCTTCTATGATAGGCATTGAGCTTCTTTGGCAGGCGCTGAGTTTCTGTGGCAGGCGCTGAGCTTCTGTGGCAGGCACTGAGCTTCTATGGCAGGCGCTAAACTTTTGTGGCAGATGCTTACCTTCTATGACAGGCGCTGAGCTTCTATGGCAGGCGCTAAACTTTTGTGGCAGACGCTTAGCTTCTATGGCAGGCGCTAAACTTTTGTGGCAGACGCTGAGCTTCTTTGGCGGGCGCTGAGCTTCTATGGCAGGCGCTAAACTTTTGTGGCAGACGCTTAGCTTCTATGGCAGGCGCTGAGCTTTTTGTGGCAGACGCTGAGCATCTGTAAGTCATAATGTTCTGTACCGGCTTCTATGGCCGGCTCAGTTTTGCTCATGATTCTCACAGTCTCATAAGGTAGTTCCTTTGGCTGGTGATGTGAAGACGAAGCTACCTGACACAGCGACCCACAGTGGCTGAAAGAACCACAGCGACCCACGGTGACTTACAGGGACCTACACAGTGAACCACAGCGACTCACAGCGACCCACAGCGACTTACAGGGATCCACAGCGACCCACGGTGACTCACAGCGACCCACAGCGGCTGAAAGAACCACAGCGATCCACAGCGGCTTACAGGGACCCACAGCGACCCACAGTGACTTACAGAGACCTACAGTGAACCACAGCGGCTGAAAGAACCACAGCGATCCACAGTGACTTACAGGGACCTACAGTGAACCACAGCGACTCACAGCGACCCACAGCAGCGACCTACACTAGAACCTTAATTCTGATTCAGTGTTTGGTAGTTTTAGTTAACCACAAAATATTTCCTTAAGTAAACCGTATACGCTACCTTAATTGGCTCATTAAATATATACCTGAGTTCTCCATTATCACATAAGATCAATATACCTATAAACTATTTACCTTTAGTTTATCCCCAAAAATTTAATTGACGTAAACACCACCACCACCACCACCACCAGAAAAACTATATATATAAATAAATAAACATTGTAGTAACAGTGGTTGGTATGTCCGTAGAGTATAATGCGGACGCCAACACATACATACACTCACACACTCATATATACATTCATCTACACATACACACATTCACCCATGATCTACGTGTGTAAACATTAATCTATATGTTCACTGTATATTCCTTCACCTTTCTCTAATGAAGGCTTTTGTTAAACCACCAATGTATGTAATAAGTCATTTATGTCCAATGTATATTTTCAGCCTTCGGGCTGCAAACTTTTTCAATAAACCGTTTATTATTATTTTATTATTATTTTATAAATATATAACCCCTCACACATGCATACATTCACTTACACATTAACACATTCACCCACATATACACATAACTCCCCCACACATACACACACATTCACCCACAGATACACACAGTCGCTCATACACACATTCACACACACACACACACACACACACACACATACACAGACCGTTTACAGTGACCTGACCATCACTCAAGCTGCCCAGTTGTCAGTTCCAAAAGCTTATTTAACCTAATGATTAAAAACACCCTAACGATATCTGTAAGGACTAGGTTAGTTTTGGTTAGGTTAGGTTAGGTTATGTTTGGTTAGGTTAGGTTACATTTGTTCAGTTATGTTATGTTATGTTATGTTAGGATGGTTAATCTTCATGTAAAATAAGCTCAGGGAGGCGGGGGAGGAGGCGAATCTTCACGTGATTAAAAAAAATACCAACTTAAATATTGTCAAAGTATTCTACGTGAATAACTTAAAACCTCGATACTCTAATGGCGACTCAGGAGCTTCACCAAGGAAAACATATCCATTACTCCGTATCCTTTATGCTACCTCTACAACAGTCATCACAAAGCATCATCGCCAGAAATCTTTACACCACAGCAACACAACTGATAAGAGAGATAAAAACACAATTATACCAGCGAAACAGTAGAAAACAATTCCCTAAGAACACTACAACACAACTTTACCAGATAAATAATGAAATAATATCTGAATGACAATAACACGAGGTAAAAAAAAAAATCATCAGGCGACGTAGAAACTGAGAAAGAGGAGGGACACTATCTGGGACAACTGGAAAGACGCCGCCAATACCCTTGTAAACAAAGTTGAGACGTGACCCTGTCTACCCAACCTCCTTCACCCATAAAACACACACACACACACACACACACATACACATACACATACACGTACACATACATTTCACTTCATTACCTATTCAAAATCACTTTAATATGAGTAGAAATATAACACAATCTACCATCAGTGAATCACACACTCAAGGAAATCATTCTTGTGACCTGGAATTAATTAAGTCGTGAAAGAAAACAGGAATTTATTTACCATTCGTGATGTATAGAATATTTTGATGTATTTTCTTAATTACGACTCAAAGATTACAATACATAACATTAATAACCAAACCATTTGAAATATTACTAAGTCTATCAATATCGGGAAGAAATAGGAACATGGGTGAAAGATATTAATGTTTTGGTTATGAGACAATGATAGCAACAGTGGCTGGTTGGTGGCGATTTGTTATCAGGTCTTTGTAATGAGGAACAACAAAGAACAATATGAGTAATTAATGAAATAGACAAAGGTTACCACAAGAAAATGAAACAAATAACGAATGACAACACAACACGAAAGGAAAATAAAAACATTGAAAAAAAAAAGGTCATTCTTCTCCACCCACTCGTATTAAAATCTCAAAATGCTTCTCACGTAAAAATAAACATTGCTTTCCACCTCAGAAACACCCATTCATGTTTTCATTTCCTTGGTTCTGTTTATCACTGAGACCAAACACCAAAATCAAACAGACAAACATAAAAAACAATAAAAAACCTAATCACTCAGTTGTACCCACTGGATGATACCCACACGTGAATCTTAAATCACATTACTGTACCGTACATTACCTTACGGCAGCTTAGCATTAGTACACTGTTAATCAATCCTCAGGTAAGTAACGCAGGTGTTCACTGGGTTATGTTATCTGACGAGTTCCATCTGTTTGGGTATGTTTATTGTGAGTGTTTGGCGGGTTTTTTCCCTACCTGTATTTTATAGACTATATATAGTGTTTATGATTCATCCTTCTTAGAATTCTTCATTTTTCTTGCGTAAATTTAAGTTATTGTTCGTTTTCATTTGAGTATTGTCTTATTTTCTGTTATTCTCTATGGTTATAACCGGATGTACTACTAGTCTGTTTAACCTTTAACGAACGGTTCAACACTTTACCTCCACCTTGATCCATTTTGTACCAATAAGGGAAACTTGACCAGATCGTATCACACTTTGGGGGAGTTTCGGTGTTGGCGTATCTCACCACTAGATGTCTCTGTTCGACTATCACCCTCTTTTTTTTGTAATAATACTTTGTCGTTTTCTTATCATACTTTTCCTATTCTATTCTTTATCTGGAAGAATCAGAGGAACACACACACACACACACACACGGACGGCAGATCAAATTACACGCTTGACTCGAAATACTACTAGTTTCCTCCTCAGTTTCTTAATGTCTCTGTACCTTGGGGAACACCACAACATAAGTTTCACAGAATAACCATACCTATAGCTTAAGTTTACCAGGTGATGTATGTATACTTTGAGAACAAGAATCTATACTTTGAGAACAAGAATGTATACTTTGAGAATGAGAAAAGTTTATGTCCAAAACTCACCAGATTAGAGACACGGCTAAGTTTACCTGCTGTTTGTATACCTTAATTACCTACATAACATAAATAAATGTAAACTTGTATACCTGTCTGTCTATCTGTCTGTCTGTCTGTCTGTCTGTCTGTATCGCTACATATCTAATTATCATCTATCACTATATGTATGTATGTATGTATGTATGTGTGTATGTGTGTATGTATGTATGTATGTATGTATGTATGTATGTATGTATGTATGTGTCCGTGGGGTTGTCTGCTCTCCCTGTCAAAATACAAGTTATTGACCGTATTATCTTTTCGTGTTAGGCAGTATAACATCTATATAAACACTATATAAACAAGAAGGGTTAATTTGCATACAAGAAGGATTAATTTGCATACAAGATTGAAAGAATATTGTCTCAGTAAATCCTTCTAAGATGGTACAAATATTAGTGGATTATTTATGTGTAAATTTAAGACCGCGTTCTCTTTTTTTAAAAACGATTTAGGATGTGTGTGTGTGTGTGTGTGTGTGTGTGTGTGTGTGTGTGTGTGCGTGTGTAACCTTTTATCTTTTGTCTTAATGGTTACTTATTATTCTAACTGCAACACACCAATCTGCCAGACTGTCTCATTCCGAGTGACCAAGAAATCGTGTTTTTAAGGTTGAGTGACCGAGAAAACATTTTAAATATCTTGTGACTCAGGAAATATGTTTAAAGTAGTGTTGCTGAAGTAATGTTTTTTTTGTTTTTTTTAATGTTTGAGTGACCGTAGACAAAGTTTCCTGAACATAGAGTTGCAGAAAAAGAAGCATTTTAACTTAGCGGGAAAAAATTAAACACGTTCTCTTGCCTTTCATTGGCTGAAGAAACGTGAATTAAATGTTGATTGGTGTAACTAAAATTTCCCTTTCGTTCAGTGGCCATTCATTTATATGTTAAAATGTGATTGGCTGAAGAGAAATTCTCCAACGTTGATTGGCCAAGGAAACATTTCTCCAACGTTGATTGGTCAAGGAAACATTTCGCCAACATTGATTGGCTGAGGAAACAGTCCTTCAACGTTGATTGGCTGAGGAAACAGTCCTTCAACGTTGATTGGCTGAAGAGACACTTCTCCATCCACGATTGGTCTACTGAACTACATTGGAAATATTAGACTCAGACTGCGGTAGGTAGATTAGACGCTTAATAATAATACTAGAAAGGGGCTTGGCTAACTAGACCCTCAAATTCCACAAAGATGCCTGATAAAACCCGACAGGTGTCTCGTCCCCGTCCACATGAAGCAGTAGAAGCCTCTCCCCAAACACAAGCTTCACTGCCTTCGAAGCTCCGGACGAAACTCCATATTTGGTGAGGTTTCGAGACAGGAGTCGGCGTGTCCCATCACTCTCCGGTACTACTTTTTACACCTGTCATCATCCGTAGCCAATAGCGTATACATCATAGCCCAGGATAAAACAACTCCAACCCATCCCCCCCACCCCACCCCACCGCAAACGAAAATGCTTCGAACCCCAGAGCGAAGCAGCTTGAACCCAAACTCCGACTGACTGTAAAAGATGTGACTGGCCTGCTGACTGGAGATAAGAAAATTTCACTTACGCTGGTGTAATTCCTTCCGCTAGTTACGTTGATGCCCAGGCGCCTAATGTGTATAATATTATATAGTATAATGCTATCCCTTCACCTGAAAGACATGGAACACGCAATCCCCTCGCCTCAAACACTTGATTACACCCCCACGGGACTCGTAAGGCAATATTTTCATGTCAACGTTTGAATCTCACATTGCAAATATTCTTGAATATTATCTGGGTAATAAAAGCAGATGGTGTTGTTACTGAAAATTACAGGCTGGGCTGACAGGTTAACCGTCCCCTGAGAGTTGCTGACGGTCCCGAGCTGATACAGTCCCACCAAACTCTTCCTGATGATGTCAGCCTCTTGCGTCGACCAGTTTGAGTTATATAATCTACCTTAACTACTGAACATTATCAGTTTGAGTTATATGATCTAATTTAATTACTGAACATCACTACATCTCTATAATCTACCTTTAATTATCTCAAGACTCCATATAATACTCAGGTATAAACAGGAATATGAGATTAAATAAACATGTACAGTCCCCTTCACTTGTGTGTTTACAGGGGCTCGTCATATAAACATTCCACTGAAGTACTTATTTTAATATTGCTTCACTTTGATTCCATAGTATGTTTACTATTGCGATTTGCCTTCTGTTGAATGTAAACCAACACAGCGCTGCCACACTGCACAAAACCTGACGAGCCCCTGTAAACGCACTAGTGAAGGGGACTGTACATCTACTTTCTACGACCTCTATGTGATGATAGTCTTAACTGTAACCTGTATTATTGTTTATAGTGAAATGAATAAAAGAATAATGGTAATCCTTTCTACTATATAAACACTGAATATGTGTGTGTGTGTGTGTGTGTGTGTGTGTGTGTGTGTGTGTGTGTTCCGCTGTCACCGAGTTCAAATTTTTCGTGTTTTTTTTTTTCAAGCCATCTAACTGTATCTTTCTTTTTGTTTTTCTTGGTATTTTCTTATCTCCTGGGATCTCCTCGGGGAACTCCATTGTGTATAGAATCTTACACCTTGACCTACTCACACCTGGTATTAACATCTCACTAATTAACTGCAAATATAACCCATTATTTCACCCCTTATTCCTGTGTGTTAAAGCCACAAATACCTTCCACATTTCTTCACAATTCTTCATAATTTTTTATATAATTTCTATTAATATTTTCACAATTTTACACACAGTGATCGAAGCCTGAGACAAAGGATTGTTTTTTGTAGTGATAAATTTGTTTTCTAATAATCCTCTGGAGTCTTTATGATTCAACCCTCTAATTTTGTTTGACTGATTCACACACAATGATAACAATTGTAGTGAGAGTGTGTATATTCACCGACTTCCTCTCTGATCTGAAATAATTGACTTCTGTTGTCTGGGATTTTGTGAAGCTGTTCAATATTAGTTATTATCAAGGGTAATTTTCAACACTGATTTTAGAAGAGGCGGTGTGTGCGTGGTGATGTTGATGTTATACTGTATTACAACACTTCAACAACTAAGGGCTGGTTGTGATGTTGATGTTATAATGTATTACAACACTTCAACAACTAAGGGCTGGTGGTGATGTTGATGTTATAATGTATTACAACACTTCAACAACTAAGGGTTGGTGGTGATGTTGATGTTATAATGTATTACTACACTTCAACAACTAAGGGCTGGTGGTGATGTTGATGTTATAATGTATTACTACACTTCAACAACTAAGGGCTGGTGGTGATGTTGATGTTATACTGTATTACAACACTTCAACAACTAAGGGCTGGTGGTGATGTTGATGTTATAATGTATTACTACACTTCAACAACTAAGGGCTGGTGGTGATGTTGATGTTATAATGTATTACTACACTTCAACAACTAAGGGCTGGTGGTGATGTTGATGTTATAATGTATTACAACACTTCAACAACTAATGGCTGGTGGTGATGTTGATGTTATAATGTATTACACTTCAACAACTAAGGGCTGGTGGTGATGTTGATGTTATAATGTATTACAACACTTCAACAACTAAGGGCTGGTGGTGATGTTGATGTTATAATGTATTACAACACTTCAACAACTAAGGGCTGGTGGTGATGTTGATGTTATAATGTATTACAACACTTCAACAACTAAGGGTTGGTGATGGTGATGTTGAAGTGTAGTAAAACATTTATAACATCAACATTTCTGGTGATTCAAATCGACTTATGTATACACTGTAGATCGTTGCTCAGTGTTTTCGTAATTTCGTTATATACAAATGGTAAAAAAAATTATAAATGTTTTAATTTTTTTGTTTACATTTTCCTGCGTTAAATGATTTTGTTTTTCATGAATAACTTTGTAAAAAATCTCTAAAAATTCCTCTTTCCTTTCATTTAAGACAACTGATACTTCATAATCTCTCGAGGACTACAAGCACTTCGAGTGTTACCTACATCTTGAGGAGGAGCTTCATGTAAGTCCTCCAAGGTGTCTTTAGTTCTGTTCTCCTCTTCGACCATCTCCTCACTCTCTATCTCTCTGTCTGCCTACCTGTCTGTCTGCCATGTCTGTCTCTCTTTCTGTCTGTCTTTAGCTCCACCCCTCTGTCTATCTCTCTCTTTCTCTCTATCGCTCTGTCTCTCTCTGACTCTCTGTCTCTTTGCTCTCGGAAAAAAAAACCCTATCGCCAATGATTTTCTTTTTTCTGACGCTGCCATTCTCCCTGACGACAATAACGATGTATTTTCATCCTATCCAGTTTTTAGTCGTCTTTTGGGGGGAGGGGGGATGGACCACGACAGAGCCCTCACTTGTTACTCTTGTCAAAATGCAATTATAAAACCGATTATCTTCCCTGAGACGATTTTATTTTTTTCTCCCCTCTTATAGTTTTACATTGTCAAATATATTAGATTCTTCCTTTCGTGTCACCGGCGACTGAGGTGTGATGAAGGTTACCTGAGGACGCTGTTTACCGAAGGTGTGTTCAGTTATGAGTGATGAGAATGAGACAAGGGACCAGATTATAGCAATGATAGTAATCCAGTATGACTCTCACCACTAATGTCATTTAGACTACATGTCATGATCAGAGTTATATATATATTATTTTCACCTCAGGGAATGAAAGAAAGAAAAAAAAAGATTAGTGTGATAAAAACAAAGATGATAGAGGTGACTTCAATGACAGACAGGTGTTAAAAAAAAAAGCCTTGAAGATGATGATATTAAACTTTGTCACCAGATTGAGTTTAAAAAAAAAAGGTAGTTTATTGCGTCACAGATCTTATGTAAGTATATTAAACAAACACATGTATAACAAGTATAGATACGTGAATATATATGTATCAATGGTAAAAGTATATCCTTATATGTATATGTATATGAGTAATAAATAATAAATAATATATACGTGTTAGAATAATAATCAGTGGAAAGTGTCATAGAATTTCAGAATCATTATTAACTAGAGAACTAAAACCCAGAAGAAAAAACAATCTAAAACAAAAACAAAAGTGTTACTCTTCATATATAAAATAGTTAAAGTATCATATTCCTATCTGAGGGTTGGCGACCACGGCCCACAGCTCCCCCCCCCCCCCAAAAAAAAAAAATTTCAAGTTCATTCAGTCATTTAAGTTTCTGTTTTCCCCTGGCCTTCCTACCCTATACTTTACCGTAACACTTGATTGTAACACCTGACCGTCACACCTAACCGTAACGCTTGACCGTAACACCTGACCGTAACACCTGACCATAACACCAGTCCACAACACCTGACCGTAACACCAAGTCAGGTTATATATCTCCCTTAGTCTGGCTGCCGCACTGGAGGTAAGGCCGTATTCTTAATCTCAATTGTCTCTAAAATTTTATACAAGAATACGATACTTTGATACATGGACGACGATCAAGGAAGAATAATTGTCAGTGTTTTGGTGGTGTCGTGTGCAGTAACTGAGTCTTACCCCCGGACGATGCCATCAAATCCGGTACCTACGAATCCGGCACCATGAAATCTGGTAAATATGAATCCGACACCCATGAATCCGACACCATCAAATTCAGCACATATGAATCCGACACTTACTCACGCTATACAGGATGAGATGTTATTCATACGTCCAATAACAAATACATTTAGGAATTACGTGTTACCTTTCTCCACCAGAGAGAGGATTTAAGACCAGGTGGAACGTCGCGCTTGAGGACAGGGGAAGCCATCTTGTTGGTCTAGTCTAGTTGTACTGTGATCTGGAGGTCTTGATAGTTTCTGTAAAAAAAAAATGGACGTAGGATAGAATTGTTAATATATCGAAGTAAAGATGTCTTAGTGTATCTGGACAAGAGGACAATACTGCGGTAGGTTTTTTTTATGATGTTTTGATGATGAACTGAATGTCACTAGATCCTACCAAACAGTTGTGATGTTCAGTTAGGATATTGAACGTTCTATTACATAAAAAATCGACTAAACAAATATAATTAAAACCTTAGACACTGAAGGAGAGACAAAATGATAGTAAATATGTTAAGTATTTAAATAAGTGGAATGGCGAAGGAATACCCGCGTAGGACTACACTTCTGGGCGGTCTTGAGGCTCTGAGATTCCTTATTGACTTAATGGAGTGATAAGCACTAGTTAGGTAAACAGGTAGACAAATAATATGTAAAATTAATTAAAGTTAGTATCTACGATTTTCATTTTACATAGAATTTACTCAGGTCTTTTAGCGGGTTGTTGCCGAGTCTGCCCAATGTTTGTCTTGTCTCGAGGAGATTATTTAGCATTTTTCTATATCCATTTAATAATTTCATTCCATTATGTGACAATTTTGTCCGACGTAAAGGAAAAAAAAATTGTATACGTCTTCACTCTCAGCAATTATCTTAACCAGAGTTGACCTTTGACCTACCCTCGTCCCTCACACACACACACACACACACACACACACACACACACACACATACACACACACCACTATGTTGTTTTGTTATTCATATTCTTTCTGTGTTTGTTTATCTTTTGTCTTTCAAGTTCTAGTAAAATTAACACCCCCTCACCCCACCCCCTCACCCCTTAGTCTTAGCGTGGTCTACCCCTCACCCTTAGTCTTAGCGTGGTCTACCCCTCACCCCTTAATCTTAGCGTGGTCTACCCCCCTCTGCCCCACCCCCCCTCTGCACCCCTTAGTCTCTTAGCGTGGTCTACCCCTCACCCCACCCCCTCACCCGCTCTGTAGTCTTAGCGTGGTCTACCCTCCTTACCCCCTCACCCTTAGTCTTAGCGTCGTCTACCCCTCACCCCTCTCTCTCTCTCTGGTGGTGGAGTGGTGGTGAGTGGTGTGTGTTGAAAATGATGGTGGATGGTGATGGAGGGAGGAGAGGAAGAAAGAAGAGGAAAAGGAGGAAGCTGAGAAAAGAGAAAGAGGGAGGAGGAGGAGGAGGAGGAAGGCGACGAAGAGGAGGCGACGGTAATAAGTTTGGAAGAAGAAGAAAAACAACAACAACAACGACGAGAAAGAAGATGGCGGAGGTGATGACCCAGCAGATGAATCACCCAGTAATGATTGACATTAAACACATTACCTGGAGGGCAAAAGTTACCCCTCCAAGACCCAGGTTAATTACACCCTCCCCTCCCCACCTCCGTCGCTACCTGGGCAAATAGATAAAGCACCTTGCCACGCCCACCCCCGTCTCCACGCCCACCCCCTTGCCACGCCCACCCCCCCCGTCTCCACCCCGCCTCACCTGTGCCGCCCCAACACCTGCCGACCCTACGCACTTTTCTGTCGGGAATCACAAGACGAAAATCTAGTTTAGATAATCTGACTTTGAGAAATATTTTGGGAGAAATCCGATTTAATTAATCTATCTCAGAGAAATCTCGCTCAAATAATCTGGTTGAGAGAAATCTGGTTCAGGTAATCTGGCTTAGAGATTTTTTGGGTTAAATAATCTCCCCTAGAGAAATCTGGTATAGATAATCTGATTGAGAAAAAGAAAACCTGGTGTCTGAAATCTGGTATTGATTTTGTATTAAATATCTGACATTTGAAGAAATTTTCAACTATAATCATTAACCCTGTTAGAAATCTGCTATTTGAAAATCTGGGCATAAAATCCTTCAAGTAAAAATTTAGAACTGATCATATTGTCTTAGATGTTTGAAATCGGTAAATTGGCATTTTAAAATCTGAAGCCAAAGATCCAGATTTTTATATCGAGAATCAGATTTTGAAATTTACCTCAATATAAATTATGTACCGTACCGTGTGTCAGGTAAAGGTCTCTATTAGGATTTATTTATTTGAATTCTATGAGGATAAGCAGAGTCTAATTTCACCTGATGATTAAACACCTTAGCGCTACCTGGTGTAGTTAATTAGGTTAGGTTAGGTTAGGGTTAGGTTAGATTAACATTAGAGTGTTTAACTATCAGGTGAAATAAGCTGAGGGTCCTAATCTTCACCTAATCTTAAAATATCTTTCCTGAAATAAAAACAATAATAATTTTTTTTCGATTATTTTTTTCACCAGATGTTAATAAATTCTCCTTTTGTCTCTACTATCACCAGATCATGTTGCGAGAGATGACCGAGAGATGACCGAGAGATGACCGATAAATGACCGAGAGATGACCGAAAGATGACCGAGAGATGACCGAGAGATGACCGAGAGATGACCGATAAATGACCGAGAGATGACCGAGAGATGACCGAAAGATGACCGATAAATGACCGAGAGATGACCGAGAGATGACCGATAAATGACCGAGAGATGACAGAGAGATGACCGATAAATGACCGATAAATGACCGAGAGATGACCGATAAATGACCGATAAATGACCGAGAGATGACCGAGAGATGACCGAGAAATGAACGAGACTGAGAGATGGACAGAAATCTTCAGAACCAAAGACAACTCTCTCAGCTGGGAATGGACTACGGTTGACTGATAGATAAAAGTAAGACTAAATAAAGGAAAAAAAAGTGAAAATTTAGTCTTGAAAAAATGTACACGGAGGAAAGTGACATTGGGGGAATATTTGCCCTAGATAAAGTTAAATACCAATTCATTTAACAGGGAATAGAATAAAGTTGTCAAATAGAACCAAGGACAAATCGTATAATTGAGAATGGAGTAAAAGTTGACAGACAGATATACACAGAACTAAGGTACAAATCACAGGTGGAGGTGCGTCAAAGGAAGGTAGACCAGAGCTTGAGTTTGGTCGAGGCGAAATACCACGAGGAACTGCATTCATTCAGGAAGAGGGAGAAACCTCGTCACACAAGCCTTGAGGTCAGTGACAAGAGACGTGTTCACCGCCACCCTCATCTATAGTCGACGATCCTGGAGTCACGAGAGGAGGATGTAGGTCTTAGAGGAGGTGTGAGAGTTAGAGCTGTGTGGCTCCAGACCTCCAGCGCCGGCCAGTTGATCGAGTCAACATAGCGTCTAATGGTGGCCAAGCGAATGTGCAAGTCAGCCAGCCTTAAAGGATGTGTTTCCTACTGATGGTGGTGGTGGCGTCCTGCACCGCCGACCACTGAGGCCATGGTCCACCACCCCCCCCTTTACGGCGGCCATGGTCCAACCCCCCCCCCAACGGCCATGGTCCACCACTCCCCAACAGCCACGGCCCCGTCTTCAGTTGTTTGGCTTATCCCTGTGGCCATCATCAACTTCCGGCGCAATGTTCAATTCCAGAGAGTTTGGACCATCCCAGGGGTCGTGGTACACCTCTAGGTTACGGTACACCCTGGGGTCCCGGTCCATCCTGGGGTTCCGGTACACCCTGGGGTCCCGGTCCACCTTGGGGTCACGGTTTACCCCCCTGGTATATGGTCCATCTCAGGGATAATGTTACCATAGCCGCTGGTGTCAGTAGCCAAGGGAGGACGAAGGTTAACGTTATCTTTGATGGTTGATAAGAGGGCAGATAAATTCTTCCTAGAGAGTTTGGTTATCTAGGAACTACGGTCTATGGCGCGGCAATACTCGCTCTACTGAAGGCCAACACTCAGCATGGACTATACTTAAAAAAAAAATTTCTCTACATCTTGGCCACTAGAGAGTAGAGGACAATCCGCCTAAAAACTATCGTAACAGAAGCGAGTAGTCCGCTAAAGTCTCTAGAGCACTGTGTAAGGCAAGAGTCTCATCTATCAGAAACAGAATAAAGAAACAAATGAACTACAAATAATGAATTCCTTTTACTTATGTACACACGTGTCTGATGTTCCTTAGTCACGAGTCGCTTCATTCTTCCTCAATAAGTTACTTCAATAGACCAACGTGAGACAGGTACATGCACTACTAACGCATTCATTATCATACACCTCATTATTCACATTCACTCATTATACATCATCCAGAACCCCATCCCTGACCCCCCCTGCCCCCTCGCCCCTGCCCCTGCTCCCCCCCTCGTGTGTATCATCAGGTAAGGGGGAATGAACCCTTCCATGTCTTGTAATATTCCTAAGCAGTCATATCACAGGACCATGGTTCATACTCCTTTGGCCAGTCTACTCCACACATGGTCCCATACATGCGTCCACACATGGTCCAGATTGGTCCACACAAGGTCCCACATAGTTAACCCTGCACAGTCCACATTTGGTCCACACAAAATATTCTAAGAGTAATCTCTCTCTCTCTCTCTCTCTCTCTCTCTCTCTCTCTCTCTCTCTCTCTCTCTCTCTCTGTTAACATGGCCCTTTGTCTAAACCTTCACTTCACTGTCACGTCTTAATGCGATTTCCGGATCACCTGAAGATTAATCACCCTAAAGATAACCTAACCTAACCAAACCAAACCTAACTTAATCCAATTTCTTTCTAAACTCGTAGGTACTTAATAATGAAACACAAACACACAAAGACATAGAGTATAGAGATAGACACAATCAGACATAAAAAAGGCATAGAAATAGACATAAAGACAGAGAGAGAGAGAGAGGCACAAAGAAAACGACAGAAAAAGGAAGAGAAAAAGAGGTAGAGACGAGAAAAAAAAAACAGAATTTAACGGGAACAAACACAATGACAAACACAGTGACGGAAAGACAAACAAAACCCTGAAGGAAGTAGACAGACGTACAGAAGAGAGAGAGAGAGAGAGAGAGAGAGAGAGAGAGAGAGAGAGAGAGAACACCCATCATCAAGTCTTAGGTGTGACGGTTGGACTGTCCCGACTAGTCCATAAACACTAAGGTGGACCACTTGTCAGGGTGGATCACTTGTCAGGGTGGATCACTTGTCAGGGTGGATCACTTGTCAGGGTGGATCACTTGTCAGGGTGGATCACTTGTCAGGGTGGATCACTTGTCAGGACTGGACCACTTGTCAGGGTGGACCACTTGTCAGGACTGGACCACTTGTCAGGGTGGATCACTTGTCAGGAATCCCAACCATCCTACCAAAGTGATCAAACCCACGCAATCCACTCACTTTACCACCCAACCCACTCAACCAACCCAACCCAACACAACCTAACCCAACTAACCACCCCCCCCACCCTTGTAGGCTCCAATTCCCCACCCCACCCCAATTCTTACCCCAGCTCCAATTCCCAATCTCCAATTTGCACCCTATCTTGAGCTACCACCAGAGGCCATAACAGAAAGAGCCCATGGACTCTACAACAGAACATAGAGCCTTGATCTCAGTGTCCAACTCAACCAAACATGCAAGAGTCGTCGCCGTCTGTCTGGTGGCGGAGGCGAGGACGTAATTGTCACGTTTCGTCGCCTGCGGACACCACTAGGATCCAACCGACCGCTTTTATGGTCGGCGAGGAAATGCCCCGACGACCCGACTGTTGTGTTTCTGACGTCGTTGTCGTTGTTCGTGTGTTGAGGCTTTTTTTTTTGGGGGATAATGGGTGTATATATGTTGTCGGTTGTGTTCGGGTGTGTTCGCTTGTCGGTGGTGTTCGGTCGCAGGTTCGGTTTTCGGTGGTGTTCGGATGTGTTCGGTTGTCGGTGGTGTTCGGGTGTGTTCGGTTGTCGGTGGTGTTCGGGTGTGTTCGGTTGTCGGTGGTGTTCGGCTGCTCGGGTGTGTTCGGTTGTCGATGGTATTCGGGTGTGATCGATTGTCGGTGGTGTTCAGGTGTGTTCGGGTGTCAGTGGTGTTCGGTTGATGATGTCATCGTCGGATGTTGATCGGGTTGTTTGGTAGGGGCCTTCAGTTATTGTGATGTTCGGATGCTTTTAATCTTCAAATATTAATGTGTTCGGGTGTCAACGTGTTCGGGTGTCAACGTGTTCGAATGTCAACGTGTTCGGATGTCAACGTGTTCGGATGTCAACGTGTTTTGGTATCGATATGAGGTACTTCACCAACACTTCATCTCCCTCACACATTCTCTCCCTCCTTCACAAACCTCCCTCCCTCCCTCACCCACCCCTCCACCCCTCTTCTCTCACACACCCCTCCCTTACACACCCCTCCCTCCCTCACCCACTTCTCCATCCCTCCTCCTCACACCTCACCCACCCCCCAACCCCCCTTCCCTCACACACCCCTCCTCACACACCCTCACCTCCCCCACCCACCCTCCACCCTTCCCTTCCCCACACACCTCCCTCCTCCCTCCCTCCCCTCACACACTCCCTCACCTCCTCACCCACCCCCTCCACCCTTCCTTCCTCACACACCTCCTCCCTCCCTCCCCTCACACACACACCTCCTCCTCACACCTCCCCACACACCCTCCCTCCCCACACCTCCCTCACACACACCCCCCTCCCTCACACACACTCCCTCCTTCCCTCACACCTCCCTCCCTCCCTCCCCAGACCTCCTCACACACCTCCTCCCTCACACCTCTCACACCCCCTCCCTCCCTCACACACCCTCCCTCCCTCACACACCTCCTCCTCACATTCTCCTCACCTCCCTCACCCAAGACAATTTCGCATTAAAAAAAAAAATCCCGAAATTCAATCAAAGTTTTATATATATTACCTTTAATATTTCAACTATTTTTATATAATATTTAAGAAGTCCTTCGATATTGTAACATAATTAAACATTGATGGAGTTTGGTTAGGTTAGGTTAGGTTAGGTTTGGCTATTCACCTACAATTTACAGTGTTTTTATCTCTACATTATTGTTTCTACATACACTTAATGTATATATGTTTAATTATTCTCTATCACTGCCTCTTTTAAACCTTTTATTTATATTTAGTAATATATATAAACCAGAATGTTTTTACAAGCACAACTATAAACATTAAAGAAGAAAAAAAATATATATATAAATATATATATATATATATATATATATATATATATATATATATATATATATATATATATATATATATATACACATTAAGTTTCATTAAGTACCGGACCTTTGGATGAATACATTATTATCAGTTCAATGTTCAAGATTATTCACCAAATGAAAAAAAATATATTCAACGTTACTAACATTCACTCAGCATTACGCCTCTTCTTGTGCCAGATAATAACAACAATGACAGAATTTGTTTGATAATTATTATATATATATATCTTAATAGTTTATGGTGTGCGTGTGTGTGTGTGTGTGAGAGAGAGAGAGAGAGAGAGAGAGTCACCACTAAACACTTCTTCTTTCCGGTAGTAGGAACAAGTGCATCACAAAGGCTGACAAAAAGCATCTTCTTTACCCCCTCTTGCTGCTCCTCCTCCCACAGGAGTCCACAGCATCGATCACTTACACAGTCTCGCATGAATGAGAACCCCCCACCCTCTCTCTCTCACCTCCTGCAGAGACGACCTACAACAAAAACACCATAAAACTCATTTCCCGACTCTAATATCATATCTAGATACACCTTAGCGAACGAGGGGGGGTTAACACTATCCTGCCAGAACTCATTCATCTTCTACCTAGGCAAAATAGTTCCAGTGAAAAAGTGCGGAGAAATATCCATCATTTCGGGTATAATCAGACGAGACAACAGGTGTAATCAGAGATGACAACACAGCCAATTACCGGCCTTATAAAGGTTATTTCTAAGGTCCATTATTGTTTTTTCCCGCGATTAAGACCTAGGCTGGCCTCCTGGAAGTGTGGCCATCCTCACTCACCCCCATCCCCCCACCCCCCCCCCCCCCCCCCCACCATCACTCCTGCCCTCCCCATCCTCTGACAACAGATTTGGCATTATAACCGGTTGTTAATATCATCTCTGGTTATTTATCGCTGTTAATTTTTTTCTACCCCATTTATTACTCTCACAGGTGTTACGTATCGAGAGGAGGGGGGGGCGGGGGGCAGGAGGTATGCGAAGTGGCCCACATGATATCATTTTGACTCCTCGTGTAATATCAAAACATTTTAAGTATTTACAAGAACCTATACACATGTTGGAACGTATACTACTTGACGACTTGATATCAGCTGTGACTCTCAGGGTAATACCAGGTCATTGAGGCCTTGATAGGTGAGTGGGGGGTTGTTACCATGAGGAAGGATAACAGGATAACTGGTCGGTTTGGAGGTTTGATATCATAATGGCATTGAGAAGGATTAGGGTAAAAAAAAAGAGAGAGAGAAAGAGAGTTGTAAGACTTTGTGGTACCGTAAAATACAGAGTCTTTAAGGCGTGATTTTAAACTTGTGTATTAAACCAACTGACAAGAATCAAAATGCAAAAAAAAAAAATAATAAAAAAAAATATCGTTTTTATTATTCCCCACCACGAATGTAGAAATATATAACATTATCCTTGTCTTTATATATATACGCATTGTTTGTTTGTTTATACTGTAATATGATTATTTAACCTTGAATATTATAGACATTATTGGTGTATATTTAACGAGCCTATCATCTAATTGGTGAGAATCCCTTGACTTCTGGTTTTACGGCAGGTGAGGTAATTGATATGTATTCAAACAGGTAAAAGACTTGGCTTACCTGGTGACATGTTAATTGAAGGTGTTATTCAGGAACAAACAAAGAAGGTGGTGGTGGTGGTGGTGGTGTAAGGTGTGGGAGAAGGGAGGAATGTGTAAGGCAGAGAGAGAGAGAGAGAGAGAGAGAGAGAGAGAGAGAGAGGAGAGAGAGAGAGAGAGAGAGAGAGAGAGAGAGAGAGAGAGAGAGAGAGAGAGAGAGAGAGAGAGAGAGAGAGAGAGAGAGCACACATGTATAACACCTGTCTCAACAAAACCATTAATTAATCAATCCCAAAAATCAACTCTAATTATCATCCCTACACCTCACTACACCTGGAGACAATATAAATAACACACACACAGAAAAAAAAAAAAGAAACTCAAGAAAAGCCAACAGGTAGAAAAGCTCGTCAAGTTAACTAATGACATCCTTTGAGTTATCTATGCAAATCAGGTAAGTTCCCCCACGCAACACCTACCATTGCACACCGCCCTTAACCCACACAGTACACGTAAGTTTAAATCATTTCTATCGTAACTCAAGATGTGGTAAAAATATCTGTATTGGATTCTCCTTAATGTAATGTATATGGTGTTTGGAAGGTGAGGGTAGAGGGGGGGGTGTGAGGGAGGAGGTATGGTGTCGACGATATAGTGAGAGTCTACAGGTAGCCTCGTTATGGTGCTTAAGGTTCACTTATGAGGATTTGTATTATTAATTGAATCTTTCTTTGGTCGTGTCTGTATGCGTGTGTGTGTGTGTATGGCAGTGTTTGGGTCTGTGAACTTGTGAGTGTGTGTGAGTTTATGAGTGTGTGTGTGTGTGTGTGTGCTGTGAGAGTCTATGAGCGTGTGAACAGTATACGTGTGTGTGTGTGTGTGTGAGTCTATGAGTGTGTGTGTGTGTGAGCTGTGAGAGTCTATGAGCATGTAAGCGTGAGAGAGCCTATGAGCGTGTGAACAGTATACGTGTGTGTGTGTGTGTGTGTGTGTGTGTGTGTGTGTGTGTGTGTGTGTGTGTGTGTGTGCGTGTGTGTGTGGAGTAACAGAGTGGTGGGGGAGTAGACTTATACTTTACCCACAATTACTCCTCTATTATACCGTGCACAGCCTCCCTCTGCTGTGATTTATAGCGTCATAAACGTATAGGATTTGTCAGTCAAATTATAATACAATATTTGCATAGCTTAAACATTACACTTTTTCTCCTTGTTAACATATAAAGAGGTTTAGGATCTGGGTAATGGAGGTAAATAATATTTTTACTGTAACTTATCATGAAAACTGTCAATAAAATTTAATATAATTGCCATGGCGAAAGATTTAGAGAAAATATGAATTGGTGTTGTGTTGTGTTGTGTTGTGTTGTGTTACGTTGTGTTGTGTTACGTTGTGTTGTGTTGTGTTGTGTTGTGTTGTGTTGTGTTGTGTTGTGTTACGTTGTGTTGTGTTGTGTTGTGTTGTGTTACGTTGTGTTGTGTTGTGTTGTGTTGCGTTGTGTTGTGTTGTGTTGTGTTGCTGTTGTGTTGTGTTACGTTGTGTTGTGTTACGTTGCGTTGCGTTGTGTTGTGTTGTGTTGTGTTACGTTGTGTTACGTTGTGTTACGTTGTGTTACGTTGTGTTGTGTTGTGTTACGTTGTGTTGTGTTGTGTTGTGGTTGCGTTGTGTTGTGTTGTGGTTGTGTTGTGTTACGTTGTGTTGTGTTACGTTGTGTTGTGTTACGTTGTGTTGTGTTGTGTTGTGTTGTGTTACGTTGTGCTGTGTTACGTTGTGTTGTGTTACGTTGTGTTGTGTTACGTTGCGTTGCGTTGTGTTGTGTTGTGTTGCGTTGTGTTACGTTGTGTTGTGTTACGTTGCGTTGCGTTGTGTTGTGTTACGTTGTGTTGTGTTACGTTGTGTTGTGTTACGTTGCGTTGTGTTGTGTTACGTTGTGTTACGTTGTGTTGTGTTACGTTGTGTTACGTTGCGTTGCGTTGTGTTGTGTTGTGTTGTGTGGTGTTGTGTTATTTAGGTCATAATCTTACAATGTTTTATTTTCTTGTTCGTTCATAAGAACTCTAATATTTCGTGATGAGAAAATGTGTTGAATTTAGAAGTGAAATCTATGACGAAATCTCAAGAAATTATTATTATTATTATTTTTTCTCTTTTGGTGGAAATTTTGTTGACAAATACAAAAAAATGGACGTTAAATTACAGTTCTTTATGTAGTCCATGCTGGAGGAGAACCTAACCTAACCTATCCTAACCTAACCTATCCTAACCTATCCTAACCTAACCTAATCTAATCTAACCTAACCAACCTGTCATAAATGTTGAAGCTCAGTGATACATTATTATCCTCAGATTAAAATCATACCATTCCGATTTATTTATTTTAATAAATATACAGATTTACACAAGCCAATCAATCCGATATTTTAAAACCGATTGTAAATAATACCCCCGATTCCATCATTCATTAGTCCTTGAATTTATGATCTCAGGTTTTAAGTCAGATTTCTTTTTTAGGTTCGTGAGTTTAATATACGTCAGATTTTTATCATTCTAGATTTTTTATTTCCTCAGGGAGTATTATTGCACAGATTTCTTTCATTTCTCTTGGCATTAAGGTATGATAGGGTATTATATTATGGGAATTATAATGCTGTTGTCTTGTTAACAGTGAAAATGTTATATGAGCACTGTCATATACTCGGTCAACGGAGCAATTAGCTGAGGTCACTGTTAACTATTAAGTAATATAACTGAGGTCACTGTTAACTATTGAGTAATATAACTGAGGTCACTGTTAACTATTGAGTAAGATAACTGAGGTCACTGTTAACTATTGAGTAAGATTACTGAGGTCACTGTTAATTTTATTGAATGGTTATTGTCACTGTTGTTAATTTATTCTCTTTAAATTTCTCTCTCTCTCTCTCTCTCTCTCTCTCTCTCTCATTTACAAACAATAAAGATTAAATTAAGTTTCTTCACAACTACACTCGTAAATCATCCCTTATTTACACGATTTATAATTACTGTATCTTTTTTATCAATTTACACACTTTTACACTTAATTTACACCCTTTTACAACTTAATTGACACCCTTTTACAACTTAATTTACACCCTTTTCTAACTTTACACACTTTTACAACTTAATTTACACCCTTTTACACCTTAATTTACACACTTTTACACCTTAATTTACACACTTTTACACCATCCTGTCATAGTGTCTTTCTCTTTTACAATTATTTACAAAAAAACACACGATTAAATAGACTTTTCTTCATACATTAAACTCGTAAATAATCTCCCTTTGTTTACAGAATATATCATTATTTTTTTTTTACCAGTGTGATTTACATAGAGGACGGAAAGGTGTGTTTATCTGTCATTAGGAAGGGCGTTAGTGTTTGTGGGAGACATCCGGAGAAAACAGTAACAAAGAGAGAGAGAGAGAGAGAGAGAGAGAGAGAGAGACGTGGTTCTTATCCTATCATCATAAGCCCACACTGACGGCCCTCTGTCACGACACTACCCTACACCCTCCCCTCCCTCCCTACCCTCTCTCTGGGGGTGTATCTGGGGTGTGGTGTCTCTTTGGGGGGGGGGTGTATTTGGGAACAAGGGATAGATATCTCTGGGGTGTATTTGAGGGTAAGGGAGGGTTTCAGTGGTATATCTGGGGGAGTCTCTTTGTTAATAATATAAATCTCAGGGGGATGTTTCATTTATATTTTGGGGGAGGGGCATCTCTCTCTCTCTCTCTCTCTCTCTCTCTCTCTCTCTCTCTCTCTGGGGGTGAATTTGCAATATTCTCCAATGGATTTCTTTAAGAATATCATTAATTGTGTCTCAGGGGAAGTAACTATATCTCCGGGATCCGGGGTAAGGAGGTAGGATGTGGACATGGATGGACATGGGTTGAAAGGACATGGGCATGGCTGAAGGATCCAGCTTAGTTAAATGGACACGTAATGGGCTCGGACACGTAATGGGCTCGGACACGTAATGGGCTCGGACACGTAATGGGCTCGGACACAGTCGAGAGGACATTAGAAACGGCTAGAAGAAATCGGACACGGTTGGTAGGACACGGATATGGAGGGCGAGCATGGACATAGTTGGAAAGGGGCATGGAAACGTAGGTAAGACATGGGGACACAGGTAGGACATGGGGACACAGGTAAGACATGGAGACACAGGTAAGACATGGAGACACAGGTAAGACATGGGGACACAGGTAAGACATGGGGACACAGGTAAGACATGGGGACACAGGTAAGACATGGGGACACAGGTAAGATATGGAGACACAGGTAAGACATGGAGACACAGGTAAGACATGGGGACACAGGTAAGACAGGGGACACAGGTAAGACATGGAGACACAGGTAAGGCATGGAGACACAGGTAAGACATGGGGACAGGTAAGACATGGAGACACAGGTAAGACATGGGGACACAGGTAAGACATGGGGACACAGGTAAGACATGGGGGACACAGGTAAGACATGGAGACACACAGGTAAGACATGTAGACACAGGTAAGACATGGGGACACAGGTAAGACATGGAGACACAGGTAAGACATGGAGACACAGGTAAGACATGGGGACACAGGTAAGACATGGAGACACAGGTAAGACATGGGGACACAGGTAAGACATGGAGACACAGGTAAGACATGGGGACACAGGTAAGACATGGGGACACAGGTAAGACATGGAGACACAGGTAAGACATGGAGACACAGGTAAGACATGGATACAGTTGCTTTTCCAAGGACATAGAGACAAGACACGTACAGTACACGGATCGAATGGATAAGGACACGATTGGATGGAAATGGATATGGTTTTGGATTTGAATTCGCATCTAACCTATCCTAACCTAACCTAACCTAACCTAACCTAACCTATCCTATCCTAATCTAACCTATCCTAACCTAATCTAACCTAACCTAACCTAACCTATCCTAACCTAACCTAACCTATCCTAATCTACCATTAAGGTACTATTTTCCAGGAAGTTACAAAGACTTAAAATACAAAGCATTATTCACAGAGGTTAATTAATTCAATGTTCTTTTCAGTAAATAATTATCAGAATCTACATAAATGGAGAGAGAGAGAGAGAGAGAGAGAGAGAGAGAGAGAGAGAGAGAGTCTATAATAACAGTTTCCAATATTCCTTCTACACTATTTACACGCGGGATAGTCACCAATCACACACAAAAGCCTAACTACTGTACCTAGGAGGGTAATTGGTCCATATACCACGGTAAATGGGACGGACCTATTACACACCTGTTGGTTATTAGAGTATCGATAACCAAGTGATTGTCTGTCTGACCTCCTAAGAGAGATTCAGGTGACGTGGAGGTGGTCGATTGAGAGAGCCACAAGTGACCTCCTCGCCTCCATAAAAGACCCTGTTATTCTCTCTAATTACCTCATTTGGACGTGGTTTTCAGACTCGTGGATGATGGTTGGGTGTCTAGTGGATGATAGATCAATAGAGGGTGTGGATTTGGTGGATGTGTGAAGGGTAGGATGAGAGGTGGATTGCGATAGCGAGGTTGGTGGTGGTAGAGGCAGAGTAATGATGACAGAGTGGGGGTTACTTTAAATTATTTGCACCGTTAAAAGTGACACCGAAATGGATTAATGGAATGGTAGTCTTGCTTGCATGGATAAGAAAATTGCTGGGTAATTTTATCCTCGGAAGAACTTTATTTTATGACACGAAATGGTAATGTTATTTTTTTTTTAGAGGGGGGAGGGGGGTGAGGGAGGTGGGGAGATGGGGAGGTGGGGAGAGGGAGGTGGGGTGAGGAGCGTTGGGGTTAGCGGGTGGTGGAGAAGCCTAGAGCTAAACGTCATCTCTTAACTGCTCGAAAATTACCCTCGACCTGTCCTCTGTCGTTATGTACAGTTTAAACTTCTCTCTGGTCTGTACACGCGGCTAAAATGTTAATAAATGTCTCCGAGTAGAGTGAACTAGATTTCTCAGTAGACAGTGTTGCCAAGGCCAGGGTAGGAAGGAACGGGGAGGACCAGGACTTTGTGACATCTCTGATCTTAGACGTCTAGCTGTTTCCTCTAATTTGTATTGGTGTTAAGGACTTCATTGACTTATTATTTACTGTTCGTTGATTGGCATAAATTGATATTTAATGTCAGATATAAGATTTAAAGCAGTTGTAAAAAAGTGGCGTAGGTGTGGTAGGTGGTGTAGGGCTGGGTGGTGCGCCGCAGACCCTCCTGACAAAGGTATACGCGGGAACACCGACCTGCCGGATCACTCACACACTAAATTTCAATAACACGAAGGGCAATTTATGCAGACGACTCACGAAGAGCATTTAACAAAGACAATCGAAGGTAAAAAGAGCGCCATAAACAGAAGGATATGACATATGTGGAACATTAGGATTCCTGATGGCATGCAAGTGCAATGCTGTCTGAAGCGGGCTGTGCGGTGCGTGGGAGCCAATGACGGAGCGCGCGGCGGGCGTCGGCTCCGTCACCTGCCAATCATCTTGCACGTCCGCGTACGTCTCCTCCAATGGAAGCGCTCCATGTCGGAGAAACCTCATCCATCATCCAATGACGTGTCGCCCCGCACATGATGAGCGCCCGGGGCTCCGTCATCCTGCCACCCCCGCCGGGCCCAACCACTGCCGCCCGCTGCCTGACCCTCCGACCTGCCCGCTCCTCTGCCCCGGTCTGCTGCTGCCTTCCACACCGTTTTACTGATCATTTCCGAATATGCTACTAACTCTCAACTGGCGGGTCATAACCTGTCATTAACCAGCCATTAACGGAGGCTTCCAAATTTCTGGGGAGTCTTAATCGAGCCCGTCGGTGGTCTGGTAATGAGGGCGGGGAGCTGATATAGTCCAGCAGACGCCTACCTGACGACCGTGTGTACGTCTCAGGTTATGTCCTCTCTTGAACGTACGATTCACTTTAAAGGTAACATTTCTCAAGGAGTAAGAACTGTCTTGAATACCTGTCAGATCTAACTGGTAACACAAGTCAGTTCCTGAAAGCCTGCCACTAGGGATGAGTAGGTACTGTATAAACCAACTAAACCTAACTTAACATTAAAAAAAATAAAAGAATTTGAATTAGATTGATTTTGTTCACTCTAGTATTTTTTTCGGGGATTTTGTCCAATGGCTGATTTTTTTGTGGATTTTTTTTCAAGTAAGGTTTTAGCCGGTCACCTATACCACCTCATCCGGACACTGACAATGTTGAAAATCCGAACAATTGACATTTACCGTAGATCCGGATATTACTATAGAGGATGTGACCGAGAAAGAGTGTGGCCAGAGAGACACCTGCCATGCTCCACACTCACCTGTAGCCTGACGCTAATGAACCTGTCGGTGCTTGTGCTCAGGTAAATGAGTTTGAGCCCAAGCCTTCAATTTAAGTCATTTTTTGGGCATTTTTAGTTTACGTATGATTTGTAAAGGGTAGAGGGAGGGAGGAAGAAGGAGGATGGGGGATGGGGAAGGAGAGAGAAGAAGGGAGGGAGGGAGAAGGGAGGAGAAGAAGAAGAAGAAGGAGGAGGAGGAGGAGAAGAAGAGAGTGAGGAGATAGGAGGAGGAGGAAGAGGTAAGAGGGAAGGAGGGAGAAGAAGAAAGAGGAGGAGGAGAAGAAGAAGAAGTAGAAGAAGAAGAAGGGGGAGGAGGTAGGAGGAGGAGAGGAAGAAGAGGAGGAGGGGAAGAAAAAGAAGAAGAAGAAAAAGGAGGTAGGAGGAGAAAAAGAAGAAGAAGGTAGGAGAAGAAGAAGAAGGTAGGAGGAGGAAGAGGCAGGAGGAGGAGGAGGAGGAGGTCATCAGCGTCAACTTGTTTTAATCAAACATCTTGACTTGACGGAATTAATTATGTGTGGAGAGAGAGAGAACAGGTGAGGCGGGGGACACGTCCTACCCTAGATTAATTAGCTCACCTTTCTCACCTTACCGTACCTACCTGACGAAGGGTCCTTACCTTAGTCTACCTACCTACCTGCCCTCCTCTTCTCCCCCCCCCACCTCCCTTCCTCTCCCAACCTATATCTCCCTTCCTCTCCTTCCCTTAACCCACCTGGAGGAGGCTGGGCTGGGGGTGGGGAGGTGATGTTTGACTGGTGATTGGTCAAGTTGTGAAGACGAGTGTTTATATAAATGTATTGCACAATGTATACATATATAAACTGTGTCGGTATAGAGAGAGAGAGAGAGAGAGAGAGAGAGAAAGAGAGAGAGAGAGAGAGAGAGAGAGAGAGAGAGAGAGAGAGAGAAATGTTAGCTAAAATAAACAACAGAAATAATAAACGCAATAATGACATGAAAGGATAATGATAGGGATAATCCTGGATAAGATCGAGTGTAGGAGAGGCCAAGGGGAAGGCAGAGGCTGGGGGAGGGAGGGGAGGTGAAGGAATAGATGAATGAAGGTCTTTAAGGTGACACAATATTTAAAGAGCACATCAGTAAACAGCCCAAATGACTTTTTTTTCAGTAGGTGGGCCATGGTCGCCAACCCTCAGCAAATCCCAGAAAAAAATCACAACCGCTCATATATTATTTTTTATTTTTTTTTAAGTTTCTTGGCTAATCCTATCGTTCATGACCTTTAACTACCACGTGATCTTGAAAAGTAGGTCAAATGCGTAGAGGGGAAAGCTTGATTATTTGAGGTCATGATATGAACACGAGGCAGTAAGGTCAAGAGCCTTCATTAGAGGATGGATAGACGGATAGATAAACGGACGGGTGGATAGATAGACGGACTGGCGGACGGAGAGGGGACAAACGGATGGATGAACAAACAGGTGGACAGACACGCAGGCAAAAACATTACCTGGGCAGTTCTTTATTTCCCAAAGTTGTCACGAATACAAACAAAACTTTTGCTCTAATTAACTCACCTGGGTGTTGACAGGTGTTATTTTACCTGACCGAATTCATGAAATTAATTAAAAGAGAAAAACAAAATTGACAGTGGTAATATAGAGACTACGGGAGTGTTTCAGCCTTTATCGCAGAAAAGGGAGAGGGAGGAGAGGGAGGGAGAAGGGATGAGAGGGAGGAATGATGAGAAGGAGGGAGGGAACGAGAGAGAGGGAGAATGAGAGGGAAGGAGGGAGAAAATGAGACGTAGGGATGATGAGAGAGAGAGAGGAAGGACAGTGAGAGGGAGGGGTGATGAGAGGGAGGGAGGGTGAGAGGGAAGGTGAGATGAAAGGACGGAGGGGGAGAGAATGAGAGGGAGGGAGAGAATGAGACGTAGGGATAAAGAGACGGAGGAGGGATAATGAAGGGGAGGGATAATGAGAGGGAGGGATAATGAGAGGGAGAGACAGAGAGAGAGAGGAAAGGAAGGAGGTGAAGAAAAGAAGGAAGATGAAGTAACGTAAACAGACTCTTCTCTATATAAATTATTCTCTGTATTTATATTAAATAAAAATTCCAAATACTCGGGAACTTAAGATTTTTCTCACCTTGAAAATGTAATATAACTTAGTAAAACAACATGAGAATGAGTGTATTATAACCTAACCTAACCTAACCTAATCAATCTTTATCTAATTCTTTCGTTCCATTCTCTTCATATCCCTCATTTTTTCCTTCCTTCCTTCCTTCTCTTCCTCTCTCTCTTCCCTACATAGTTCCTACTCACTCCTTCCTTCCTTCCTTCTTTCCTTCCTTCCTTCCTTTCTTCCTTCTTTATCCCTCTATTCTCTCTCTCTTTCGTTCCAACTACTTCCTGCTTCTTTCCCTCCCATCCCACTTACCTATCCCTGCCTTTCCTTCATTCCTCCTATCACACCTACCCATCCCCTCCTCCTACCCACCCTCCCTCCCTCCCTCTCCTTCCTCTTCTCCCCCCCTGCCGCCCCTAGCGTCAGCCAGCAGTTCTCAACACCACCTTATACTTGGTATGTAAATTCTCAACAAAGTAGCAAGAGTAGTTACATTGCCGCCTATCACCGCATTACGAGTGTTACCTCAGTCAAACAAAAGGTGCTCGTAAAAGCCAATGGTTTAATTCCTGTTGGTTGAGGGGAGGGGAGGGGGGAGGGGGGGTGGGGTTGAGAGGGGTGGGGGGAAGGAAGAGAGGGGTGGGAGGGAGGAGAGGAAGAAAGGGTAAGGAAAGGGAAGAGGTTAGTATATAGAAAAGGGGAGGAAGGTATAAAGGGTGTTTTAAGAAGAGGTGGGGTGGTAAAGTGTAGAAATGAAAAGTATACGGAAGGATGGGTGTGAGAGGAAAGGGGTGGAAAAGGGTGTGTGTCTGGGTGGTGAGGTGGGGGGAGGATAAGGGAGGTGGGATGGGGAGGAGATGTAATGAGGGGTTAGGTGTGTAAGGAGGGGGGGGTGGAAGAGGTAAGGATGAGTAGGAAGGAAGAGGAGAAGTGGGAGAGAAGGGGATGAGGAGGTAAAAAGAGAAGAAAGAAAGTTAAGAAAGGTACATAGATTGTTGCATCTCTCTCTCTCCCTCTCTCTCTCTCTCTCTCTCTCCCTGTTCCTTCTCTCCCTTCCACTCCGCAGCCGTATTCACCTTTTCTGACTCCTTCCCTCCTTTCCTCAACTATACTTCCTCTCTCCGTTCCTCACCCCTTCCCTCCTTCTCTTTTCTTAATTATACTCCCTCTCTCTCCCTTCCTCTTCCCTCCCTTCCCCCAGCCGTACTCTCCTCCCTGCGCAGAGAGTAGAGCTTCGCCTTCACCCTCGCCGGCCGGACTACACGCCGCTCTGTCGTGCGCCGATGCTGTAAATATTCGTTTGAGCATTTAATGGAGCGCCGACAGGCCGATTAGCAGACAATTCAATTGCTAATCATCCTAAGTTGTGTTTCCGCTGCATAATTGTCAATTTAAAAGGAGTTAGTATAACATCAGATATGCAAATACCTCGTTATATCCCTGAAATTAGACCACCGGTTAAATATCACTTTAAAAATCCCGCGGCAACATTACTGACACAGGTTAAAACGTCTCTGTATGCAAATGATTCGGCGAAGGCAATAACATATCACCTATTCTGGTAACACTTTATCGTCAAATTGTTTCTGGTATCATTGTTGAATTATGTTTGTGTTTGGTAGCAATTCTTCGCGTCGTATAAATTCACTCCGCGTTCCGTCTGTAATCTGTGGAGTGTTGAACGAGAGTATATAGAGTTTTATTGAGGAGTTAGCACAGGTAGTTTTGCTAATTGATATGTTCCACTGTTAAAGGTATTTGGAGGCTGACAGTCTGCCTCCTTGTAGAATTGGAAGTATTTACTGAGAGATATCTACAGTCTCAAAGGATATTTCCCATAATTTTAATATTTCTCATCTTTACACCCATTAAATATCCAATAGTTAAGGATATTCATTTATAAATATTTGTGTATATAGTCCCGTATGTTTATATGAGGTTGTATGATTTGTATGTGTTTTAATCTCTTCATATACACAAGTATAAATGTATACAGTTCCCGTACTATTTTTTTTTACCCTGTACCTGAGTGCGGTAACAAGATAAACATCAAACTCCTGACTCAAACGCAACAGGTGTAGGAAGAATCAGTTACAGGATAAAGAGATACTTTACAGGAAGTATATAATACAGGTACACGTTACAGGTACACATAAACGTACAGGTATACTTACAGTAGGTACAGGAAGCAGCTACAGGTACCGTTACAGGTACACATAAACGTACAGATATACTTACAGGTGTAAGAAAGTTACAGCTACAGGTACACGTTACAGGTACACATAAACGTACAGGTATACTTACGTGTAGGTACAGGTAAAGTTACAGGTACATATAAATGTAGGTATACTTTTACAGTGGAAAGGTAAAGGTACAGCTACAGGTAACGTTACAGGTACACATAAACGTACAGGATATTTACAGGTAGGTACAGGTAAAGTTACAGCTACAGGTACACGTTACAGGTACACATAAACGCACAGTATACTTACAGTAGGTACAGGTAAAGTTGCTACAGGTACACGTTACAGTACACATAAACGTAAGGTATATTACAGGTGTAGGTACATAGTTATACAGGTACACGTTACAGGTACACATAAACGTACAGGTATATGTGTAGGTACAGGTAGTTATATACACAGGCAATACAAACGTACAGGTATACTTACAGGTGTAGGTACAGGTAAAGTTACAGCTACAGGTACACGTTATGGGGCATAAATAAATGTACAGGTACTTCAGGTAGTAGGTGTAAAAGCTGCAGTTACAGGTACGTTACAGTAAGTTACATAAACGTAATAGGTACAGTAGTATGAAGTTTACATACAGGTACACGTTATAGGTACACATAAACGTACAGGTAACGGTGTAGGTACAGAAAGTAGTTACAGCTACAGGTACACGTTACAGGTAACATAAACGTACAGGTATACTTACGTGTAGGTACAGGTAGTTACAGCTACAGGTACACGTTACAGGTACACATAAACGTACAGGTATGACAGGTAAAGTGTTTATACACGTTAAGGTATACATAAACGTACAGGTATACTTACGTGTAGGCAGGTAAAGCAGTTGTATGTAAACGTTACATAATATAAATGCGTTACAGGTAGGTAAAGGTTAAGTCACAGGTGTTATAGGTAACATAAACGTACATATGCTACTGCGGTGTAGGTAGTACAGGTAAAGTTGTACACGTTATAGGTACACATAAACGTACAGGTATACTTACAGGTGTAGGTAAAAGTTACAGCTACAGGTACACGAGTACACATAAACGTACAGGTATACTTACAGGGTGGTACAAGTGAGGTTACAGCTACAGGTACACGTTACAGGTACACATAAACGTGCAGGTATACTTAGGTGTAGGTACAGGTGAAGTTACAGCTACAGGTACATGTTACAGGTACACATAAACGTACAGGTATACTTACAGGTGTAGGTACAGGTAAAGTTACAGCTACAGGTACACGTTATAGGTACACATAAACGTACAGGTATACTTACAGGTGTAGGTACAGGTAAAGTTACAGCTACAGGTACACGTTACAGGTACACATAAACGTACAGGTATACTTACAGGTGTAGGTACAGGTAAAGTTACAGCTACAGGTACACGTTACAGGTACACATAAACGTACAGGTATACTTACAGGTGTAGGTACAGGTGAAGTTACAGCTACAGGTACACGTTACAGGTACACATAAACGTACAGGTATACTTACAGGTGTAGGTACATACATCACTATAGCTACAGCCACACCTACGGGTAGAGAGAGATACAGGTATACATAATACAGGTACACATACAGACACAGATACACATCAATATATACATGTACTGAAACAAGCAAACGTTTTTATGCCTTGGATGTATAAGGAGAAAAGGCATTGTACTCGACCGCCTTCGTTTCCTTAACTGTAAAGTCAGTAACATACACATGTGAGCGGACTACGTGTGGGTGATGACTTGAAATACTTTGTAACTTCAATTGACTGTAACTTAACTAGAATAACTTACAGCAAAGAAGAAAAT